>NC_092118.1:2986266-3337352 GCF_045679555.1 Salvelinus alpinus | reverse complement strand
CTTTGACGCCACACATTCATGAGCACAAGATTTCTGAACGGGCCTCGAAACCATACCAGGACCATCAGAAGCACCAGCCCCGACAGTAGGTCCACTTACTACAGGTACATCCATGTAAGCTCCATCAGTCCTCACTGTAGTTCTACCAATCTGTTTTCCGTCCTAAACATATCAAACATCATGCCTGATCCTATATCTCTGAGCCTCTCTAGCCTCTCTCTGTACCTGGCATCCACCAAATGCTGCACTGTGTTCTCCTCCACAATTACAGCTCTTAACCTTCACATTCACCATAATCATGTGCCTCTCCACCCTTGGCAGATCTTTTGGTTCCTTTACAATGAGCAGCTACATGCCCCATTCTTTGGCATTTAAAACACATATGCATATGGGACAAATTCTCTAACATTGAAACAAAGGAATTTTATCTGTACTTTTCCAGGCAAGACTTTCTCAAACCTCAGCATCACTGATAAGCTTTCACTTCTTTGACCCGCTTTCCTACTGATCAACCTTTTGATCTCAATCACTCTGCCTCCCTTCAGATTTTCTTTAATATCATCTGTGGACATAGATATTGGGACCCAAGTGAGGACCCCTCAATCTAGCATAAGCACCAGGGACATGGATTTTAATCATTTTCCCATTAAGCTTTACATTTTCAAAATATTTTCTTGCTGAGCCTGGCTGCCACATAATATTAACAGTCTACCATTTCCAATGAACCGAGCTAATTTCACTTCAACTACCTATTTCTCTACGGCATTATTTAGTCGGATAGGGTGTAAGTGAAGCCCTGTAGTCTCATCAAACACCATCATCACTTTCCACTCCAACTCATCATTACTCTTGCTTCCTAGCTTGGCCCTCTTTCTGCTTTCTTTACTAGATGCTTCACTGCTTTCTGTATCATGATCTCTCTTCCTATGTCTTTCCACTACCAACGATTACGGTCAACCTGGTCGTTGGGCAGTTGATACAACTTAATTTGGTGTTCTTTTCTCCTGCTATTGTTCAAACAAAATGTTACGCAACAGCTTTTCGACATCTGAAAAGTAGGGTGAGTTGAAGAAAGTCAGTCGGATTCAGCTCTTTGGCTGATAATCATGACGTACAATTCATGCGGCAATCTGTTCATGCTAAAAATTTGACGTTTAGAAAGTGTCACGATCGTTTGAAGGAGTGGACCAAGATGCAGCGTGGTATGTTTCCATCCTTTTATTTGAGAAACTTAAAGAACAAAAACAAGAAAGTGGATAAACGAAACGTGACGCTACATGCAGTGCAGAAAGCAACTACACACATAGTCAAGATCCCACAAATCATAATGGGGAAAATGGCTAGCTAAATATGATCCCCAATCAGAGACAACGATAAAAAGCTGCCTCTGATTGGGAACCATAATCAGGCCAACATAGGTATATAATTTCCCTAGATAACCCACCCTTAATCACACCCCGACCTAACCAACACAGAGAATAAACAGCTCTCTATGGTCAGGGCGTGACAGGAAGTATATTAAAAAAGGACCTGAGAAGATCTCTAGGGTCAATTACCACCCTTCTTCCGCTCTTCATTCTAGTATTTTTTCTCATACATCTCCCCCCAGAATTTAATCAAGTAGCTGCCGCGAGATTTCCATTCTGGGTTTCAGAGATAGCATATTTTATGACATCATAGTCAGGTTGTATACTGGTTATTATTATTATTTTTTTAAATATTTTTTGTCACCTTTATTTAACAGGTAAAGCAAAGCAGTTTGACACATATAACAACACAGAGTTACACATGGAGTAAAACAAACATACAGTCAATAATACAGTAGAAAAATAGTCTATATACAATGTGAGCAAATGAGGTGAGATAAGGGAGGTAAAGGCAATAAATAGGCCATGGTGGCGAAGTAAATACAATATAGCAATTAAAACACTGGAATTGTAGATTTGACAGTAGATGAGTGTGCAAAGTAGAAATACTGGGAAGCAAAGGAGCTAAATAAATACAGTAGGGGAAGAGGTAGTTGTTTGGGCTATTTATAGATGGGCTATGTACAGTTGCAGTGATCTGTGAGCTGCTCTGACAGCTGGTGCTTAAAGCTAGTGAGGGACATAAGTGTTTCCAGTTTCAGAGATGTTTGTAGTTCGTTCCTGTAACGTTCGTCGTTGGGAGAAAGAGAGGAGGACCAAGGTGCAGCGTGGTAAGTATTCATTATCACTTTTAATGAAAACGAATACTCGAACAAAAACAACAAAACACGAGAACGAAACGAAACAGTCCTGAACGGTGAGAATACAAAACACAGAACAGAAAATAATCACCCACGAAACACAGGTGGAAAAAGGCTAACTAAGTATGATTCTCAATCGGAGACAATTAACGACACCTGCCTCTGATTGAGAACCATACCAGGCCAAACGCAAAACACAACATAGAAAAACGAACATAGACAACCCACCCAACTCACGCCCTGACCAACTAAAACAAAGACATAACAAAAGAACTAAGGTCAGAACGTGACAGTTCCAGTCATTGGCAGCAGAGAATTGGAAGGAGAGGCGGCATAAGGAGGAATTGGCTTTGGAAGTGACAAGTGAGATATACCTGCTGGAACGCGTGCTACGGGTGGGTGCAGCTATGGTGACCAGCGAGCAGAGATAAGGCGGGACTTTACCTATCAAACCTGTCGCTGTGAAAAAAAGTGTTTTGTTGTTTTGAGTTCTCCTCAAACAACAGCATGGCATTTTTTTGCAGTAATAGCTACTGTAATTTGGACAGTGCAGTTATATTAACAAGAATTTAAGCTTTCAGCTGATAGAAGACACTTATATGTACCGACATCTGTTGTTTCTCTAGAATCTGCGATCATGACACAAGGTGCTACACGATTTACAATTGTCCCGTTGACGGGACGCCTATCCCTAAGAAGCTAGTACTAGTACGTTTTGCTAACGTCTGTGTAGCAACCAGATAAGCAAAAGATGATATCTTTCCCAAGACATCTTGATAGCGAAAAATGCTTTTATGCCTGATTGTAATGGACCAGTTGGTTGTAATCTGGCTATTAAGACATCACATCCCGTAATTAAGACATCACGTCCCAAATTTAGCCCACTGGCCTCTATTTACAAACAGCTCATATTGTAAAGGGACAACAGAAACCTGGATTAGGGAGGTTCTGATTCTGATTAATCTCTTTATGAAAAGATTCCAGCCGCTAATGAACATGCAGGGAGACTTGGATGCATGTGAATGTACGTTGTAATGCCCAGCAACAAGGTTGGTAATTTAGAGGTGGCAGTTGCCTGGGTACAGAGTAGGTGTGTTGATTTAATGGTGGCTCTTAAACGTTGAAGAGTGGGTGTTGGTTGGTTGTCTGCTGGCATGGGTTACGTCACGGTTTACATGGTTGCACCTGGTGTGATTTAATAAGAGGCAATGAAGGCTTTTGAAGCTGTCAACTGTCTGTCTGGAGCTGTTTTGTCTGTCTGTTTCTCTTGAACAGCTCCTGAACATTGCAGTGGGAATAGGTTCACCCAAATGGCACCCTCTTTCCTATTAAGTGTACTTCCTTTTGACCAGAGCCCATATGGCTTTTGTCAAAAATAGTGTGTTATATAGGGAATAGGGTTCCATTTGGGACGCAGACATATGCTCTAAGGGTTTTCAACTTCATTAATTCACGCCACATTTGAGTTAATCTCCCTTCATTTGATCCACAACCCATTGAAACCACGGCCATATACATAATATTTCCGCGTCTCACATGCCAGTGCTGTTTGGTAGAGTTATCACAAGTTGTTCTTAGTTTTTTGACGGACTGAGAATTGGGAGAGGGATAAATCCAGCTTCCCAGAACAGAGCCTCACTTGGTATTCTACAGAGCGGGTTGGTTGTACCCTCACTGGGCATGAATATGGATGGGACATGGCTGGGCTGATGTGTGTGTGTGAGTTGGGACACTGTGTGTGTGTGTATATGTGCGTATGTGGTGTGTGTGCGTACATATGTGCATTTGCGTGTGTGGTGGAGTCTGGGGGTTGGAAACAGGAAGCTGGGGGTTGTTTCAAGGGGCCAGTGTGCAGCAGTTTTTGAGGAAACAGAAATGTCACGGCTGGCTGGCTACGGTTCCCTGGGTGCTGGCTGTGGCCGCCTGGCTCTTAATTTAGCGTGGCTGATCAGTGCCTGAGTGACAGTTTGGGGAGGGCAGGGGCTGTATGGGGGAAAGGAGATTTCTGGGCCTGGGTCATTACGCCCAATTGAAGGTTTATGGTGCCGCTCCTCCCTGTGTGTGCAATGCTGGACAGGTTTAGAGACAGACAGCTTTAGAGACACACTCCTACATCATTCTCCTCTGGAAGCTCACTCTCTCTTCTGCTTTACCTCTGCGCCTCTCCTGCTGTCCTTTTTTAATTTTCTCCTAATTTTCTTCTTCAGACAGGCAGCAGACTCTTCTCGTCAGTTCTCTTCAGACCTTTTCTCTTTTTTTTTTGGTTCTTTTCTCTCCTGTTATTTTCTCTTCTCTCCTGTCCTTTTCTCTTTTTTCATCTTCTCTTGTCAGTCGAACCTTGAATGTCTTTTAGATTATTTGTATTATTATTTTGCTGTGTGCGTTATTATCTGGCTTGGTTTTCTATTGCTTTTTGTGTTAAAGACTTTTCACATGTTTTAATGCTGGCAGTATGATAACAAACAGCTCCAAGATGCCAATTACCCCTGACTGTAATGGTGTGGTGTCGTTAAATATATTACTGTTGCCTTTACAAATAATTCTCATGCAGCTGAATGTATGTATGTTGAATATTATCACACCACATTCCCCCGTTGCATCACCTCATATCCCCAAGCTAAATCCTTCTCCATATTGCTCAGGTGCTTTAAGCGCTTCAGTGATCTCTGAACTCTACCTATAACCTTTGCCCTCTCCTCCGCTGCAGTTACTTTGAGCTGGAGAGCAGTGGCCTGAGGGAGGAGATCCGCTACCACTACAGCCACAAAGGCAAGCCTCGCTCAGAGTCCTTCCCCTACCGACTAGCCGACGGCCAGTGGCACAAGATAGCCCTCTCCATCAGCGCTACACACCTATTGCTGCATGTCGACTGCAACAGGTAAACGACACACGCAGGCATAAACACATGTACGTGCACGCACGCTTACACACCTATTGGGTAGCATACAATCTAGCCATCTCCATGAGTGCTACAGTACATTCCATACTACCTACCTAGCTTGAACCTCAAAAGAGATGACGAGGTGTTTCTATAACTGGCAACACTCATGTCACCTTTAGCCTAAAATAGCGTCATAGCTAGCAAGATATTGTCAGAGGTGAAACCCCTGATACTGCTGTGAACTAACACTGTAGTAACTCACAGGTGGATGCACACACACGTGCACTAATACACTCGTCCACATGCAGTAACTCACGCACATATACATATACAAACACAAGCACCACAGCTTCCACCACACACACACACACACACACACACACACACACACACACACACACACACACACACACACACACACACACACACACACACACACACACACACACACACACACACACACACACACACACACACACACACACACACACACGTTGAGAGGCTGTGATATTCCCAGCCTTCTCCCATTGCCACGTTCCCTTTGAGCATTCAGCGAGTGTCACCAGTGTCCCCGAGAAGTGTCACAACTGATAAGCTCTGTGTGCTCATCAAGGTAAATATTTGTTAACATCTATTGTTACTCTGGTGACAGGCTGCAGACAGTATGGGATAAGAGAGACAAGCTGTAGACTGTAGGCATCTGTATTTGTGTCACATATCTACACATGCACATACTTATGCACACAAATATGCGCACGCACACGCACACACACACACACACACACACACACACACACACACACACACACACACACACACACACACACACACACACACACACACACACACACACACACACACACACACAGAGAGAGAGTCTCATAAGTCTCATTAAAGCTACACAACTGTCAGTGTTCAACTTTAGCATGTGATAACAATGCAACAGAACAGATGAACCAGAATGACTCTGAATTCGGCCAATTTACTCCCACCCCCCAGTGTTTCTTTATTTATTTATTTATTGGACATAACATACTGTAAAAACACCAGGACATAAGCTCCACTGGATTTAATGTACAAATTATTTTCCCAAGTATTCCCACGCGTAATAGAGAGGTTTGAAATTATTGTGTTTTAGTCAAACATTATATCAGTTTGGGCTTTTTGCTGTCAATTTGCAGTCTACAAATCATTTGTGATTAAAAACTGGGTGCTTTGACCCTGAATGTTGTTTGGCTGACAGCCGTGGCATATCAGACCGTATACCACGGGTATGCCAAAACATTTATTTTTACTGTTCTAATTATGTTGGTAACCAGTTTAATCAGCAATAAGGAACCTCTGGGTTTTGTGGTACATGGTCAATATACCCCGGCTAAGGGCTGTAGCCAGGCATTCCGCGTTGCATCATGCGTAAGAACAGCCCTTAGCTGTGGTGTATTTGCCACTAACCACACCCCCTTGGGCCTTATTGCTCAATTATGTTCTGGCCCCCGACCATCCGCTCAAGAAAAAAATCGGCACGTGGCTGAATCTAGTTGATGATCCTTGATTTAGGGTGTATTTTTACGAAATTGTCAAGTTGATTTACAGCTTAAACACCTATTTTAATCAGAAATTACTGTATTTTTATTTTGTATTTCTATAGAATTACTGTTAAACTCTAATATAAAATAATTGTGTTATTTTATTTACAGTTAACTTAAAGACTCTGATATCCACATAAGTACTTTTCCATATGTAAAATTAGAATAATTTCCCATAAAAAAATTGAAAAATGCCAAAATTTGTTATAATTGAAGCATTATTTTACAGGGTAAACAAACAATTAGATATTATTACTGTAATTTTACAATAATTTGTTTATTATTATGAAGAAGAAAAAATCGGTACAATTACATTAATTTTTTACACTGCAAGGAGCTGGCTTTACGGATTGCTGTGTGACTACAGTGGTTCGTCCTTTAAAAGATGCAGCGTACTGCAGCACAGCTCGCGTGGTGCCGCAGAATTCTGTAACGTGCCAACCACTGGTACCATTAATGATAGTTAGTGCTAGTTTGACCACCAGATGGCATCTTTGAGAAGCATTTGATAGCCCTCAATAGTGGCAGTATTAGCCAATTTGAAACCTTTTTTTGTAAGAACATAGTATATGGGTCTGATTGTAAGACATTTTGCTTGATTAATATTATGGTGTTTCTATTCCAAGAAAAATGAAAAACCCTCTGGGTTTCTTGTACATTGTGACAGTCGGGAGTAGGCTACAGTGCTGGGCTATTTAGCTAAAGAATCCCCATGTCGTGCGGGCACGCGGGAGACCGGGGTTCAATTCCCCAATGGGGAGGAAGGAGTAGGCTGTCCTTGTAAATAAGAATTTATCAAGACCAGTCCCCATGCTTGTCTCAGAGTTGTAGCCTATTCCTTCAAATCCTATTGTTTCTAACTTCAATATGCTTCGATTACAGTCTCAAAGGCCAGCATCCCGGAGTCGTTTCTTCACTGTTGAAGTTGAGACTGATGTTTTGCGGGTACTCTTTAACGAAGCTGCCAGTTGAGGACTTGTGAGGCGTCTGACAAGTTATTTGTTTCTGGCCATGTTAAGCCTGTAATCGAACCCACAAATGCTGATGCTCCAGAAACTCAACTAACGAAGGACAGTTTTATTGCTTCTTTAATCACCACCACAGTTTTCTAATGATCAGCTAGCCTTTTAAAATTATAAACTTGGATTAGCTAACACAACGTGCCATTGGAACACAGGAGTGATGGTTGCTGATAATGGGCCTCTGTAAGCCTATGTAGATATTTCATAATAAATCTGCCGTTTCCAGCTACAATAGTCATTTACAACATTAACAATGTCTACACTCTATTTCTGATCAATTTGATGTTATTTTACTGGACAAAAAATGTGCTTTCCTTTCAAAAACAATGACATTTCTAAGTGACCCCAAACTTTTGAACTGCGGTGTATATAACACAGGACTGTAACCCAAACAAAGAGCGAGGTGTTAAAACTCGAATAAATACACGGGACGAGACCCGTAATAACAATACACGGGACGGGACCCGTAATAACAAGTGCACACTAACATGATAACACGCAAGCCGATACAACAGAGCACCAGACCAACGAACATGGAACAATAATCAACAAGAACAATGGGGAACAGAGGGCACATATATACACATACTAATCAGGGTGAATGGGAACCAGGTGTGCGTAAATAGACAAGACAGTCTGGGATTGGTGGTAATGATCCAGTTCGGTGATGCTTAGAAGGCCGGTGACATAGACCTCCGGAGTTGGACAACGGAATGAGCAGCAGTACCGGGGGAATCCATGACAGAAACAAACAGTAAATCATAATATCAGTACAATATATTGAATTCCCAGTTTATGCTACAAATCCAACTTTATAAAGGGTTTTAAAAATAGGTTAAATTTGACTCAAATTTCCATTGACATAGAATAAGGTATTGTTGGCAGAATAGAGGGATGCAATTCAACACATGAATAATATATCTAATTCACCGATACATTTCTTGGTAGTCCAACAAATATCAGGTTGTAAAGCACAGCTGGCCTGGTATATTGATTGCTGCCTCCAGCCCTTCGTTTCAGTTTCAATTACTCAAAATGTTGGACAAAAACGCACAAATGCCAGTCATAACGTGGCTAATAGGCTAGCTTATCTATTTTTGTAGATATTTATTTAGCTAACTAAAAACACAGAGCCTAACGTTAGCTAGCTAACTGTGGGAGGATGTTTTTCAGTGGAGGTGTTATTTGATTAGCTACCAAGAAATGTGAATCACTTTGCTAGCCAGCTATGCTGAATTTGTACGACTGTTATCCACAGTTAGCATATCTCTTAGTTGCCAATTACATGCATTTGGCATTGATCAAATGGGAGGAAAGGCAAGTTCTCATTCACTTGTCAAAACATGGGTTGGGACATTCTTTTGTAATTTGTATTTATTATGGATGCCCATTAGCTGCTGCCAAGGCAGCAACTACTCTTCCTGGGGTCCAGCAAGATTAAGGCAGTTATATTACATTACATTACACAAAATATTTCACAACTCATTAAGTCTGTGCCCTCTAGCCACTGCTCTACTACCATATATCTACAACACAACATCCATCTGTACGTGTGTGTACACTGAGTATACAAAACATGAAGAACACGTGCTCTTTCCATGACATAGACTGACCAGGTGAATCGAGGTTAAAGCTATGATCCCTTATTGATGTCACTTGTTAAATAAACTGCAATCAGTGTAGCTGATTGGGTCCCCAGATCCTCAAAAAGTTCTACAGCTACACCATCGAGAGCATCCTGACGGTGGCATAACCGCCAGGAACGGCGACTGCTCGGCATCTGACCGTAAGGCGCTACAGAAGGTAGTGCGTACGGCCCAGTACATCACTGGGGCCAAGCTTCCTGCCATCCAGGACCAATATAATGGGCGGTGTCAGAGGAAGGCCAAAAAATGGTCAGAGACTCCAGTCACCCAAGTCATAAACTGTTTTCTCTGCTACCGCACAGCAAGCGATAACGGAGTGCCAAGTCTAGGACCAAAAGGCCCTTAACAGCTTCTACCCCCAAGCCATAAGACTCCTGAACAATGGCCACTGGACTATTTACATTGACCCCCCCACCTCCATTTGTTTTGTACACTACTGCTACTTGCTGTTTATTGTCTATGCATAGTCACTTCACCCCTACCTACATGTACAAATTACCTCGACTAACATGTACCCCCGCGCATTGACTCGGTACCGGTAGTTCTTTTCTAGTGTTTCTTTTTATAATTTTTTACTTTTGTTTATTTGGTAAATATTTTCTTAACTCTTCTTGACTGTTGGTTAATGGCTTGTAAGTAAGCATTTCATGGTAAGGTCTACACTTGTTGTATTCGGCGCATATGACAAAAAAAGTTTGATTTGCTTTGCTTGGCTAGCAACACAGACGTCTCTACATTATTAATCCATGTATATCTGATCTATGAATCCTAGTTTTATCAATTGTGATGCGGGAATAGATACTTCGTCCTTGTTTTGAGTTTGGTATCACTTTACTTACAGTGGTGATTATGTAGCATTCAGACAGCATAAACAAAGCCTTCATACGCATGACATAAAGAGTCTTAACCCCTCTTGACACTACAGGGGGTGCTGTTTCAACTTGGACATTTATCGTTCCCAAATTAAACTGCCTCGTACTCAATTCTTGCTCGTACAATATGCATATTATCATTACTATTGGATAGAAAACAATCTCTAGTTTCTAAAACCGTTTGAATTATGTCTGTGGGTGAACCAGAACTCTTTCTGCAGCGAAATTCATGACAGGAACTGCGAAGGTCTGAAAACGAGGCTCTGTTCTCAGATCAGTTTAAAGCTCTGTATGTATCCTATGGGTCGACATGAACTGCACCCGTCTTCCCCTGGATGTCAGTAACCAATGAGAAGTGGAATGGAGTTTCTACGTAGTTCTCAGAGCTTATAAAAGGCCAAGGAACGAAGGGAGCTCTCTTTTCGACATTCGTCATTACGCAAAGCAAGACCTCAGGATGGCATTTTGAAACGCTCAGTTATCAGCCTTAGATATATCCGTCTGTAATTTAATTCGATATAGTTGTTAGAAACATCATAACGAAGTTATTTTAAACCGAGTTATATCAGTTTATGCGAGTAAATTGCTATTTTCGGAATTTCCTTAGTATTGCGTTTTGAGGATTTGGGCATGTTGTGGCCACATAGCTATTGTTAGCTGCTAATTCCGAAGTTGAAGACGACGTTTTACAACCAAGCAACGATTATTTTGGACAAAGGACACCTTGCCCAAGATTCTGATGGAAGCTCGTCCAAAAGTAAGAGCTATTTATGATGTTATTCCTTATTTATGTGGAAAAATGTAAACGGATTTGTCCGCCATTATTGCGGCACTAGTCTGGCTGTAACGCACACTGTATGTCTAGTAACGTTAATTTTAAAAATCTAACTCAGCGGTTGCATTAATAACTAATGCATCTTTCATTTGCTGTCCAACCTGTATTTTTTAGTCAAGTTTACGATTATTTATTGATTAGATTAGGTGCCTTTCCAAGATGGTGCCGGCCAGAATGCATGACCTGTTGCCACTGATCACATTGTATAACCACGATTTGTGCTGCTAAATATGCACATTTTCGAACAAAACCTATATGCCTTGTGTAATATGATGTTACAGGACTGTCATCTGATGAAGTATATCAAGGTTAGTCCAAAATTATATATCTTTTGCTGTATTGTTACGATCGCTAACCTGTGCTGCTGGTAAATTGCTTGTGTTTCTGGCTATTGTGCTAAGCTAATATAATGCTATATTGTGTTTTCGCTGTAAAACACTTAAAAAATCTGACATATTGGCTGGATTTACAAGATGTTGGGCTTTCATTTGCTGTACGCTGTGTATTTTTCAGAAATGTTTTAAGATGAGTAATTAGGTATTTGACGTTGGTCTCTGTAATTATTCTGGCAGCTTCGGCACTATTTCAGATTGCAGCTGCAATGTAGAACTGTGATTTATACCTGAAATATGCACATTTTTCTAAAAAAACATATGCTATACAATAAATATGTTATCAGACTGTCATCTTATGAAGTTGTTTCTTGGTTAGTGGCTATTTATATCTTTATTTGGTCGAATTAGTGATGGCTACTGATGGAGTAAAAAACTGGTGGAGTAAAAAAAGTGGTGTCTTTTGCTAACGTGGTTAGCTAATAGATTTACATATTGTGTCTTCCCTGTAAAACTTTTTAAAAATCAGAAATGATGGCTGGATTCACAAGATGTGTATCTTTTATCTGGTGTCTTGGACTTGTGATTTAATGATATTTAGATGCTAGTGTTTACTTGTGACGCTATGCTAGGCTATGCTAGTCAGCTTTTTTACTGTGGGGGGTGCTCCCGGATCCGGGTTTGGGAGGAATTAGAGGTTAACTCATGGGTTGGTAGGACAACATCTCTAGCTTTAAGATTGAAGTACACCAGATATATCCAGACGATTGAGGTTTGAGTATGTGAAATTAACCTCTTAAATGTATTGGCAAAATGTAGATTTACGCCAAAATAGACATACCCAAAAGTAACTGCTAGTCATGTGTAATTACATGATTCTGACATGTAAAAACGTGGTATATTTGTAAAGAAGATATCTGGGAGATTATGAGGAAATGATCAGCAGAGTTACATAGTTCAGAAAACACAAGATCAAGCACACACAAATATTGCCAATACCCAGAATGAAAAATCAAAAAATATATATATATTTTATTTTGAATGCTATAAGTGGATTTTTGATGGCTAGTGCTGGAAACACATCAGATGGCTTCCAAAACATCTGAACAATATCAGAAAAAAATGGGATTGATAGACCTACATTAACAACTAGAAATCGGCAGATGTTTTAGTAGGTGGTAGCATGTGTGTTCGCGGAACATTTCCAAGTGTCTCTAAACCTCTCCATGTCTGTAAATTAAATGCAAATTCTACCATTTCAACCTCCCTTTAAACATTGTGGTGGTGTTATGGGGTATCCAGGGTACATTAAAGTTTCCTTTCAACCTCTCCAAAGTCCTAATGTGGTAATTGCACAGTGGATGTGTTTGTTTTTGCACAGTGGATGTGCCTAAAAGTTATTGTTCACTATAAAAACCAAATTTCTACTACACCAACCTCTCTCAAACATTGTGGTGGTGTCGGGGGACATACAGGGGATATGTAAATTATATTTTTGATGCGCAAAGATATAGTCACTGGGTGGACATTCGATGTTGCCATTAAGTCATCCATCATCAGATAACATTGGCAATAGGCTAGATTTGTTCCTACCACCCTAAGGATTAATTTGATACCCCCCATGTAGGGATAGCTCAAACACAGACCAAATCGAAGCTCAACTTGTAATATGTTTGCTGTTTTGTGAAAACATTGTGTAAAATAAACATTTTGACTCTCGGTGCTGGTTATCAAAAACGGTAGGTCACAGGCAGACAAATAAGATATCCTCATGATCTGTGGAGTCCCGGCTTTCTATGTGTATCAACGTAGTCCGTGTTTTTGTCATTCATGCTTCACAACGCTAACCGGAACGTTGGTAGCAGCCATCTTGAATTGAGGTCATCGGCTCGGCCTGCCCTTATGAATTTGTATGCCCATATATGGTAGTAAGTCATACCAAAGATTTCAAGGCACCGATCAATAGCCAAGATACTCAGCTTTCCGCAGATAGGGGTTACCGTTCTCATACCAGACTGAATTGAATGAAAAAAATCAAATAGGGTCCCCAAATATGGGCACTTTACATTAATGTTGCTAGGGTGTGTGACAGAAAAATGATGTATTCACCTTATTTGTTGGATATGTAACCATTATTTACTTAAACAGTGAGATATTTCTGTCCTGCTAATGCTGAGTTTTATGGTGTCCACTCTATCTTCCTGGTGATAAAACCAGGATGTGGGGTTGTTGTAACTGGGATAGAGAGGAGTAGAACAAAGGCCGCAATGGTTCTTAGACATCCTGGCCTGGGAAATTAGGCCATGGTCGGGGGTTAAGATAACGCCAGGGGCAGATAAAGACAGGATGGCCCAAAGTGGCTTATGTTGCCCCTCAATCTATATGGGAGGGCTGGAACCAAGCATTCTGGGTATTGGCTATATAAACTGTGCATTGTCTGTATGATTTAGACTCTCAGCCTAACAGTCAGAACAGGACTGTTGGGCTGACGGTTTAATTATTGCAATAATTAATTGAAATCTCTCAGTACTGAATTTCCACGACAGGTGCCATTAATCTTCATATTATAAGGGCACAAGGTGAGACCCAAATGCAGACACAGGAGGCATATGGTAGAGCTCCGATATTTATTAAAACAAAAGGAGTAGGCAAAGGCAGGTCGGGGACAGGCGAAAGTTCATAAACTAGCTGAGTCCAAACAGTACCAGACGATAGGCAGTCTCGAGGTCAGGCCAGGCAGTGGTCAGAAACCAGATCCGACTCCAAAAACAGTACAAGAGGATAGGCAGGCTGGTACTTAGAACAGGCAGAGTGGTCAGGCAGGCGGGTTCGGAGACAGGACAGGCAAGGGTCGAAATCAGGAGGACTAGAAACAAACAGAGACTGGGAAAAATAGGAACAAGGAAAAACACTGGTTGACAAACTGGCACAGAGAGACAGGAAACACAGGGATATAAACACCGGGGATAATAAGTGACACCTGGAGGGGGTGGAGACAATCACACGGACAGGTGAACCAGATCAGGGTGTGACACATATTGACACTCAAAGGCTATAGATAGGCGTTGGGGAAAATATTGAGTAAGTCAGACGGTCAAGTTTATTATAATCATTTGTAGGTACAGTACATGAAGACACCGGAATTGGAATACATTTTAATAAATTAATGGATGGAATTATAGTGTAGCTGCTATGTCTCTCCTTTCCGCTCTCTCTCTCTCTCTCTCTCTCTCTTAATCTGTCTTTCAATAACTGTCTTCCAAACTCGCATCTCTCTCTGATTTGTGATATCAGCCTCTCTCTCTGTAGTGGGTGGTAGAGTTGCATGCCTGCAGGCCCTGTGGCATGACCAGGTCAGCCTTTTAGTACTGTGAATTACCATTCATTACACACACACCACCACCACCACTGTTCAGGGATGCAGACGGCATCAGATCATTATCAGTATGCTAGGCTGCTGTGAGCTGCACTGAACCCTGCCATGCATGGTTGTGCTAAACTCTGAGATGCTCTGGGATGGTTTTCGATTGGGGTAGGCTTGACTAAACTAGACTGGGTTGGAGTATACTTTGCCAAACTGAAGCAGCTTGACTGATCTGAGGTATAGCTTCCTCAGTTGGTTGACTGAGGTAATACCAGCAAGGCACTAAGTGACTCTTATTCCCGTCTGCATATTTGTATACTATTCTACTTAGGTGGTTAAAATATGATCTGCTTTTTTACAAGCATTAAGGTAATGAGGTATAGCAGACATTGGAGGAGACATTGGAACATTCAACACCTGAAAGATCGCCTAATGGTGGTAATACGATAGTCCGCTTTTGTCTTGAGCAAGCACAGAATGACATTGGGCTTTGTTCATTAAAGAAATCAGTGGGGTGTATGTGTCTATGTGGTGCTTTATCTTCAACTGCTAACCAGCTCGTCTGAGAGGAACAGGACACAGCTCTGCCTGGACAAAACTACTATTAGGATGAGAGAGGAGGCATTACAAAGGATAATGGGGCGTTGGATAAATGAAAACCTCAAGCTGTGTGTGTGTGTGTGTGTGTGTGTGTGTGTGTGTGTGTGTGTGTGTGTGTGTGTGTGTGTGTGTGTGTGTGTGTGTGTGTGTGTGTGTGTGTGTGTGTGTGTGTGTGTGTGTGTGTGTGTGCTCATACTGGGCACAAATGTTCCTGTAATGTGATTTCTGTGTGACTGTTGGTGGAACAGGTGTAGGGATTTATAGTCACAGTTATGTTCTTAAGAGCAGCAAGCACGCCTCATTACTGTAACGTCTGCTTCCAACTCACACTCTCAAACACGTAGATCCCCTGAACGCAGCTCACATTCCAGCTCACACTCTCAAAGACATAGATCCCCTGAATGCAGCTCACTCTCCAGATCCCGATCACCTGTTCACACACCTGTATGTCATTATCACACACTATTTAGTTAAGTTCTTTGCACCCCTTCATTGTGAGGTATTGTTTGTTTTGTGACACACTTCTAGTCTAAGCACTGTTTTTCTCGTAATTTAATCCTCCCGTGTATGACCATTTTGGCCTGCCTCACTAATGACACCTTTTGCCTATTCCCTGCCTGTACGTTAGCCAGGTCAGAAGGACACTGCTGGCCTCTTGCTTGCCTTGAAGAACTGAGTTTGGGATAGGGGGCGGTATTTTGACGTCCGGATGAACGTGTGCTGGACGCTGTCCTCAGATAATCGCATGGTTTGCTTTCGCCGTAAAGCCTTTTTGAAATCTGACACGGCGGCTGGATTAACAACAAGTTACGCTTTATTTTGATGTATTGCACTTGTGATTTCATGAAAGTTAGATATTTATAGTAATAAATTTCACCGGATGTTGGCCAGATGGGACGCTAGCGTCCAAATGATCCGCAATAAGTTAACACAAAACCACCCCACCCCAGCCAGCCTGGCTCCCTGGTGAGGAGGAGAGGGATGATGTTTTGGAGGAGGAGAGGAGAAAGGCATGAGGTCCTGTAGGAGGAGAGTACAGAGGGATGAGGTCCTGGAAGAGAAGAGAGGGATGAGTTCTGGGAGGAAGGACAGAGGAATGAGCCGAGGTCTGGGAGGAGGAGAGGAGAGCGAGATGAGGTTTGGGCAGAAGGAAAGAGGAATGAGCCGAGGTCTGGGAGAGCAGAGAGGGATTAGTTCTGGGAGTGACGTTGGTTTCACATGCATGCACACACACACACACAGAGAAAGCGGATTTACTAAAGGTGTTTTCCTTAAGGGAGCTATACAGTCACATCTCATGGCGGACCTTGTGGATCTGCTGCCATAGGTTAGGGTTTTCCGTTTAACAAAAATACTGAGTGGAGGGGAGCCAGGCCATTTAGGATCTTGAATATGTATTGCACAAGATTTTCCCATCTCAGGAGCTCATGCTTTCTGAGGATGTAACAGTGACGATGGCTATTGGGCTTCCTATCAAGCACTTTGAGAGCCTGTTTGTAGACAGACTGAATAGGTTTTAATGTTGTACAGGAAGCTCGGGCCCAACTAGTCAAGCAGTATGTTAAGTGGGGGAGTATCATAGATTTGAAGTACAGTTTTGCTACCTCTGTAGTCAAACAATTTCGTATAAATCGGGAATTAGCTAGGTTGAATTTGCTTATTTGAATGACCTTTTTTACCTGCTTTTTAAAAGAGAGGTTGAAATCATATATGATGCCAAGGTACTTAAAATCAGATACCACCTGGAGCTTCTCCCCTGACACATAGACATCTGGCTCAGTAGCATCTGTTTCCCTCTTTGTGAAGAACATGCAGACAGTTTCTGAGACACTTTGTAACCTGGACCATTACAGTAGTGAGTTCTTGTGCCGTTTGTTGCTTGCTCTTTGCATGCACTTATATCGATGTATCAGCTGCATACATTTGAACTTCAGACCCAGTACAGACAGAAGGCAGATCATTAATGTACAGGCTGAACAGCAGGGGCCCCAGTATTGACCCTTGGTGCACGCCCACATCATAGCTAAGAGTGGGCGATAGCTCATTGCTCACTCTGACACACTGAGTTCTGCCTTCAAGGTATGATTTCATTCATCTCAAGGCATCGGGGGAAAAGTTGAACTTGGACGATTTTATGATGAGAATCTCATGGTTAACAGTATCAAAAGCCTTCCTTAGGTCCAGAAACACAGCACCAACAACGCCCCCTTTGTACATCTTGGACTTCACATTTTCCAGAAGAAAGCAGTTGGCCTTATCTGTGGAGTGTTTCGCTCTGAAGCGAAACTGTTCCTCAGTACACAAACACACACACACAACAAAAATAAGCCATACCGCACGATGCTGGGCCCAGTCAGGTCTTTGACACAATCACCCACTCCCCCACTGAAAGATCAACCACAAAATGTTGCCACCATTGTAGCAGGCTGTAATCAAGCCCTGGTCTCCAGCATGGGAACCGAAGAGGAATACCTGGTGTGATAGTCTCAGGTTGGACTACTCTAAATCATCTTGTTTCTGACACACACACACACAAACGCAAGCTTTGCAGGTCCATCAACCCATTTAAATACCTCACACCCTACAGTAACCTGTGGATCATGAGAGCACCTTCATAAATCAGCAGAACATTAATAAACTATTAATTGACACTTTATGTAGTGTCTTGTAATACTTCGTTTGAAATGAGACACCTTCAGTCATTCATAACACATCCATAAATGCCTTATATCATATGACGCTGTACTCTATATCTTACTATAAAGTTAGACCCTTTTGGTCATTCATAACACATGCATAAATGCCTTATATCATATGACGCTGTACTTACTATAAAGTCATACCCTTTTGGTAGTTCGTAACATGCATAAAGGCCTTATATCATATGACGCTGTACTTACTGTAAAGTCAGACCCATTTGATCATTTATAACACATACATAAATGACTTATATCATATTACTCTGTACTTACTATAAAGTCAGCCACCTTTGTTCACTTCAAAATGGAGCCGACATGTAGGGCAGCCGTGCTTCTAGCTCATAGGCAACTTTGCAGTATTTCGTTATTTTATGTGTTATTTCTTACATTATCAGCCCAGACATTAGGGGACTAAGTACACACCCCTGAGGGGCCCCAGTGTTGAGGATCAGCGTGACAGGCGTGTTGTTGCCTACCCTTACCACCTGAAGGTTGCCCGTCAGGAAGTCCAGGATCCAGTTGCAGAGGGAGGTGTTTAGTCCTGGGGTCCTTAGCTTAGTGATGAGTGTTGAACACTGAGCTGTAGTCAATGAACAGCATTCTCACATAGGTGTTCCTTTTGTCCTGGTGGGAAAGGGCAGTGTGGAGTGCGATTGAAATTGCGTCATGCAAATTAGAGTGGGTCTAAGGTATCCAGGAGGATGCTGTTGATGTGACCCATGGCCAGCCTTTCAAAGCACTTCATGGCTACCGACATGAGTGCTACGGGGTCGGTAATCATTTAGGCAGGTTACCTTCACTTCCTTGGGCACAGGGACTATGGTGGTCTGCTTGAAGCATGTACAGTGGTTCTTCCTGTAAAAGTTGTGTCATACTGCAGCGCACCTTGCGGGATGCCACAGAATTCTATGCCACGTCAGCCATTGTTACCATTAATGCTAGTTAGTGCTAGTTTGACCATCAGAGGGCATCTTTGAGAAGCATTTGATCACCTTCAATATTGGCTGGACTAGAGAATGTAAAAACTTTTTTTGTAAGAACATAGTATATGGGATGGGTTTTAAGAAATTTAGCTTAATTCATTTGATAAAAATTATAGCGTTTCTATTCCATGAAAAATGAAACCCTCCGGGTTTCCATTAGGAAAATGTGCCGCTGTACAACGTGACGTTCGGGAGTAGGCTACAGTAATAAGAGCATAACATTTCCACACCCTAATTGTAGTCTAACCAATACCAAAACTGAGATTCCGAAAATAAATATCTCATTGATTTATCAAGACCAGTTCCCATGCTTGTCTCAGAGCAGTGCGAAACGGTGGTGAAATAGTTGACCACATGCGGGTAGGCTATTGCTTCAAATCCTATTGCTTCTAACTTCAATATGCTTTATAAATAAATAAGACCTACACCACTTTTAACAGCACATTACTCAACAGTAGTGAAACTCATTTCGCTCTATGGTAGGCCTACAGTATATATATTTAAAAAAAAATCAATGACGTGACTCTCCGCCAGTAATTAGATTTAGAGGATTGGGGATTCTAAATTAATGTCTAAGGGGCATTTTTCATTAGGGCAAATCTGATCTGTGAGAATATCTAAGGGGCTTTTATGTAATTCAAAACAAATTAATAATAATAATCGCTTTGTTTAAAAAATATTGATATTTTGGAGATTATTTTGTTTTTAAATAACCTAAAGTTAGCGATTGTAATCGGAAAAGCTGACCACGACTCAATTTTGTTGCTTCCAGCCTACAAACAGAAACTAAAACAAGAAGCTCCCGCGCTCAGGTCTGTTAAACGCTGGTCCGACCAATCTGATTCCACGCTTTAAGACTGCTTCGATCACGTGGATTGGGATATGTTCCGCATTGCGTCCAACAACAACATTGACGAATACGCTGATTCGGTGAGCGAGTTCATTAGAAAGTGCATCGGCGACGTTATACCCACAGCAACGATTAAAACATTCCCAAACCAGAAACCGTGGATTAATGACAGCATTCACGCGAAACTGAAAGCGCGAACCACTGCTTTTAACCAGAGCAAGGGGACCGGAAACATGACGGAATACAAACAGTGTAGCTATTCCCTCCGCAAGGCAATCAAACAAGCTAAGTGCCAGTATAGAGACAAAGTAGAGTCGCAATTCAACGGCTCAGACACAAGAGGTATGTGGCACGGTCTACAGTCAATCACGGATTACAAAAAGAAAACCAGCCCCGTCGCGGTCCAGGATGTCTTGCTCCCAGACAGACTAAATAACTTTTGGGCTCGCTTTGAGGACAATACAGTGCCACTGACACGGCCCGCTACCAAAACCTGCGTGCTCTCCTTCACTGCAGCCGAGGTGAGTAAAACATTTAAACGTGTTAACCCTCGTAAGGCTGCAGGCCCAGACGGCATTCCCAGCCGCGTCCTCAGAGCATGCGCAGACTGGCTGGCTGGTGTGTTTACGGACATATTCAATCAATCCTTATCCCAGTCTGCTGTTCCCACATGCTTCAAGAGGGCCACCATTGTTCCTGTTCCCAAGAAAGCTAAGGTAACTGAGCTAAATGACTGCTGCCCCGTAGCACTCACTTCCGTCATCATGAAGTGCTTTGAGAGACTAGTCAAGGACCATATCACCTCCACCCTACCTGACACACTAGACCCACTCCAATTTGCTTACCGACCCAATAGGTCCACAGACGACGCAATCGCAACCACACTGCACACTGCCCTAACCCATCTGGACAAGAGGAATACCTATGTGAGAATGCTTTTATCGACTACAGCTCAGCATTTAACACCATAGTACCCTCCAAACTCGTCATCAAGCTCGAGACCCTGGGTCTCGACCCAGCCCTGTGCAACTGGGTACTGGACTTCCTGACGGGCCGTCCCCAGGTGGTGAGGGTAGGTAACAACATCTCCACCCCGCTGATCCTCAACACTGGGGCCCCACAAGGGTGCGTTCTGAGCCCTCTCCTGTACTCCCTGTTCACCCACGACTGCGTGGCCATGCACGCCTCCAACTCAATCATCAAGTTTGCGGACGACACTACAGTGGTAGGCTTGATTACCAACAACGACGAGACAGCCTACAGGGAGGAGGTGAGGGCCCTCGGAGTGTGGTGTCAGGAAAATAACCTCACACTCGACGTCAACAAAACAAAGGAGATGATTGTGGACTTCAGGAAACAGCAGAGGAAGCACCCCCCTATCCACATCGACGGATGTGGCAGCGCCTCTTCAACCTCAGGAGGCTGAAGAAATTCGGCTTGTCACCAAAAGCACTCACAAACTTCTACAGATGCACAATCGAGAGCATCCTGTCGGGCTGTATCACCGCCTGGTACGGCAACTGCTCCGCCCACAATCGTAAGGCTCTCCAGAGGGTAGTGAGGTCTGCACAACGCATCACCGGGGGCAAACTACCTGCCCTCCAGGACACCTACACCACCCGATGTCACAGGAAGGCCATAAAAATCATCAAGGACAACAATCACCTGAGCCACTGCCTGTTCACCCCGCTATCATCCAGAAGGCGAGGTCAGTACAGGTACATCAAAGCAGGGACCGAGAGACTGAAAAACAGCTTCTATCTCAAGGCCATCAGACTGTTAAACAGCCACCACTAACATTTAGTGGCTGCTGCCAACAAACTGACTCAGCTCCAGCCACTTTAATAATGGGAATTGATGGAAATGTATGTAAAAATGTATCACTAGCCACTTTAAACAATGCCACTTAATATAATGTTTACATACCCTACATTACTCATCTCATATGTATATGTATATACTGTACTCTATATCATCTACTGCATCTTGCCATCTTTATGTAATACATGTATCACTAGCCACTTTAAACTATGCCACTTTATGTTTATATACCCTACATTACTCATCTCATATGTATATACTGTACTCTATACCATCTACTGCATCTTGCCTATGCCGTTCTGTACCATCACTCATTCATATATCTTTATGTACATATTCTTTATCCCTTTAGACTTGTGTGTGTATAAGGTAGTAGTTGTGGAATTGTTAGGTTAGATTACTCGTTCGTTATTACTGCATTGTCGGAACTAGAAGCACAAGCATTTCGCTACACTCGCATTAACATCTGCTAACCATGTGTATGTGACAAATACAATTTGATTTGATTTGTAATCCAAATAAAAGCCAAAATAATATTTATAAAGGCCAAAATATTTACTTCTGTTTTTAGAGGGAGAGAAACCATAAGCCCACTGTGCCTATTTTTTTGGACAAGGAGATCCTGGCCGGCCAAACTGTCCCCTAACCCGGATGACGCTGGGCCAATTGTGTGCCGCCCTATGGGACTCCCAATCACGGCCGGTTGTGATACAGGCAACCTAAAAAATAAATACCTTTGATGATACAATTCTACCACAACCCTCCTTCTTGGCAATAGTCTATTGTCCTACTAATAGCCCATAACGGCATTGTACAACATGACCGGTCGGGAGTAGGCTACAGTACTACAGTAAGAGCAAAATAATCCTGACATTTCCACACCCTAATTGTAGTCTAACCAATACCCAAACGGAGATTCAGTGAAAATACATATCTTGTTGATTTATCAAGACCAGTCCCCATGCTTGTCTCAGAGCAGTGCTGTCTTGACTTCTGAATTCTGTCTCTTCCATTAATTTTGAAAGAGTATTTTCCAATAAGCAACAATGTTTACCTTCATTAGCCTACTTTGTTCCAATATTTCTGTCATTCAGTGATACTTATTCCCATGGTAAATTGTTATGGCTCCATAACGAAATAAACATCTGCATTTTGAAAGACTATTTTTATCCATTTTTTATTCACGAAAGCATAGAGATGCCGATGAAGAAATACAGTACTGTACAGTATATTCGCTGCCTGCACCGTTCGCTGCCTGCACCCGCCCGCCCGACTAGCATCACCACCCTGGACGGTTCCGACCTAGAATATGTGGACATCTATAAATACCTAGGTGTCTGGCTAGACTGTAAACTCTCCTTCCAGACTTATATTAAACATCTCCAATCCAAAATCAAATCAAGAATCGGCTTTCTATTTCGCAACAAAGCCTCCTTCACTCACGCCGCAAAACTCACCCTAGTAAAACTGACTATCCTACCGATTTTCGATTTCGGCGATGTCATCTACAAAATAG
Organism: Salvelinus alpinus; assembly: GCF_045679555.1. Taxonomy (NCBI): domain Eukaryota; kingdom Metazoa; phylum Chordata; class Actinopteri; order Salmoniformes; family Salmonidae; genus Salvelinus; species Salvelinus alpinus. The sequence goes on along the minus strand of NC_092118.1, from coordinate 3,314,118 downwards.
CTTCCGATACTCTACTCAGCAAACTAGATGCAGTTTATCATAGTGCCATCCGTTTTGTTACTAAAACACCTTATACCACCCACCACTGCGACCTGTATGCTCTAGTCGGCTGGCCCTCGCTACATATTCGTCGCCAGACCCACTGGCTCCAGGTCATCTATAAGTCCATGCTAGGTAAAGCTCTGCCTTATCTCAGCTCACTGGTCACGATATCAACACCCACCCGTAGCACGCGCTCCAGCAGGTATATCTCACTGATCATCCCAAAAGCCAACACCTCATTTGGCCGCCTTTCCTTACAGTTCTCTGCTGCCTGTGACTGGAACAAATTGCAAAAATCGCTGAAGCTGGAGACTTTTATTTCCCTCACCAACTTTAAACATCTGCTATCTGAGCAGCTAACCGATCGCTGCAGCTGTACATAGTCCATCTGTAAACAGCCCACCCAATTTACCTACCTCATCCCCTTACTGTTTTTATTTATTTACTTTTCTGCACACCAGTATCTCTACTTGCTCATGATCATCTGATGATTTATCACTCCAGTGTTAATCTGCTAAATTGTAATTATTCGCTCCTATGGCCTATTTATTGCCTACCTCATGCCTTTTGCACACAATGTATATAGACTCCTTTTGTTTTTTTCCTACTGTGTTATTGACTTGTTTATTGTTTACTCCATGTGTAACTCTGTGTTGTTGTCTGTTCACACTGCTATGCTTTATCTTGGCCAGGTCGCAGTTGTAAATGAGAACTTGTTCTCAACTAGCCTACCTGGTTAAATAAAGGTGAAATAAAATAAAAAAATAAAAAAATAAATATGCTTTATCCAACATTTTATGGTTGTATGAGGTCGCCCACACGCACTTTAAACATTTGGATAATAAAGCATTTAAAGCATTTTGTTTATTAGGATACTGTGCAGTCTCACAAGTAAACATAGCCTACAGTACATACTGTAGTAAACATGGTAAAGTGCCTTATTCCTTACATAAGGGAGAGCAGACCATGTCCAGATTTCTTGTGACCTCAAGTACTCATTAACTCTGTCTTTAATGCTTTTTCGGGTTGCATCAGTCATGGACAGAAACTTCTGAAACAAAGTATTAATGATGAACACCCAGAGGTTCACTGGTAAGCCACATTTGCCTCGGGATCCATACCAGTTGGTATTATGTGTCCACTCATGGTATCTCTCTTCGGTTACACATCCTTGGAATAGCAGAACAGCAAAACGGTCCGGATGGCCCTTGCTGTGCCTGGTGAGCAGTTGGTCAAGTTCTGTTGTCAGAAGAGGATTGGAAATGTCAGGGTGAACCGACGACCTGATGAACCCGCCAGGTATGTTGACTCTGCCTGTCGGAGGTGGAGTTCCAGAGCTCACAGGTGTGTGTGCTTGGATTGGGACTCCATCTCATTCCTCGCCCTCTTCAACGCGTCATTCTCCGCCTGACTCTCCGCCAATGCCGCCTGGCTCTGGACCAATGCATCAGCTGTCGCCTCATATCTCTGCCCTCAGATAATGTTTCTCTTTCTGCTGGTCTGCCTTCAATGACTCGATCTTGGTCTTCAAAGTTTAAATCTGATCCATGTGCACCTTCATTAGATGAGCAGAATGGCACCGCCCAGAGCCCCCATCGATTACAGTGGCCTATGATAGAAATGGTAGATCAATTAAGAATTAAAAGTGACTCCAATACACAAATGCATGCGTACACTTAGTCATGCGTAAATGCATTTCTACGTATGGGTGGTCCGGGAATCAAACCCAATATCCTAGAATTTCAATTTTCTTCTAAGATGCATGACAGGGTTATACATGCTTTGTGAAGCCTCAATTTAATATTATTTATAAGCCCTTTATTAAGCGGTACTTATGCCACCCTTTATAAAGCACAGGTTTATGTCACATTTTACATCGGTGGTTATGTCACACAGTTATGGAAAATTTATGAACCCTTAATAAAGCATGACATACGGTTATGGATTATTTGTAATGCATTAATGTAGTGTTTATGAAGGCTTTATTAAGGCTTTATGAAGCCTTTATAGGCAGCATGTCTATAAAGCAGGACCTAATTGGTTCATAGCGGTTTACAATTTTGTGGCCCCCTTTCAGCCTGTACTGGTATCAGAAGTCTGATGGCACAATTAAATGACCAAAATGTAAATGTAAAAATGACACTTGCAAACCATGCTGAGTATTAGTCTAATGAACTGTGTGCTTTGCAGTTGTTCATTTTCACATTTACCTTTAGGTCATTCAGCAAACGCTCTTGTGCAGAGCGACTTACAGGCAGTGAATTCAACTAAGGTAGATAAATAACACATCACAGTCATAGCAAGTAAAATGTTTCTATAACCATTACTGAGAATGGTGTGGTTGTTAAGGGCTGCTTGCTAATGTATTTGAATTAAATACAATACTTTGCAAATGTATGTTGTAATTTATTTTGATACGTTGGTCTTTAGGTTATTTTGTAATTGTATTTGTATTTTGTAATTTCTGTTAATCCCTACGCACGCACACACAACAGCCCCTCTATCATCCCCAAATTCACAGCATTTATCTGCGGCTACAGTAGCTAGCACAGAGCAGAAATGATGCAGTAATCAGGAGAGTACAGGAGCAGACAAGGTCATTTTTCAGGTGAAGTAATTAAAGATGTGGTTGTACAGAGATAGATACGGAGAAGAAGGAGTGTGGGGCGGAATTAAACGTGATACATCTGATATCTTATAGGATGTGCTCTAGTTATCTCCTTCACGTCTTCAATGAAGATGTGTTGGTCCTCAGATGCCCATTTTTTTGTTGGTATTTTCTCATTGAGATATAGTACAGAACCCTGATCCCACCAGTGTGGCAGAAATAGAAAATAGTTCCATGGCCGAAGCAGGGATATTCAATTCCAGGGCCAAAACAGTTTTGGAGTTCATCCAGTTTTTTGTTTTTATTTCTCTCCTAATCAGGGACTGATTCAGATCTGGCACACCAACTGAGTGAACTCTCTGGCCAATCAGTGACATGAATCAATCAATTTACTACTGGGTAGAAAAGACATCCAGCAGTACTTCATTAGGCCCTCCAGGACTGGAGTTCAATTGCACTGTCCAACAATATGATATTAATGTTGTGCTCAGAGATCTACGAATCATGTTTGTTCTGTAGAATACAGCCGCACGGGGAGAGGTAGAAGTTGTGAACATTTCAGTCATGACAAGTTAAAGGGAAAGTGATTGTTTTGCCAAAGTAAACACCTCTATTGAATCCCATCAGTCCTGTTTCCCAGGTTTCCGCGATAAACATTATTGTTTACCACACATAAAAGTTCAAGTAAAATACTACCTGGGGTAAAGCAACATTCCATTGAGTGATTACATGACGGCCTCCGACCCAACCACTATCCATAATTATCTTTCAGTGTTGTTGTCCCCTTTTGATTTGAATGACTGGCAGAGCAGAGGCAACGCCTTTTCATAGTGCACCACTTTGCCAGTCCTCTAGGCATTAGGCAGAGACTGACAGATTTCTGTTTTTGAGAGAAGTGTCTGCTTGTGAGATTGCTGCACCAGCTAAAATGTCTGGGAGCGCTGCACCCTCCTCAATACACAGACTAGGGCTGCATCCCAAACCCTATGGGTCCTGGTCAAAAGTAGTGCACTAAATTGGGAAAAGGGTGCAATTTGGGATGCTGACAAGGCACTGAGAGGCAAAGTAAAGTTACACCATTCCTCAATCTTCGCACACCGGCACCTCTGCAGAGAAAGTACTCAACCCCCATAACGTAGTTGTCAGTATTGTGTAATATCAGTGTTCAAGAAGGTGGGTTGTTTGATATTTAATCTCAATTGTGTTGTTCTATTGATTGTGCCACTAACCTAAATGCATACTTTGACGGAGCTAGTGTACTAGCCAAGCATGAAAGAAAAAGATGGCATAGTCTGCAGATCATCAGATATGCAATACAATACATGTGACCACTTGCTAGATACTTCCAGACACAAATGAGAGAACAGCTCACTGACCATTACTCACCCTAGAGCCTAGCGGGACAACTTCCGGTGAAACTGGAGGGCGCGCAATTCAAATAAATAATCATAAAAATGATGGATATTAAACATTTAGGTACATACAAGTGTCTTATATCGGTTGAAAGCTTCAATTCTTGTTAATCTAACTGCACCGTCCGATTTACAGTAGCTGTTACAGCGAAAGCATTCCATGCGATTGTTTGAGGTCAGCGCCCCACATCAAAATATATTTCCACTGGCACAGGTTTCATAAATTTACAAATAACGATTAAATATTCAATTACTTTTTGAAAATCTTCCTCTGATTTGTCATCCAAAGGGTCCCAGCTATAACATGTAGTGTTGTTTTGTTAGATAAAGTACTTCTTTATATCCCAAAAAGTCAGTTTAGTTGGCGCCATCGATTTGAGTAATCACTCGTTCAACATGCAGAGAAAGGAATCCGAAAATCTACCCCTAAACTTTCTTTCAACAAGTCAAAATACATTTCTATTTACTCCTCAGATACCCTAAAATGTAATCAAACTATAAATTGTCTTATGGAAATATCTATGTTCAATAGGAAACTGATTTTAGCAGGTGTGTCTTAGCTTCATGGCCGCCCAAACACAAATTTCCAAGACTGTGTCCCAGTACTAAAACGAATATTTCTTATTTGTTTTGGAAGTTCCAAGCCTGAAACTTTGAACATGGACTTCTGACACCCAGTGGAAGCCATAGGAATTGCATCCTGGGAGCTAGAATTCAGTATGCCCCTATACTTTCCATTGTAAGAGGATGGTGTCTCCCCAAAAAATAATCTGGTTGATTCTTCTTTGAATTTTCTCCTACCAGATCTATTGTAATATTCTCCTACATTATTTTAAGATTTCTACAAACTTTAAAGTGTTTTCTTTCCAATGGTACCAATTATATGCATATCCTGGCTTCAGGGCCTGAGCAACAGGCAGTTTACTTTGGGCACGTCATTCAGGCGGAAATTGAGAAAAAAGGGGCCTAGCCCTAAGAAGCTAGCAGAGCTGGTTAGGCTGTTTTTATGTTCTCCACAGCTTTGTTGACTGCAACTGTGCTGTTGGCATCAATTTAAACATATTCAACGGGTGTTGAGCATTCGTAAATTCCTCAATTATTCTGCGCTCTGGCACACTCAGTGCTCTGAAATTGGAGTACGTAGCCAGAGCGAATTTACCAGCTAACGTTACGTTTATCAACAGTTGTTGCAGTGACATTCTATTGAAGGGTGTGTTCGTGAATTCAATCTGAAGTGCCAGAGTGCCCTCTGTGCATTCATAAATTCAGAGCGTTGTCAGATTGTGTGTTTCTAAATTCAGAGCGTTTTGCTCTCGGAGTGTTCAGAGCGCACACTGGACGCTCTGTCCGATGAGTTGGGTTGATCCGAGCATTCTGACCTCACAACAGCAGTGAAGCACCCAAGCTAACTGGTTAACATTGGCTAGCTTGCTAGCTACTTCCAGAAGCAAATGAGAGAACACCCCAATGACCATTTTACTCGCCCTAGCAGAGCTGGTTAGGCTGTTTTCATGTTATCCAGAGCGCTGGTGCTGCTGGCAACAATTTAATTACGTTTTTTTTGCCAACGTTTACTGACACCGGCCATATTCAACGGGTATTGAGCATTCATCAGCTATTCTGCGCTCTGGCACACTCAGACGAGAGTGCTCTGAAATCAGAGTAGATGGCCAGACTGCATTTACAAACGCACACGAAGTGGTTACTTGCATTGTGGAGTCTTTTGTTAATACATGTAACTAGCTAGCTAGGTAACCATAATCCCAACTCATGACGTTACTACCCTTCATGAATATGTAGGTAGCTAACAAACTAGGTTCAATGTTAATTAGCTAACATTAGGCTCTAACTATCAAAGCAAATTGCTTTGAGATACGAATAAGAAGATCATACACATAACGCTAGCTAGCTAACAGTAAACTTTAACTTCAAATGAAAAATACTTTCTGTCAAAATTTGAAATGTGTAATATCTGGAAATGTAGCTTTACTTACCCGTGTTCTGAAATCAGATAAGATAGCAAGTGCGAATTTACGCTTTACTCAAGTAACAATACGTGTGTGTTCGTTGATGACGTAGGCTGCATCTATAGTGGTCGATGAGGGCTCTGTCGTTCCAGCCTGCTCCGGCGGCCAAGGTTCGGGTTTCAAGGGCGAAGTCCTGGGCGCTCCTTGTCCCCTGCCGCAAATGGAAGAGCCTCTCCCCCGCCGCTCTGCCCTCAGGAGGATGGTCGAAGACGGCCCTGAAGCGACGGGTGAAATCCTTGAGGTGGTCTGGAGCCGTGTCTCCTTCTCTCCAAACGGTGTTTGCCCACTCCAGCGCTCTTCCTGTGAGGCAGGAGACGAGAGCGGCCAATCTCTCCCCGCCCGAGGGAGCTGGGTGCACAGTGGCCAGGTAGAGGTCCAGTTGTAGCAAGAATCCCTGGCACTGTGCTGCCATTCCATCATACTCCCTGGGAAGGGAGAGACGCCCCCGGAATCCCCTCCGAATGGAACGGGTGGAGACAACCCCGGTTGTGCTGGTCGAGGCACTGGAGAGACCTCCTGTCTCTCCCAGCGGTCAATGGTCTGGACAACGCGATCCATCAATGCACCAAGATGATGTAGCATGGCCGAATGTTCCTGGATGCGCTCCTCGACTCCTCTAACCGGGGTACCTGATCCTGCTGACTCCATTCAATCAGTGTGTAATTCTTTCAAGGTGTATATGAAGGCGAAGTCAGGTGCAGGAGAGCAGAGTAATATAATGCAAAGCCAGAAAAAATTAACAGTGCCTATTTATATAATGAATATGAATTTGGGGGGCTAAAATGACTAATATAACAAATGTAAACCTTTCAGTAAAAGCTTCACTCATACATAAGTTATACCTAAATCCAAAATGGTTCTCCAGTAGTTTATTAACTTATCTGGGATATGTGGGACGGTAGCGTTCAATGTTAGCTTGCTAACATTATGCTATAGCTAGCAATGCAAATGTCTCTGAGATAGGAATAATAAGATCATACACATAATGTTAGCCAGCGAGCCAGCTAGCTAATAGTACACTTTAACTTGAAATGAAACCACTTTTTGTCAAAATTAGAAATGTGTAATATCTGAAAATGTAGCTACCTAGACTATCTTACCCATATACATCATGGATGGATGCGTCTCCCTGTAACGGATGCCTTGGTTGCCCTTAGATTGAAGATGTAATCTGGAGACTTGTGTTTTCTCCATCTCCTTAGTTATCTATCTCAAATTACACTGATTTCTAAACTCGGTGGAGAAGTGGAGAGCAACAGTTTACAGTTTTACTATATGATGATTATTTTTAAAGCCACTTTAGACACGATTACCTACACATACTGACCAGCTCAAATAGACAGAAGCAAGCTATATGGCAGACCAATTCAAACTCATCTCTCGACATGTCCAGCCCACTCATTCTCTCAGCCAATCATGGCTAGTGGGAAGGTTGCCAGCTTTTTCTGTGGCTAAACCAACTAGGCTCACAATTTAATTCATATTTACAGATGGCATACAAGTTTGTTATTAAGGCAAATGAAAGTTCACATGTTCCAGAAGGCATTTATGCAAAAAAAGAAGTTGTAAGTTCAAGTAGTAGTGACCAGTGACATACGCCTAGTTTCCTGGAATGATTTTGGCTGCTTTTTCTTCACTCTGCGGTCCAACTCATTCCAAACCATGTCAATTCGGTTGAGGTCGGGTGATCTGATGCAGCACTCTCCTTCTTGGTCAAATAGCCCTTGCACAGCCTGGAGGTGTGTGTGATCATTGTACTGTTGAATAACAAATTGATAGTCTCACTAAGCGCAAACCAGATGGGATGGCGTATCGCTGCAGAATGCTGTGGTAGCCATGCTGGTTAAGTGTGACTGGAATTCGAAATAAATCACAGACAGTGTCACCAGCAAAGCACCTCTACACCATCACACCTCCTCCTTCGTGCTTCACGGTGGGAATGACACATGCAGGGATCATCCGTTCACTTACTCTTTGTGAGACGCGGCGGTTGGAACCAAAAATCTCACATTTATACTCATCAGACCAAAGGACAGATTTCCACCGTTCTAATGTACAGTGCTCGTGTTTCTTTGCCGAATCAACTCTATTCTTCTTATTGGTGTCCTTTAGTAGTTGTTTCTTTGCAGAAATTTGACCATGAAGGCCTGATTCACGTCTCCTTTGAAGAGTTGATGTTGAGATGTGTCTGTTACTTGAACTCTGTGAACCATTTATTTGGGCTGCAATCTGAGTTGCAGTTAACTCTAATGTACTTATCCTGTTTTCTATTGATATTTCTTTGTATATATCCATAAAAATTATGCTGATTCATGATTTCGATTTCGACATGCCTGTCTCTGTCATCAAGACTCCCGACACGTTCATTACTATGGGACAGCGGAGATCGAAATTGAATATTGAAATAAGATTGCAAATATCAGAGAGACAGACAGCAAGGTTTATACAAATCTCCCCTGTTGAAAACTTAATGTTAGTCTAAAAGAAATGTGAGATAATGTCTAAAGGCTTTTTATAGTGGAGATCATGTTTATAAATTGCCTGGCTTGGCTGATGAGACAGTGGACTGCATAGTCAGATGGAACAGAGTAAATAGGCATTTTAACATCATAGATGTAGCCCGTGGTAACTTGTGGAATAGACACCGTCTGGAATGCGGTTTTAACCAATCAGCATTCAGGATTAGACCCACCCATGTCATAATGTGTTATGACACTGGGTGTCAAGTACAGTTTTACCATTGAATTGGTTTGCCTAAGGAAACAGTACTAGGTTCTAATCAGCCTATAATTGTGGCTGTCCCAGCTAGTGACCACTCTGCAGAGCTGCCTCCGGAACAAGATTCTTGACAACAACAAAAAATTACCTGCTTGTGGTGGACACAATCCGTCTGGATTTAATGAGAGAAAGAGAGAGAAAGACAGAGAGCACAGGGCTTTTACTTCCACATGTATAGCATACAAATAGGTGACAAATAGAGTGACAAACAATTATTTTTCACTGGATGAGGGGCAGGTAGCAGGGGATAACCAGTAGGTGTGCATCCCAAATGATGCTCTATTCCCTATGTAGTCCACTACTTTCGATACAACTATTCCCTACATACTGTACATTCTCTACCACAGCGATTGGGCTCATAGGAGTCCTAAACATGAAGCAGCAATTAGCAGCATCGAGCTACTGCTGCGACACACACGCACGTGAGCGTGCACACACACAAATGAAGAGGTTTTCACTGTGCATTACAGGTGAAGGAGTTCCTAAACCTAATTGTAATTTTCTACTGTTTATAGATCTGGTCATTCTTACTCCTGGATTAAGTGCCGGCGGTTAACCCACTGTTCCTAGGCTGTCGTTGAAAATAAGAATTTGTTCTTAACTGACTTGCCTAGTTAAATAAAGGTCAAATAAAAAGAAATAGAATATGAAAGGAAAATAACTAGCTCAGACTGACCAGCCATATTTCTTTGAGATCTTTTATGGTATCCACATTCAAAACATATCATTTTGCTGACAGTTCACTGTCAAAATGGAATGGACTTCCAAGTCTTCCCTACAAATCATTACTTGGCCAAGGATCCCTGGTGGTCTGTTTTAAAGGTGAAAACTGATGTACTGCTCCTTTAAGCCCAGAAGAGACTGGCTTCTGTCAGGGAGCTCACAGCTCTAGTTAACAACCTCCAGGTGACTGGTGAGGAGACGTGGAGCTGAATGGCTCGGGACGTTTGGCTTGATAATGCCAAACTCAGTTCGTGTCTCCAGTCAGCAGACAGAGCCAGGGTACAGCTATCAATAGAGTGTGTTAGGAAGCTGTAGGGTGAGACTGGCTGTCATGCTTGAGGAGAGCTGCTCTGCTCCACATTTCTACTCTCCGATTTCCCCTGGAGGGAGAGAAGGGAGCAGACATGTACACACTCTCTCCTCTCAACTATTAGATTAGATCAGTGTTATTCACCCTTATTGGATCAGTGTTCATGCCCAGACCAGCCTCACGCTCGTGTGTTTTTTTTAAAAGTTTCAAGTTTTATTAGTTGTATATACGGGATACACGTGGTGTACACCATCCAACGAAATGCTTATGTTCAGGTTCTTTCTCAACAATCCAACAACAATAAAAACTAATAAAACATAAGAATACAAACATAACATGTGATATGTCTGTGTGGGTCTGTGCGTGAGTGAGTGAATGTGTGCCAAGGTGGTCAGTCTAGTTCAAGTGTTCAGCAGTCTGATGGCTTGTAGATAAGACACAGTCTCTGAGCCTGTTGGTTTCAGACCTCATGCTCGTATACCGTCTGCCCGACGGTAAGGGAGTGAACCTGAACAGCTCGTGACTGGGGTGTGTAGGTTCCTTGATGATGCTGTGGGCCTTCTTTAGGCACCGTTTCGAGTAGATGTCCTGGATGGGTGGGAGCGCGGTTCCACTGATGTATTGGGCCATCTTCAACACCCGCTGGAGGGCCTTGCAGTCGTGGACAGAGCAATTCCCGTACCAGTCCGTGATGCTGCAGTTCAGGATGATTCTCGGTGGTGCAGTGGTAGTATTTGCAGAGGATCCGGGGTGGCATGCCAAATGTGTGGTTGCAATGGTTGAATAACACACAACACGAGTGGTGTGGTCAGCATGTAAGACTGATGAACAATTAATCAAGTGGTCAACCAGACTATTTACATTGACAATCTGAGCTTTTTGGTATTTTGCACGTGAACGACTGAGGTAAAAGACTCTATGATCTGATGAGAAATGTCTGGAGAAAACCAGGCACATCCATCTAACACCAACCCTACCGTGAAGCAAGGTGGTGGCAGAATTATGCTATGGGGATGCTATTCAGCGGCAGGAACTGGGAGACTGGTAAGGATAGAGGGAACATTGAATGGAGTCAAATACATGCAAGTCCTTAAGAACCAACTTCAGAGTACAAACTACCTTAAAATGGGGGTGAAGATTTACGTTCCCACAGGACAAGTAGACAGCAAAAGCAACAATGGAATGGCTTCAGAACAAGAATGTGAAAGTCCTTGAGTGGCCCAGCCAAAGTCCAGACTTGAATCCCATTGAAAATCTGAGAAAAGACTTGAAGATTGCTGTTCACTGCCGCTCCCCATCTAACTTAAGAATTCTTGAGAAAATCTACAAGGAAGGAAACCAGATGTGAAAAACTGATACAGACATACCCAAGATGAGTCACAGCTGTAATCATCGCCAAAGGTGCTTCTACAAAGTAGTGGCCTGGGTATGAGTGCTTATGTAAATTAGATAGTTCTGTATTTAATTTTCAATAAATTAGCATATTTCATCGAGATATGTTGAGTTTTCTTGCAGGTCTATCTGGCGGAGAAACTATGAAGCCAGCTGCATAGCCTATTTCCGTTTATTAGTCTTGTATTAAAGAATTTGAAACAATGTTGTTTCTGTTTGATCCTTTTCATTATGTCATGCATAGCTTTTCTTTATATGGCCTAAAATAAATGTGTTCATATGGGCAGAATATTATCTATAGGTTATAGCATAATGAATTATGAAAATAAAATATTTAATGCAGAGAAAATGTATCTCGTAAAAGGCTGACATTTCAATTAAAAAATATTCTCACATGGCTATAGAAATGGAAACATTGTGATTTTAAAGACACAAAATAACAATAGTTCATGATTAAAGGATTAGGCTATACTGGGCTCTCACTGTCATTATTATTATTTGAGTTGACTGTATAGGCTAATATACTAAAGATCTATTCGAGGTTCAACTTTAAGGCAAGGGCATCTTTTAAAACTATTTTCATGCTCACCTCATGTCTTTATAATATGAAGGAGAATGTAGTTTGAAATCAGTATGTGTCAATAAAAACAAATATGCATGAGAGATTCACAAGTCTATAACATTAGAATGTTGTAAAATGCTTCTCTGCCATGTCTGGACACTCACATTCAAATCATTTTCACCTCTCATCACTCCCATTGTTCCCATTTTCAATAAATAAATATGCATGAGACATTCACAAGACCATAACATTGGAACGTTGTAAAGTGCTGCCCAACCCTAGCTGGGGTTGAAAAGTGTTTGATATCACACAATTTTGAACTAGTGAAATGTTATTAGAATATATTAAAATGTTACATTCCCATGAATTCCAAAAGACAGTTTTGGTTTTAGGTTATGCACACAAACTGAAGAAGTCAATTTTAGTATTTATTAACTTAAGATTCTCACCAAGACAGGCAGTCAGTCCAGACAGACAAACAGTAGAGTAGACTGTACATTACACAAGAGTATAGGCTATTTTAAGCGATTTAATGAATGCAAATGTATGCCACTAATGAACAGTAACTAGGCCAAATCTATTACCTATGAAACTATCCTCTTTGAACTGCCGTATCTGAATAAATGGGTTGGATGGGTAGCTTCGATTGCCCAGCAATCGAATTTAAAGTCATTTATATGCTAATATTCCAAATATTCTGCTTAAAAATATCTGTTCCCGTCAGCATTCATTATTCTCAGAGGAGCAGAACAAGCAATGGAAGCCACATTTATTTTCTCTGTGCGTGGAAAAAATATCCTGGCACATGAAAGTTACCTACAGGAACTACAGACCGCAAATAAGTCCTTCTCTAAGTGCACCGAATATGATGCATTTGAATGCAGAGGTCGCATAACCCTCACTGACTGGGTTATCTCCAAGTTATCTGGAGAACACAGCCATAACCCAGACAATGCTCAGATTCGGATCTGAAAGCTGATGAATGGCATGAAGAAGAGAAGCCTGGAGACCCAGGAAGAAACTGACCAAGTTGTGGACCGTGGTACATATGGCTTGCCTGCATCTATTTGGGGAGACATGTATGAATATAAATAAGTTGATGCAGATGCACCAACAAAAGAACAACGCGACACCCTCTGTACCTACAGTACATCCCTCTCAGCTACTGTATAAGAGTTATGAAGAAGAGCTGTTCCTCCAGCATGACTGTGGAACCAGGCCAGACAGAATTCAGAAGTACACCACGACTGAACGGCTGGAGTCTTACACTTTCAAGTTGCTGTTATGAACACTCCAAAATCCATCTGAGAAAAATGAGCACCTAGCCTACTTGGACACTTCTTTGTGACACTTTTTCAACACTTTCGATGACACCAGAACACTTGGACAATGGTTCTTGAATTTGTATTTATGCTTTTCAGTCTCCTGAGGGGGAATAGGTTTTGTCGTGCACTCTTCACGACTGTGCTGGGACCATGTTAGTTTGTTGGTGATGTGGACACCAAGGATCTTGAAGCTCTCAACCTGCTCCACTGCAGCCCCGTCGATGAGAATGGGGGCGTGTTCGGTCCTCTTTTTCCTGTAGTCCACAATCATCTCCTTTGTCTTGATCACGTTGAGGGAGAGGTTGTTGTCCTGGCACCACACAGCCAGGTCTCTGACCACCTCCCTATAGGCTGTCTCGTTATTGTCAGTGATCAGGCCTTCTACTGTTGTGTCACTGGCAAATTTAATGATGGTGTTGGAGCCGTGCCTGGCCGTGCAGTCATGAATGAACAGGGAGTACAGAAGGGGACTGAGCACACACCCCTGAGGGGCCCCCGTTTTGAGGATCAGCGTGGCGGATGTGTTGTCACCTACCCTTACAACCTGGGGGCGGCCCGTCAGGAAGCCCAGGATCCAGTTGCAGAGGGAGGTGTTTAGTCCCAGGGTCCTTAGCTTATTTATGAGCTTTGAGGGCACTATGCTGTTGAACTCTGAGCTGTAGTCAATGAATAGCATTCTCACATAGGTGTTCCTTTTGTCCAGGTGGGAAAGAGCAGTGTGGAGTGCAATGGAGATTGCATCATCTGTGGATTTGTTGGAGTGGTATGCAAATTGGAGTGGGTCTAGGGTTTCTGGGATGATGGTGTTGATGTGAGCCATGACCAGCCTTTCAAAGCACTTCATGTCTACAGATGTGAGTGCTAAGGGTCGATAGTCGTTTAGGCTGGTTACCTTAGTGTTCTTCGGCACAGGGACTATGGTTGTCTGCTTGAAACGGACAGGGACAGGGAGAGGTTGAAAATGTCAGTGAAGACACTTGCCAGTTGGTCAGCGCATGCTCACAGTACACGTCCTTGTAATCCATCTGGCCCTGTGACCTTGTGAATGTTGACCTGTTTAAAGGTCTTACTCACATCGGCTGCGGAGAGCATGATCACACAGTCTTCTGGAACAGCTGGTGCTCTCATGGATGTTTCAGTGTTATTTGCCTCGAAGCGAGCATAGAAGTAGTTTAGCTCAACTGGTAGGCTCGGGTCACTGGGCAGCTCTCGGCCGTGCTTCCCCTTGTAGTCTGTAATTGTTTGCAAGCCCTGCCACGTCCGAGGAGCATCAGAGCCTGTGTAGTACGATTCGATCTTAGTCCTGTATTGACACTTGCCTGTTTGACGGTTCATCGTAGGGCATAGTGGGATTTCTTATGAGCTTCCTGGGTTAGAGTCCCGCTTTTTGAAAGTGGCAGCTCTAGTCTTTAGCTCAGTGCGCTTTCTGCCTGTAATCCATGGCTTCTGGTTGGGGTTTGTACGTACGGTCACTGTTGGGATGACGTCATCGATGCACTTATTGATGAAGCCAATGACCGATGTGGTGTACTCCTCAATGCCATCGGAGGAACCCCGGAACATATTCCAGTCTGTGCTAGCAAAACAGTCCTGTAGCTTAGCATCTGCTTCATCTGACCACTTTTTTATTGATTTAGTCACTGGTGCTTCCAGTTAGAATTTTTGCTTGTAAGCAGGAATTAGGAGGATAGAATTTTGGTCAGATTTGCCAAATGGAGTGCGAGGGAGAGCTTTGTATGCGTCTTTGTGTGTGGAGTATAGGTGGTCCAGAGTTCTTTTTTCCTCTGGTTGCACATTTAATTAACATGCTGATAGAAATTTGGTAAAAAGGATTTACGTTTCCCTGCATTAAAGTCCACGGCTACTAGGAGCACCGCCTCTGGGTGAGCATTTTCTTGTTTGCTTATGGCGGAATACAGCTCATTCAATGCTGTCTTAGTGCCAGCCTGTGACTGTGGCGGTATGTAAACAGCTACAAAGAATACAGATGAAAACTCTCTCGGTAGGTAGTGAGGTCTACATCTTACATTTACATTTACATTTAAGTCATTTAGCAGACGCTCTTATCCAGAGCGACTTACAAGTTGGTGCATTCACCTTATGATATCCAGTGGAACAACCACTTTACAATAGTGCATCTAACTCTTTTAAGGGGGGGGGGGGGGTTAGAAGGATTACTTTATCCTATCCTAGGTATTCCTTAAAGAGGTGGTGTTTCAGGTGTTTCCGGAAGGTGGTGATTGACTCCGCTGACCTGGCGTCGTGGGGGAGTTGGTTCCACCATTGGGGTGCCAGAGCAGCGAACATCGACACTGATATGTCTGCCAGACATGCAGAGATGCGATTCGCCACCTGGTTATCAGAAGGGGGAAAGGAGAAGATTAATTGTGTGTCGTCTGCATAGCAATGATAGGAGAGACCATGTGAGGATATGACAGAGCCAAGTGACTTGGTGTATAGCGAGAATAGGAGAGGGCCTAGAACAGAGCCCTGGGGGACACCAGTGGTGAGAGCACGTGGTGCGGAGACAGATTCTCGCCACGCCACCTGGTAGGAGCGACCTGTCAGGTAGGACGCAATCCAAGCGTGGGCCGCGCCGGAGATGCCTAACTCGGAGAGGGTGGAGAGGAGGATCTGATGGTTCACTGTATCAAAGGCAGCCGATAGGTCTAGAAGGATGAGAGCAGAGGAGAGAGAGTTAGCTTTAGCAGTGCGGAGCGCCTCCTCTTATCATGAGATACTATACCTATACTCAATGTTTGGTGTTAATGGATGGTGTAAAACTCGATCAAACAACAATACATAATATAGGCTGTTTTTAGCCTTCAGCCCTGATAAACAAATTTAAATAGTCCTATGCTATTCTGCCCAATATTCTGATTTTAGGCCATAACTGAATATATGATATTCTGCCCATATGAACAAATGTAAATATTTGTATAGCTATACATTATTAATCAAAAGCAGTAAGCATACACATTTAATGACAGATTTATAAACACAAGCACATACTTAGCAATAGTTTACATACACAACATAGTTTCGCATTCTTTAGTAACAGACTCATAAACACAATCTCACAATAGGGCTGTAGCTGGTATCCTCTATGTATTGTAGCCCAATGCAGATGAAAGAGTAGCAGTGTTTGCGGTAAAATATTATGCTTTGTGGTGGTGCTTCGAGGGGTATGAATACTTTCTGAAGGCAATCTGGGTGTTCCTCGTCTGCAGATGTTACATCTTTGTGAATAGCGATGGAAATGGCATCTTCTGTGGATGTATTGGAGCGATAGGCAAATTGGAGTGGGTCCAGTGTGCTTGGCATGCTGGCCTTAATGTGGGCCAAATCAACAGTGAAATGCTTACTTACAGGTAGGCTTGGGCGGTCTACCACGTATGTGACCGACCGGCTCAAAACGGTCTTATGTAGCAACATTTGAAATTGTGTTTTTTTACATTGGATAAACGTAGAGACTGGTATATCATAGAAAGTAGAAAATGGTATATCATACACTACAGTTGAGGAACAATGGGAAAGTAATTCTGCTTTGAAAGTTGATAAACTTGTAAACTCACTTTTGAGGAAATGGCCTTTGAATATTTTGGTACTACTACTGGAGAGCTCTTCTTTGTCTACACCCATTCAGCATTGTTCACACCTTGTTAAGCTTTAGCCCCACCCATCTCTTTAAGGGTTGATCTGAGCATTCTGTAATAGCAACAGCAGTTAAGCACCCAAGCTAACTTGCTAGCTACTTCCAGACACAATTGAGAGAAGAGCTCACTGAACATTACTCACCCTAGCAGAGCTGGTTAGGCTGGTATGTTTTCCAGAGCGTTGGTGACTAACTGTGCTGTCAGATTGTCTGTTCGTAAATTCAGAGCGTTTCGCTCTCAGAGCATACACTGGACGCTTTGGCGGATAAGTAGAGTTGATCCCAACATTCTGACCTCATAATGGCAGTCAAGCATCAAATATAACTTGTGTGACGACCCTCCCACTCTGTCTGCCGTATTCTCTCTTTGTTCTTGTTTCCTTATTAGGATGTCGGTGGGCGGAGTTGGGAGGGTCGTCAGCTACATGGGAAACACCTGGGCCCGGTGTCTCCCAGGATAAATACACCACTTCCCCATTCATGGAGGAGACTCTCTCCATGCAGACACCTTTACAGATTTTGTTGTGTTGTGTATCTTGGTGGTTTTTGGTTGTTTGCTTTAGCACCTTTCAACACCCTGCATTATCACATTCATGCATGCCAAAACACTCACTTACACTACTGATTACTGATTACACACACCATTGTTAATTGCATTTAGGTTACTTTATTTAATAAATATATTTTGTTACTTATTATCTCCACGTTGTCTCCCTTTTGTTACGGGCTTTGAGCCGGTTCGTGACAAGTGGGGGCTCGTCCGGGATTTTGAACGTATTGGTTTGGGAGAACGTGGAGGTACGTGCTTGGTTTGCATATGTTGTTTGAGTTTGATAGGCCCAGTATTGGTTGCCTTTGTTGTTTGGTTTGTGTGCTGCGTTGGAGAGAGTATAATGGTTAGTTTCCAGGCCCTGCCCAGCCTGGAAACTCTTGTTCTACTTTCTTTTGGTACATCGGTCTGAGGAGGTGAGTAATCGGCTGTGTACCTCAGTGGGAGATTTGGGTAGGGTAGTGGAACTTGCTACCCGGAGCTATAGCCTTTTTCCCCTGATAGGCTTAGCGACGTGTTTCATTTTTGGAATATGTTGGGCATGGTTAATGTTTGTTATTTTTGTGTGGTGTCTGTGGACTGAGCAGTTGTCTCGGGGGCACATCCGTGGCTTGGTGGAATCTGCCAGCGTGCTGGGGGGTTTATTTCCTTGCCAGCGGGCTACAGTGCGTAAATACCCACCGCAAATCCGCACGAAGACTAGGGTTGAGTTATAGTAGGTTTTGGGGAAGCTCCGTATCTCATCTCTCTTCTGTGGTGCTCAGGGTGATTGTCATTTCTTGGGTTGTGGTCTGGTGTGCTCAGCAGAGGGGAAGAGTGAGATTTTTTTTGTTGTAACTATGGCGTCTTATGTAGATGAGTTCATTCGCTTTCCATCAGAGGAATTGTTAGAATTAGGTACTAAAGAACAGCTGTTGAAGATCGCTGAACACTACAAGGTTGAAATTAGCGATAAACGTCTAAAGAATTCTATTAGGTTGATATTGAAGGCCAATCTGATGGAGAGTGGTATTCTTGAAGTTACCACTGGGCCAGCCTCTGCTGAGGACTCTTCGTCTCCCCGTAACGTTACAATGGCCATTCCATTGGTTAGTCATGGTAGTCTTCTTTTTCAACAGCAGAAAGAACTGCTTCTGTTACAGCTGGGGCATGATCGTGTAAAGTATGAAAAGGAATTAGATATGGAGCATGCTAAAATCAAGTTGCAACAAGAACGGATAGAGTTGATTAGGGAAGGAAAGATCTCAGGGGAGAGTTTGTTCTGGGAAGGTGACCCAGATTTACCTTGGGGTCGTTCCTCTTTTGGTTGTGCCCCGGACACATTTGATATTGTTGGGAACTTACGGTTATTGCCTCAGTTTAATGAAAAGGACCCTGAGACATTCTTTTCGTTGTTTGAGCGTGTTGCTGACGCTAGGAGTTGGCCTGATTCTGACCGCACCTTAATATTGCAGTGTGTGCTGACTGGTAAAGCGCAGGAAGCATATTCAGCTCTTAGTGTACACGACAGTGCCAGTTAAGATAAGGTTAAAACGGCTGTGTTACAGATTTATGAATTGGTCCCTGAGGCTTACCGCCAACGATTTAGAACTTTAAAAAGGGATGATAAACAGACTCATGTTGAGTTTGCGCGACAATTATCTTTACAGTTTAGTCGCTGGTGTTCTGCCTCTGCAGTTGTGACTTTCCAAGGGCTGTGTGATCTGATTATGTTAGAGCAATTTAAGGACACAATCCCTGATCGTATTACCACGTATATTAACGAACGAAAAGTAAAGAATGTCGTTGAAGCTGCGGTTTTGGCGGATGAGTATGTGTTGACTCACAAAAGTGTCTTTGTAGAGCCCCGTATTCGGAATGAGTGGGGGCGTTCGGATAGATTTGGGCTTCGCTCACCGAAATACTTTGGATCACGGGCAGAGTTCAGTTCAACTAGGGTTGGAAAAGCTGACTTTGGGCAAGAGTGTCACTACTGTCAAGGTTCAGGTCATTGGAAAAACGAATGTCCACTTCTCAGATCAAAGGGTGCTTACGCTAAATCTAACCCTACCGCGTTAGCTGTGCCTGTTCTACATCAGTTCATTCATGACTCATTGCCTTAGGTCCAGGAGCATGTGAAAGTACATATTGATCCAGACTATTTACCTTTCATTACGGAAGGTTTTGTGTCTATGTTAGGAAGTAAGGACCTAGTGCCAGTGAAGATCCTGAGAGACACAGGTGCCTCTGAATCATTTGTGTTGGAGTCTGTGTTACCCTTTTCTGCCGAGACTGATTCAGGGAATAGTGTTAGTCTAATTAGGGGAATAGGTTTGAACACTCTGTCAGTTCCATTGCATAAACTGATGTTGGATTGTGGGCTGGTGAAGGGTGAAGTTGTTGTGGGGGTGCGTCCTTCGTTGCCTATTGAGGGTATCGACGTTATCCTTGGGAATAACTTGGCTGGTGATCGTGTATGGCCTGTCGTGTTTCCATCTCTAGTGGTTTCCACTAAGCCGTCATTTGTTGGGATTCCTGATGAGAGTGTACAGAGTTTCCCAGAGGTGTTCTCTGCGTGTGCAGTGACACGTTCTATGAGCCATGGCGAACTGGTAACTGCGCCGACTAATAATAATACAAAGAAGTATGTCACTGTTTTCCCTGTTATCCCGTTATCTGTAACCCGCTCAGATCTAATCAATGCACAACGGGATGACTCCACATTAGAAGTTGCGTGACCAAATTGTGCCTGTGGAACAGTTGGGAGATGTCGCCCATGGCTATTTTCTCCAAGAGGATGTCCTGATGAGAAAGTGGGTGTCTCATGGTAGTTGTTTTCTGGGGGAGGCAATTAGTCAGGTTGTTGTACCAATTAAGCTTCGTAAGTTGGTGTTGGAAACTTCTCACAACGACGTTGCTGGACATATGGGGGTGAGGAAAACCTACAATCGCATATTAAGACATTTATTTTGGCCTAGATTAAAGAGGGATGTTTCTGATTTTATCAACTTGTCACACCTGTCAATTAACTGGTAAACCTAATCAAGCTATTAAGCCGGTACCATTGTTTCCT
This sequence comes from Salvelinus alpinus, assembly GCF_045679555.1. NCBI lineage: Eukaryota > Metazoa > Chordata > Actinopteri > Salmoniformes > Salmonidae > Salvelinus > Salvelinus alpinus. Next base: position 3,293,682 of record NC_092118.1, on the reverse strand, counting down.
ATTCCTGTACTCAGCCAGCCTTTTGAGTATCTGATTATTGACTGTGTGGGTCCTGTGCCTCGTTCTAAAAAGGGTAGTAGTTACCTGTTCACTGTGATGTGTCAGACCACTAGGTTTCCTGCTGCCTATCATCTCCGATCTATCACGACTAAGTCTGTGTTAAAAGCTTTGACTCAGGTATTCCAAACATTGAGAGAAACTAAGGTCATTCAGAGTGATCAAGGATCAAATTTCACCTCTAATCTGTTTGGTCAGGTTCTCCAACAGCTCCATATTAAACACAATTTGTCTAGCGCCTATCACGCGCAAAGTCAAGGAGCACTGGAACGTTTCCATCAAACACTTCAGTCTTTGTTGAGAGCTTATTGTAATGAGATGGATAATGATTGGGAGGAGGGGTTGCCTTGGTTACTGTTAGCCGCTAGGGAGGTTTCACAGGAGAGCACGGGTTTCAGTCCAAATGACCTTGTGTTTGGACATAGGGTGCGTGGACTTATCTGTTCTCCAGGATGACTGGAAGTCTCCCGAGCCTCCTCAGTCCCTGTTATCGTATGTGTGTGATTTCCGGCGACGCCTGTACGCCGCTGGTGAAATGGCTAAAGAGAAGTTATCATCTTCACAGGAGAGGATGAAGGGCATATTTGATCGCCGAACTGAGCCTCGTCACTTTAGTCCGGGTGACCAGGTTCTTGCTCTGCTGCCAATTGTTGGTTCTCCTTTTCAAGCCAAGTTTCAAGGTCCATATACAGTAGTGCGCCAGTACACTGAGCAAAATTATGAACGGAGGAAAATTATGAACGGAGGAAAGCACACCAGCTGTGCCATGTAAACTTGTTAAAACCCTATTATGCACGTTCCTCTGAGAATGAACAGTGGGAGTCTACAGAGGATGGTAAACCTGTTCTTTTGGCTGATACCGTTGTTTCCTTGGGTTTTTGTCATGCTAGATCTGTGCATGAGGATGAAGATGTGCCTGGTCCTGACAATTGTATATTGCAGGGTAGATTGAAAAATTCAGAGACAATGGATATTTTAGACAAGTCTTCTCACTCACCTACCTGTTGATGGGAGGAAAGAGATGGTTGGTCTGATTTGGAGATTTCCAGGATTGTTTTCTGATACACCAACACGTACAAACTTAATAGAACATAATATTGACATTGGAGATGCTGACCCCATTCGTCAGCGGTTCTATAGAGTTTCTTCAGAGAAACTGCGTTGTCTGGATGCTGAGGTCAGGTACATGCTTGAGAGTAAGATAGCAGAGCCTTCTTTCTCCAGTTGGGGTTCTCCCTGTATCTTGGTCAGTAAACTGGATGGAACAAACCGATTTTGTACAGACTACCGTAAGGTAAACAGTGTCACAAAGCCAGATTCATTTCCTCTTCCTCGGATGGAGGACTGCATTGATCAAGTCGGAGCAGCTAGGTTTGTGAGCAAATTTGACCTGTTAAAAGGCTATTGGCAGGTGCCACTGACGACTAGGGCACGTGAAATCTCTGCCTTTATTACACCCTTTGGTCTGTACTCGTATTCGGTTATGAGTTTTGGCCTGCGTAATGCACCTGCCACTTTTCAGCGACTTATGAACAGGGTTGTCGCCGGTCTGACCGGGTGCGCTGTTTATTTGGACGATGTAGTGATATATGCAGATACTTGGGAAGAACATCTGTCCCGTATTCAAGCCTTGTTCGAACGTCTGGCTGCGGGTCGCCTCACGATCAATCTGGCTAAATGTGAGTTTGCTCAGGCGACCGTTACATACCTTGGAAAGGTGATTGGGCAGGGTGAAGTGCGTCCTGTTCGGGCTAAAGTGGTAGCTATTGATGCTTTTCCACCACCAACTACTAAAAAGGAACTGACGCGTTTCTTGGGCATGATTGGTTATTACCGTAGTTTTTGTAATAACTTCTCTAATGTGGTTGCTCCCTTGACAGATATGCTGAAAGCAAAGGCTGTTTACGTTTGGTCTACTCGTTGTCAACACGCTTTTGAAGATGCAAAGAGGTTGCTTACCTCAACTCCGGTGCTGGCTGCTCCTCGCGTGGATTTGTCATTTACCTTGCAGGTGGATGCTAGTCATGTGGGAGCAGGTGCAGTTTTGCTGCAAGCAGATGTGTCTGGGGTTGAGAGGCCTGTTAGTTTCTTTTCCAAAAAGTTTAACGATTATCAGTTGAACTATTCGGTTATTGAAAAGGAAGCGCTAGCACTCATCTGGGCGCTACAACACTTTGAAGTGTATGTCGGGTCGGGGGTAGTACCTATTGTGGTCTACACCGACCATAACCCTCTCACTTTTTTGAGGTCCATGATGTGTCCGAACCAGAGGATAATGAGATGGTGTTTATTTTTACAATCATTCCATCTCGATGTGCGGCACATCCGGGGGACTGAAAACGTGATTGCTGATGCGCTCTCTCGTGCGCCCTGTTCCTGAATGTTTGTATTGTCAGGTTCTGTCTTTCCTGTCTATTCCCTCCTGGTCTTGTGTTCTTCTTTCCTCTTAAAAGTTGCTTCCTATGCACTGAGGTTGCTGAGGTCTTGTGTTCTTCTTTCCTCTTAAATGTTGCTTCCTATGCACTAAGGTTGCTGAGGTCTGGGGAGTCTTCTTTCCTCTTAAATATTGCTTCCCGTGCGCAAAGGTTGCTGAGGTCTGGGGAGGAGGAGGTTGGCTGGGGCAAATTGGAAGTGTGCACACGTAACCCCTCATCAATTTGGGACGCAGAGGCTGTGTCAATCTGGGACGCAGAGGCTGGTATGTTGTTCCGGGGTCCTTGTTGGTCCCCGGTTTTATGGGGGGGAATGTGACGACCCTCCCACTCTGTCTGCCGTATTCTCTCTTTGTTCTTGTTTCCTTATTAGGATGTCGGTGGGCGGAGTTGGGAGGGTCGTCAGCTACATGGGAAACACCTGGGCCCGGTGTCTCCCAGGATAAATACACCACTTCCCCATTCATGGAGGAGACTCTCTCCATGCAGACACCTTTACAGATTTTGTTGTGTTGTGTATCTTGGTGGTTTTTGGTTGTTTGCTTTAGCACCTTTCAACACCCTGCATTATCACATTCATGCATGCCAAAACACTCACTTACACTACTGATTACACACACCATTGTTAATTGCATTTAGGTTACTTTATTTAATAAATATATTTTGTTACTCCTTATCTCCACGTTGTCTCCCTTTTTGTTACTGGCTTTGAGCCGGTTCGTGACACTTGTTAACATTGGCTAGCTTGCAAGTTACTTCCAGACATAAATGAGAGAACACCCCACTCTGAACATTTTACTCGCCTTAGCAGATTTACTGTAATTACGCTTTTTTGCCAACGTTTACTGACACCAGCCACATTCAACGGGTGTTGAACATTCGTAAGTTAATCAGTTATTCTGCTGCGCTCTGGCACACCCAGACGAGACGGCTCTGAAATCAAAGTAGATGGCCAGACTGAATTTACAAACGCACCCAAAATGGTTAATTGCATTGTGGAGACTTGTGTTAAGACATCTAGCTAGGTAAACAATGAACCATCATCCCAACTCATGACAATAATACCCTGCATGAATCTGCAGGTAGCTATCAAACCAGGTTCAATGTTACCTAGTTAACATTAGGCTATAACTAGCCAAGCAAATGGCTCTGAGATATGAATAATAAGATCATACATGTGACGCAAGCCAGCCAGTTAGCGTTAGCTATCTAATAGTACACTTTAACTTGAAATGAAACAACTTTCTGTCAAAATAAAAATTTAATTTCGTAAGAAACATGTAATATCTGAAAAAGTAGCTAGCTAGACTATCTTACCTGTATACAACATGGATGGACGTGTGTCCTGTAGGAGGCCATGGTGTCCCTTAGTTTGAAGATGAAATCCAGAGACGTGGTGTTTTCTCCACCTCCTTAGCTATCATACCTAAATTCCACTGATTTCAAAACTCGGTCCTCCAGAAAGTGGAGAGCAACACTTATGCAGTTTTACTACGTGATACATATAAAAAAAAGCAGAATAAGATAGGATTACCTAGACATACTGACCAGCTCAAATAGACAGAAGCGTGCTCCATGGCAGACCAATCCAAACTAATTTCTCGGCATGTCCAGCCCACTCATTATCTCATCATGGCTAGCGGGAAGTTTGTATCTTTTTCTGTGGATAAACCAACCAGGCTCGTAATTTAACAATTGTATTCACATTTAAAGATGGCATACTAGTTTGTTAAGGAACATGAAAGTTCACATCTTTCAGAAGGCATTTGTGCCAAAAAATGCATTTGAATAAAAAAAATAAGTTTACGTTCAAACGGCATTCCTGCGAAATATGCCTAGTTTCCTGAAACGGGTCACATACAATACCGATCAAATGTTTTAGAACACCTCATTCAGTTTTTATTTTTATTTTTATTTTTTACAATCTTCTATATTGAAGAATAATGGTGAAAACATTGCCTTGATGACCGTTGCCTTGATGACAGCTTTGCAAACTCTTGGCATTCTCTCAACCAGCTTCATGAGGTAGTCACCTGGAATGCATTTCAATTAACTGGTGTGCCTTTTTAAAAGTTAATGTATGGAATTTCTTTCCTTCCTAATGCATTTCTGCCAATCACTTGTGTTGTGACAAGGTGAGGGGGGATACAGAAGATAGTCCTATTTGGTAAAAATACCAATTCCATATTATGGCAAGAATAGCTAAAATAAGAAAAAAGAAATGACTGTCCATCATTACTTTAAGACATGAAGGTCAGTCAATCAGGAACATTTCAAGAACTTTGAAAGTGCAGTCGCAAAAACCATCAAGTGCTATGATGAAACTGGCTCTCATGAGAACCGACACAGGAATGGAAGACCCAGACTTACCTCTGCTGCAGAGGATAAGTTCATTAGAGTTACCAGCCTCAGAAATTGCAGCCCAAATAAATGCTTCACAGAGTTCAAGTAACAGACACATCTCAACATCAACGGTTCAGAGGAGACTGTGCGAATCAGGCCTTCATGGTCAAATTGCTGCAAAGAAACCACTACTAAAGGACACAAACAAGACGAGACTTGCTTGGGCCAAGAAACACGAGCAATGGACATTACACCAATGGAAATTTCTCCTTTGGTCTAGACTCCAAATTTGAGATTTTTGGTTCCAACCGTTATGTCTTTGTGAGACGTGGTGTGGGTGAACGGATGATTTCTGCATGTGTATTTCTTACCGTAAAGCATGGAGAGGAAGTGTTATGGTGTAGGGGTGCGTTACTGGTGAAACTTGCTGTGACACCATCCCCGCAGTGAAGCATTGTGGTGGCAGCATCATGCTGTGGGGATATTTTTCATCGGCAGGGACTGGGAAACTGGTCAGAATTGAAGAAATTATGGAATGGCACTAAACAAAGAAATTCTTGAGGGAAACCTGTTTCAGTCTTCCATAGATTTGAGACTGGGACGGAGGTTCACTTTCCAGCAGGACAATGACCCTAAGCATACTGCTAAAGCAACACGTGAGTGGTTTAAAACTTCTTATGGGCAGGTGGGACGCTAGAGTCCCACCTGGCCAACAGCCGGTGAAATTGCAGAGCACCAAATTAAAAAATACAGAAATTCTCATAATAAACATTCATAAAAGATACAAGTGTTATACATCTATTTAAAGATGAACTTCTTGTTAATCCAGCCGCTGTGTCAGATTTCAAAAAGGCTTTACGGTAAAAGCATACCATGCGATTATCTGAGGACAGCGCCCCACTTACAATAGCATACAAACATTTTACAACCAAGTAAAGGATTAACAAAAGTCAGAAATAAAATTAAAATGAATCACTTTCCTTTGATGATCTTCATATGTTTGCAGTCACAAGAGTCCATATTACACAATAAATATTTGTTTTGTTCGATAAAGTTCCTCTTTATGTCCCAAAAACCTGCGTTTTGTCAGTAATCCACTGGCTCAACTGCGGTCACAACAGGCAGACGAATACATCCTAATAGTACCGGTAAAGTTCGTCGAAACATGTCAAACAATGTTTAGAATTAATCCTCAGGTTGTCTATTGTCTAAATAATTGATAATATTTCAGCCGGACAATAGCGTCTTCAATAGAAAGGAAAAAGGGCGCGCTATCGGTCACGACCGCAAAGGAGCTCTGCTTCATTCTATAGTCCACTAAAAGAAAGGTCTCATTCTTCCTCGTTTTTCAGAATACAAGCCTGAAACAATGTCTAAAGACTGTTGACATCTAGTGGAAGCCATAGGAACTGCAATCTAGGTCCTAACCCAACAGAAACTGTATAGGCATTCAATTGAAAACTACACACGTCAAAAATATCCCTCTTCCTGGATCGATTTTCCTCAGGTTTTTGCCTGCCATATCAGTTCTGTTATACTCACAGACATTATTTGAACCGTTTTGGAAACTTTAGAGTGTTTTCTATCCAATACTAACATGCATATCCTAGCTTCTGAGCCTGAGAAACAGGCAGTTTACATTGGGCACCTCATTCATCCAAAATTCAAAATACTGCTCCCTACCCAACAGAGGTTGAGGGGAAACATTTAATAGTATTGGAATGGCCTAGTCAAAGCCCAGACCTCAATCCAATTGAGAATCTGTGGTATGACTTAAAGATTGCTGTACACCAGCGGAACCCATCCAACTTTGAAGGAGCTGGAGCAGTTTTGCCTTGAAGAATGGGCAAAAATCCCAGTGACTAGATCTGCCAAGCTTATAGAGACATACCTAAAGAGACTTGCAGCTGTATTTGCTGCAAAAGGTGGCTCTACAAAGTATTGCCTTTGGGGGCGTGAATAGTTATGCACACTCAAGTTTTGTGTTTTTTTGTCTGTTTCACAATAGTAAATATCTTCAAAGTGGTAGGCATGTTTTGTAAATCAAATGATACAAACCTCCCAAAAATAAATTTTAATTCCAGGGTGTAAGGCAACAAAATACCAAAAATGCCAAGGGGGGTGAATACTTTCGCAAGCCACTGTATTTGACCAAGAAGGATAGTGGAGTGCTGCATCAGATGTGTTGAATTTTTTAGTTACTTAAATATCTTTATGAGCTACAAATACTTTAGGTAGTGGACTATAAAAGGTTTGCAATGCGCTGGTTATCATTTAGTTAGTCATCTCTATGGTATGTTACATGTACTTGTTAACATTGCTATCCTTCGGATTACAATAGCGGCTCCTGTGTTCAGTGCCTGTATTACCGAATATACCGGTATGGCACAAGGTCGGTATGAAGGTATGACAATCTGGATACTGCCCAAGCCGACTTATAGGCCCTTTTCCAACAATGCAGAGTTAAGATAAAACTAAAAACATTGAAATAGTGGCATGAGGAATAAATACACAGTGAATAACAAATGACAATAACGAGTAAAGGTAACATGACTATATACAGCGAGTACCAGTACAGAGTCGATGTGCAGGGGTACGTGGTAATTGAGGTAGCTAGGTACATATAGGGAGGGGTAAAGTGACTTGGCAAAAGGATAGACAGTAACAGCAGCATATGTGGTGAGTGTGAATGTGTGTGGCGTCATTATGAATTTATGAGCGTGTAATGTGTGTGTGGGTGTATGTAGTGTGTGTGTGGGGGGATGTCACTACGGTATCTGTGCATAGATTCAGTACAAGAGAGTTAGTGCAAAAAAAGGGTCAATGCAGGTAGTCCGGGTAGCCATTTGCTTAGCTATTTAGCAGTCTTATGGCTTTGGTGTAGAAGTTGATTAGGGTACTGTTGGTTCCAGATTTGGTGCACTGGTACTGCTTGCTATGCGGTAGCAGAGAGAACAGTGTATGGCTTGGGTGGCTTTGAAATTTTTTGGGGCCTTCCTCTGACACTGCCTGGTGTAGAGGTCCTGGCAGGCAGGGAGCTCGGCCCCAGTGCTGTATGGTGCCGTACTCACCACCCTATGTAGCGTCTTGTGGTCGGGTGCTTTGCAGGTACAGTACCAAGCGGTGATGCAGCCAGTCAAGATGCTCTCAGTACACAAGACTATTGCAGCTCTGCTGGTGTAACATTTATTGACAATGTTGATACCTTCTGGAAGCAAAGCGTGTTTTATAATTTGGGTTGCTGGATCATTTCACAGCATTATAGGGCTGTGTTGAGACAACGACTTATCAATGACCCAAGCCCAGCTCAGTTAATCCCTACCATTATGTCGCTGAGTTGTCACAATGCTTGAGTAAATGTACATTATCCCAGGGGTGTTGAAGACACAATGTAAGTAACCTAATTTATGTCCCTCAAACTGCCCTGAATGCCTCTGCTGATCCTACAGCTATTGTGTGCAGTAATCATGTGACTATAAACCAGAGTTATACTGTTAGCACAGAGGCGGTGTGCCCTAGTAGGAAGACCACTGTGTGCAGCTCACCCTGCACTAACATAAATAACACAAGCATGTCTACTTCTGCTAAGCTTCCCAGTAAAGCAATGAAAACAAATCAAGCATCCCAGAAAGTGCTAAAAATAGCCCACATTAACATATGTAGCTTAAGAAACAAGGTTAATCAAAGTAACAGATGACATTCTTATTCTGAAACTCACTTAGATAATACCTTTGATAGTACAGTGGTAGCAATACATGGTTATAACATTGCTGTTTATATATAGAAGCACATTCCTGTTAAAGCTTAGAGAGGATCTCATGTTAAATACTGTTGTAGTAATATGTGACCGACCGCCTCGATTCAGTCTTATGTAGCAAAATTTGAAGGTGTTGCTGTTTATATTCAGAACCACATTCCTGTAAATACTAGAAAGGATCTCATGTCAAATACTGTTGAAGTAATATGGCCACAGGTTCATTTCCCTCACCCAAAGCTCATTCTTGTGGGAAGCCCCCTTTTTGTGGTTCAAATAGCTGAGCAATCAGCCCGTTACCAACCCTCAGTAAATCTTTGGGGGAAAATGTGTTTGACCAGATACAATGCTATTTTACAGTAAACAAACTGACAACAGACTTTCAGCACGCTTATAGGGAAGGATATTCAACAAGCATGGCACTTACACAAATTACTGATGTTTGGCTTAGAGAAATTGATAAAACGATTGCACTAGCTGTTTTGTTAGACTTCGGTGGGGCTTTTGACATTATTGATCATAGTCTGCTGATGGAAACGGTATGTGTTATGTCTTTACTCCCCCTGCTATAATGTGGCTACTGAGTTTCCTGTCTAACAGAACACAGGGGGTGTTTTTTAATGGAAGCCTCTCTTTGTGCGTCGCGCCAACAGGAAAAAACATCTCTCCGGGAAGAAGGGGTATGTTTCATGATTAACGACTCAAGGTGTAATTGTAACAACATACAGGAACTCAAGTGCTTTGGTTCACCTGACCTAGAATTCCTCACAATCAAATGGTCGACTGTATTATCTCTCAAGGGAATCCTCCTCGGCTATTGTCACAGCCATTTATATACACCCTCAAGCCGATACCATGACGGTCCTCAAGGAACTTCACTGGACTTTCTGCAAACTGGAAAACATATATCCTGAGGCACCACTTACTGTAGCTGGGGATTTCAACAAAGCAAATTGAGAACAAGGCTACCTAAATTCTGTTGACTGCAGTTCTCATGCTGGAAAAAACTAGATCACTGCTACTCTAACTTCCACGATGCATACAAGCCCTCCTTTCGGCATATCTGACCACGACACCATTTTGCTCCTCCATTCTTATAGGCAGAAACTCAAACAGGATGTACCCGTTCTAAGGACAAAAGTCAATGCTGGTCTGACCAATCGGAATCCATGCTTCAAGATTATTTTGATCACCCGGACTGGGACAGAGAATAATAATAATAAACGCTGATTCGGTGAGTGAGTTTATAAGGAAGTGTATTGGAGATGTTGTACCTACTGTGGCTATTAAAACCTACCCTAACCAGAAACTGTGGATAGATGGCGGCATTCGCGCAAAACTGAAAGTGCGAACCATCGCATTTAACCATGGAAAGGTGACTGGGAATATGGCCAAATACAAACAGTGTAGTTATTCTCTCTGCAAGGCAATAAAACAATCTAAATGTCAGTATAGAGACAAAGTGGATTCACAATTCAACTGACACGAGACGTATGTGGCAGGGTCTAAGAGACAATCACAGACTAAAACAGGAAAACCAGCCACGTCAAGGACACCGATGTCTTGCTTCCAGACAAACTGAACATCGTCTTTGCCCGCTTTGAGGATAATACAGTGCCACCGAAGCGGCCCGCTACCCAGGACTGTGAGTTCTCCTTCTCCATGGCCGACATGAGTAAAACATTTAAACGTGTTAACCCTTGCAAGGCTGCCGGCCCAGACGGCATCCCTAGCTGCGTCCTCAGAGCATGCCCAGACCAGCTGGCTGGTGTGTTGACGGACATATTCAATCTCTCCCTATTGCTGTCCCCACATGCTTCAAGATGGCCACCATTGTTCAGGTACCCAAGAAAGCAAAGATAACTGAACTAAATTACTATCACCCCGTAGGACTCACTTCTGTCATCATGAAGTGCTTTGAGAGACTAGTCAAGGGTCATATCACCTTCACCTTACCTGTCACCCTAGACCCACTTCACTAGGCCATCACACTGCACACTGCCCTATCCCATCTGGACAAGAGGCATACCTGTGTAAGAATGCTGTTCATTGACTATAGCTCAGCAAACAACACTATAGTGCCCTCCAAGCTCATCATAAGCTTGAGGCCCTGAGTCTCAACCCCGCCCTGTGCAATTGGGTCCTGGACTTCCTGACTGGCCTCCCAGGTGGTGAGGGTAGGAAACAACATATCCACTTCGCTGATCCTCAACACTGGGGCCCCACAAGGGAGCGTACTCAGCCCCCTCCTGTACTCCCTGTTCACCCATGACTGCATGACCATGAACGTCTCCCACTCAATCATCAAGTTTGCAGACGACACAACAGTAGTAGGCTTGATTACCAACAACATCGATACAGCTTACAGGAAGGACGTGAGGGCACTCGGATTGTGGTGTTGGGTAAACACTCAACATCAATAAAACAAAGGAGATGATCGTGGACTTCAGGAAACAGTAGAGGGAGCACCCCCCTATCCACATCGACGGGACAGCAGTGGAGAAGGTGGAAAGATTTAAGTTCTTTGGCGTACAAATCATGGACAAACTGAAATGGTCCACCCTCAGGAGGCTGAAGAAATGTGGCTTGTCACCTAAAACCCTCACAAACTTTTACAGATGCACAATTGAGAGCATCCTGTCGGGCTGTTTCACCGCCTGGTACGGCAACTGCACAGCCCACAACTGCAAGGCTCTCCAGAGGGTGGTGCGGTCTGCACAATGCATCACCGGGGGCAAACTACCTGCCCTCCATGACAACTAGAGCACCCAATGTCACAGGAAGGCCAAAAAGATCATCAAGGACAACAACCACCGGAGCCACTGCCTGTTCACCCCGTTACCATCCAGAAGGCGAGGTCAGTACAGGTGCATCTTTAGCCCTAGGTAGCCTCAGTCATCAGGCAGTATTGGTTTGTTTTCACATTCATTCATTCAGTACGCTACGCCTGTTTTGTTCATCTGATTTGTTTTATTATTAAACTCTCTTTCTGCACCTGCCTTCTGCCTCACTGTGTATACTTCATAGAATACTGCCTCAGTAATTATGGAATTTGCAGAAGAAAAAGTCTCTGACTGTTGGTGAACAGGGATACCTACTCTGCCAACACCATGATCAGCTGGTTCAACAGTGTGTGGCTACAGAAGATGTTCTTCGTGTCCTCCACCATCTTGACGCTTGTTTCAGCCGTTTCAGCAGTCCCAAAGGCCTACCCAGCAGTCTGCCCAGGGAGGCGGTGCCTGATTGTCCCTCCCGGACAAGTATGATGGGACCCCGTCGAAATGCCATTGCTTCCTACTCCAGTGCTTCCTCTATTTTGCCCATCAGATGGGAGTCCCCACCATCGAGAAGTCCAAGGTTGCCACAGCCATTTCCCTGCTGACCGGAAAGGTGTTGGAGCTGGGTTCCTACGAGAGGTTCATGACTCTGTTCAGGGCAGTTTTGAACCATCTACCAGAGGGCAGAGAGGGAGGTGAGTGACTATTCCAAGGGTGCCCAGACTGCTGCTGAGTAGGCCCTCACCTTCCGGACCGTGGCATCCTGAGCCAGAGCCTGAAGCCAAGTAGGTAGGAGTCACACACATCTTCATGGTAGAGCGGAGTCGCCAGAGACAGCTGGGGCTCTGTCCCTATGGTGGCCAGGAGGGGCACCGGCTTCAGCGGTGTCCGGTGAGTCCCAACCCTAGTTCCACTAGGGCAGAGGAGTGGCCCCGTGATCTTCCGTCTCCCAGGGTAGGCGTGAGTATTCCATCATTGTTTTCCACCAAACCCTATCTGGTTTCCATTTCACTGGCTGGCTGGCTGGCCCTCAGGTGTTGTCTCTTCAGCTGTAGTGGACTCCGGTGCCACAGGGAATTTCATCAACCAGGCCCTGGCCTCCACCCTGAACATAACCTTGTACCCACTCTCCTCTCCTTTTACGGTCCAAGCCCTGGATAATCGACCATTGGGATCTGGCACAATCATGCACATCACAGCACCACTCACCTTCCACCGTGGGACCCATGCACCAGGAAAGCCTTCCCTACCTCATCAACTCCACACCCATACAAAAAGTAATCCTCGGCCTCCCTTGGCTCCAACGTCATAACCACATCAACTCCTGGTCAAGGATGAAAATCACCGCCCGGGCACCAGGATGCTGAAAGACCTGCTTTCCCGTACCCTGTGGTTCCACACCTATTGAGAGTCCGGTAAGAGCCCTCCAACCCATCATGTTGTCCTCCTGTATCGTTGGCCCCGTGTTTTGGGACATAGATGTGTACATCCGGCAGGCTCTGGAGAGGGAACCCGCTTCTGCTACCTGCCCTCCTGAACGCATCTACATCCCCAAGGGGGTAAGAGATTGGCTGTTGACCTGGGCACACACATCCCTCACCGCTGGACACCAAGGTATCACCCGCACAATTCAATCAATCTCCGATAAGTACTAGAGTCCCACCTTGGCGCAGGATGTCACCCGCTATGCCAACTCCTGTTCAATATGTGCCCAAACCAAATTTCCCGACATGCTCCAGCAGGGAAACGTCACTGATCTCCCTCCATTTGATGGTTTCACCACTATGATGGTTGTTGTGGACAGATTCTCTAAATCTTGCCGTTTTATCCCTCTCTCTGGTCTTCCCACCGCTCTCCAGGTTGCTGAGGCACTGTTGCATACAGGTCGGATGAACAGGAGCTCGAGAGGTTTTCAACTATGATACATCAGGATTTGTTGATGAGGAAACATACCCCTCCCCCCTATTTTGACCAGGAACCGCCTTTCTTTCATACAGAAAATGTAAAAGGTGTCTGGTTGATTACAGAGTTGAGTGTTTAGTCCATAAGCCATGAGCCAAAAACACACAGTAAAATACACTTTGTGATCTCAGAACAAGGCTTCAATCGCCTTGATAGACCTCTGCGATTGAAGCCTTTCTCTCAGTTCACAGAGTTTATTTTCCAGTGATTGGATGGACATTAGCCATCAGGACACACGGAAGAGGAGGCCGTGTAGCCCGTCTTTTCAGCCTAGCTTGGAGTCCCCCTTTCCTTCTTCTTCTTCATTGTTGGCGTAATTATTATAAACATTCTGAGAAAACAAAGTCATTATTAATGCAAAAATATCCATAAAAAAGCAGTTGAGCAGGAACCTGCAAGACACATTCCCTCCTCAGCGTTGACGTCTATGTGTGTGTGTGAGATTTCAGAATCTGACAGTCTCTCTGTTGTTTGTTGCTGGCAGGATTTACGAGCGAGTGATAGATCCACCTCAGATGGATCTGACCCTGGGCAGCGGAGTGTGGCTGGGTCAGCATAGCCATAAGCACGGCTTCTTCAAGGTAAAACAAACCTTTCACCACCATCTACACGATCACTGTAACCATATAATAAGCATGCATGGCTTCTTCAAGGTAACACAGTCTTCACTATCTTGTCATTCTATAGACGGCAGTACCATTTTTTCTCCCGAAAATATGATTTTACTAGACTTACCCTGAATTAAAAACAAAGAGTACTTGCTCACTAGCCAAATGTGTCCTTTGTAGCATGGTCATCTAGTGATTATCAGGTAAAACTGCCCTACCGTTCCTACACATCTATACTCGTAAAACATCCCTGTCAAGTTTAAAGTGTTTGTACACTATAGAGTACCACAGTATGAGTCATAATACCCATAAACCCTAGAGGTCAAACAGGGAATTGGTTCCAATTCATTTATCTCATAAGGGATTTTAGAAACAATGATTTTGGGGCTGTGTTGCGTGTAGGCTTACCCTGGCGTGACACTTTGATAACTGTGTAAGTCTCTCTAGCACAAGGTACACTTTTATCAATATATTCACATGTATGGACCCCCCCCAGAATGACCTGCTAATTAGCTTCTAATGTGGCTACCATAAAAAAACTACAAATGCCATGCTGATCTGGACGAGACTGCCAAATCGAGGCAAAGGTAAGAATCTCTGGATGAACTATCTAATGTTAGCTAAATGTAGTAATGAATAAAAAGGCAATATTTATTTAAATGGACAATTATGTGAACTGTCTTGTGCAGAGTTGTAATTGACACAATACCTGTTAGCAAAGGTATCAGCTTGAGAAGACATGCAGAAGCTTGCCGGGATTTGTAGTTTTGCATGATGTCTACTTTGATGCTAATTAGCATTTTCGAATTTGAGAGTAAAAAGCTGAATATATTGATAAAAATCACTTTGTCCAAGAGAGATTTACATGGTTATCAAAACTTCACGCCAGGGTAACTTTACACGAATCACAGCCCTTATTTTAATGGGAAAGATTAATGGTGGAAAAACGGACGCTAAGTTTTATGGGTATCATGACACCTACACTGTTGGGCTCTATTTATCACCATCAGTAACAACACCATGATATGGTAAGACTCTACATAATGCAACCTCAACATAGCTTTATTATTGAGAGAGTGGTAGGGAGAAAGAGGAAGGGGAATGGGGACATAAAAATAAAAATAGGAGGCATAGAGAGATCAACTGACCAATATTCCTACATCTTACACCCGCCCGCTGAGCAGTCGATGACCTATTTTCTATCTTCATTTCATCTCATGTATTGATCAGCAATACAGTGTAGAGCCTGAATAGATTATCCCATGCCTCCCAGGACACCCACAGTCTCAGTGCCTGTGTTCATTTGGGACACAGCCAGTGTCATCTTCTATTATCCACAGCATCTGTAGTACCCATACCTTGTAGTATGCTCTCTCCACCCGTATGATAATTACTGGGCCCACACAAACCATCAAGAACTCCTCTTCTCTTTCTCTAAGGAAGAAAAAAATCAGTGTTTAAAGACTGCTCTATATCATCTTGGTTTCATTCAGGCAGTTGAAACAGTAGCTGTCTAGCTCCAGTCTAAGGTGCAGCAGCGTTTAAGTTAGAGTTGATGGGAAGAAAGAGCTGAGACAGATGGCCTAGAAAACTAGAAGCGTTCAAGGTGTGACTGGGGATGAGGGAGGAGGGGATTTGTTTTGCTGTGTTCAGAGATTGATTTGCTGCAGGAAATGTGCTGGAAATTAAAATCACACCTACAGTACCAGTCAAAAGTTTGGACACACCTACTCATTCAAGGGTTTTTCTTTATTTTTACTATTTTCTACATTGTAGATTAATAGTGAAGATATCAAAACTATGAAATAACACATATGGAATCATGTAGTAACTAAAAAAGTGTTAAACAAATTATTTTATACTTGAGATTCTTCAAAGTAGTCACCCTTTGCCTTGATGACAGCTTTGCACACTCTCTCTCAACCAGCTTCATGAGGTGGTCACCTGGAATGTATTTCAATTAACAAGGGTGCCTTGTTAAAAGTTAATTTGTGGAATTTCTTTCCTTTTTAATGCATTTGAGCCAGTTGTGTTGTGTTATGACATGGTAGGGGGGTATACAGAAGAAAAGCTATATTTCTTAAAAGACCAAGTCCATATTATGGCAAGAATAGCTCAAAGAGAAATGACAGTCGATCATTACTTTAAGACATGAAGATCAATCAGGAAAATGTCAAGAACTTTGAAAGTTTCTTCAAGTGAAGTTGCAAAAACCATCAAGCGCTATGATGAAACTACCTCTCATGAGGACCACCACAGGAAAGGAAGACCCAGAGTTACCTCTGCTGCAGATGATAAGTTCATTAGTTACCAGCCTCAGATCAGAACTTTCAAGTTCAAGTAACATACACATCTCAACATCAACTGTTCAGAGGAGACTGTGTGAATCAGGCCTTAATGGTCAAATTGCTGCAAAGAAACCACTACTAAAGGACACCAATAAGAATAAAAGACTTGCTTGGGCCAAGAAACATGAGCAATGGACATTAGACCCGTGGTTGAGAGGTTCAAGTTCCTTGGTCTCCACATCAACAACAAACTAGAATGGTCCAAACACACCAAGACAGTCGTGAAGAGGGCACGACAAAGCTTATTCCCCCTTAGGAAACTAAAAAGATTTTGCATGGGTCCTGAGATCCTCAAAAGGTTCTACAGCTGCAACATCGAGAGCGTCCTGACCGGTTGCATCACTGCCTGGTACGGCAATTGCTCGGCCTCCGACCGTAAGGCACTTCGGAGAGTAGTGCGTACGGCCCAGTACATCATTGTGGCAAAACTGCCTGCCATCCAGGACCTCTTCACCAGGCGGTGTCAGAGGAAGGCCCTGAAAATTGTCAAAGACCCCAGCCACCCCAGTCATAGACTGTTCTCTCTACTACCACATGGCAAGCGGTACCGGAGTGCCAAGTCTAGGACAAAAAGGCTTCTCAACAGTTTTTACCCACAAGCCATAAGACTCCTGAACAAGTAACCAAATGGTTACCCGGACTATTTGCATTGTTTGCTCCCCCAACCCCTCATTTACGCTGCTGCTACTCTCTGTTTATCTTATATGCATAGTCACTTTAACTATACATTCATGTACATACTACCTCAATAAGCCTGACTAACCGGTGTCTGTATATAGCCTTGCTACTCTTTTTTCAAATGTCTTTTTACTGTTGTTTTATTTCTTTACTTACCTACACACCCACACCTTTTTTCCCACGCACTATTGGTTAGAGCCTGTAAGTAAGCATTTCACTGTAAGGTCTACACCTGTTGTATTCAGCGCACGTGACAAATACACTTTGATTTGATTTCTGTCCTTTGGTCTGATGATTGCAAATTTGAAATGTTTGGTTCCAACCGCTTCGTGAGACGCAGAGTAGGTGAACGGATTATCTCTGTGTGATTCCCACCGTGAAGCATGGAGTAGGAGGTGTGATGGTGTTGCTGGTGACACTTCAGTGATTTATTTAGAATTCAAGGCAAACTTAACCAGCATGGCTACCACAGCATTCTGCAGCGATACGCCATTCCATCTCGTTTGCGCTTAATGGGACTATAAGTTGTTTTTCAATAGGACCCAACACACCTCCAGGCTGTGTAACGGCTATTTGACCAAGAAGGAGAGTGATGGATTGCTGGCCTCCACAATCACTTGACCTCAACCTAATTGAGATGGTTTGGGATGAGTTGGACTGCAGATTGAAGGAAAAGCAGACAACAAGTGCTCAGCATATGTGGGAACTCCTTCAAGACTGCTGGAAAAGCATTCCTCATGAAGCTGGTTGAGAGAATGCCAAGAGTGTGCAAAGCTGTCATCAAGGCAAAGGGTGGCTACTTTGAAGAATCAAATTATAAAATATATTTGTATTTGTTTAACACTTTTTTGGTTACTACATGATTCCATATGTGTTATTTCATCGTTTTGATGTCTTCACTATTATTCTACAATGTATAAAATAGTAAAACATAAAGAAAAACCCTTGAATGAGTGGGTGTGTCAACTTTTGACTGGTACTATATACATTTATTACAACCACTTATTCACAGCTTATGCTATATCTTTTTTTAAAGCATAAAGGTCACATTATGCAATCCTAATCCATTACACATGCTGTCTCTAAATCAAATAAATTGGCTTTACTTTTAAAAAGTAAGAAAAACAATTTCTACAATTGTCACGATCGTCGTCAGGGTGGAAATGACCGGACCAAGGTGCAGCATGGTGAGCGTACATTTCTTTTTTATTTATAAATGTCGCCAACAAAACAAAGAATAAGGAAACGGCCGTGAAGCTTACTAGGGCTATACAGGCCACTAACAAAGTCAACTACCCACAAACAACAAAGGAAAAAAGGCTGCCTAAGTATGATTCCCAATCAGAGACAACGATAGACAGCTGTCCCTGATTGAGAACCATACCCTGCCAAAACATAGAAACAGAAAACATAGAAATAAAGAAACTAGAATGCCCACCCTAGTCACACCCTGGCCTAACCAAAATAGAGAATAAAAGCCTCTCTATGGCCAGGGCGTTACAACAATGTCTACATTGTGTACAGAACATATTTAGGTCAGAACACTTGTCAGCATTTGCAGTGTAGAGAGGGTTACAATAATGTTCTCTTGGAGTAGCGTACAGTAGTTCTCTATATGATCAGATACTGTATCTAAACCATAGCCATAAGGCAGTTTCGGCAAATGCCAGATTGGATGATTTTTAGCCCATTGGGACTGTCTAAATTGTGGTTTGTCCACAGAATTATCATTATTTGCCGTTGTGTTAAGAAGTGCCCAGAACAATGTCTAGTCCCAGTCCGTCCCTGCATTTAATGCGTATTAAAACATTCCAAATGTTTATCTGGGAGATGAAGCGAGGCTGTTATTGTTGTGGTCGATAAGGGTGGCTGAAGCCTCAGGTAGCCCGGGGAGCTGTGACACTTCTCCAGTTGTTCTTCTGCCCCCTCCTGTAGTTGTTTGCCTCTGCCATTCTCTCCATTCTCTCCATTCTCTCCTCTCCTGTGGTGCCATTCTCTACATGTTCTTCTCTGCTTCCATTCGCTCCTCTGCTTCCTCAGATAGAAAATGGGGAAAAGCAGACCCTATAGTCTCCTCCAGCAGGAGAGATGGTAAGAAATGTAGAGAGAGCAAGATACAAATTGAGAGAGGGAGAAAGATTTACAAAGAGAGAGAATGTTTTAGAGAGAGCTAGAGGGTGAGAGAGAAATTAAGAGAGCGAGAGAGATAAAAATTGGGAGGAAGAGAAATTGAGAGAGATCAAGGTGAATATATACAGAACGGGTGTGACAGAGAAAGAGGATAGCAGGTGAATAGACTAGTGGTAGTTTCTTCCATCAAGTGGAGTAGAGTGGCTCGGTGAGAGTGAGATAATGACTTTTAATAAAACATGTTGAGCCCTCTCAGAGGATGCATCCCAAATGGCATCCTATTCCCTGCATAGTGTACTACGTAGGAAATAGGGTTCCATTAGGGATATGCATCCAGAGGTTGTGCTTCTCCACATCATTGTCACTAGCTGAGAGAGATTTAGATTTAATGTTTAGTGTTTATTGTTTAGTATTCACGTAAGAAAAAGTGAAAATCTTACGCTTCGAGCTCCAACGTACTGGACAAAGTGAAATAATGAAAATAGTAACAAAAAACAACAAAAATATAAATAAACTCCGCAAAAAAAAGAAAAGTCCTCTCACTGTCAACCTTGTTAATTTTCAGCAAACTTATCCTTTCAATATTTGTATTAACATAAGATTCTACAACTGAGACATAAACTGAACAAGTTCCACAGACATGTGACTAACAGAAATTTAATTATGTGTCCCTGAACAAAAGGGGGGGTCAAAAGTAACAGTCAGTGTGGCCACCAGCTGCATTAAATACTGCAGTGCATCTCCTCCTCATGGTCTGCACCAGATTGGCCAGTTATTGCTGTGAGATGTTACCCCACTCTTCCACCAAGGCACCTGCAAGTTCCCGGACATTTCTGGGGGGAATGGCCCTAGCCCTCACCCTCCGATTCAACAGGTCCCAGGCGTGCACAATGGGATTGAGATCCGGGCTCATCGCTGGCCATGGCAGAACACTGACATTCCTGTCTTGCAGGAAATTACGCACAGAGCGAGCAGTATGGCTGGTGGCATTGTCATGCTGGAGGGTCATGTCAGGATGAGCCTGCAGGAATGGTACCACATGAGGGAGAAGGATTTTTCCCTGTAAAGCACAGCGTTGAGATTGCCTGCAATGACAACAAGCTCAGTCCGATGAAGCTGTGACACACCGCCCCAGACCATGACCGACCCTCCACCTCCAAATCGATCCCGCTCCAGAGTACAGGCCTCGGTGTAACGCTCATTCCTTTGGTGATAAACGCAAACCCGACCATCACCCCTGGTGAGACAAAACTGCAACTAGTCAGTGAAGATCACTTTTTGCCAGTCCTGTCTGGTCCAGCGAAGGTGGGTTTGTGCCCATAGGCGACGTTGTTGCCGATGATGTCTGGTGACGACCTGCCTTACATCAGGCCTTCAAGCCCTCAGTCCAGCCTTTCTCAGCCTATTGCGGACAGTCTGAGTACTGATGATGGGATTGTGCGTTCCTAGTGTAACTCAGGCAGTTGTTGTTGCCATCCTGTACCTGTCCCGCAGGTGTGATGTTCGGATGTACCAATCCTGTGCAGGTGTTGTTACACGTGGTCTGCCACTGCGAGGACGATCAGTTGTCCACCCTGTCTCCCTGTAGCACTGTCTTAGGCGTCTCAGTACGGACATTGCAATTTTTTGCCCTGGCCACATCTGCAGTCCTCATGCCTCCTTGCAGCATGCCTAAGGCACGTTCATACAGATGAGCAGGGACCCTGGGCATCTTTCTTTTGGTGTTTTCAGTCAGTAGAAAGGCCTCTTTAGTGTACTAAGTTTTCATAACTGTAACCATAATTGCCTACCGTCGGTAAGCGGTTAGTGTCTTAACGACCGTTCCACAGGTGCATATTCATTTATTGTTTATGATTCATTGAACAAGCATTGGAAACAGTGTTTAAACCCTTTACAATGAAGATCTGTGAAGTTATTTGGATTTTTACGAATTATCTTTGAAAGACAGGGTCCTGAAGAAGGGACGTTTCTTTTTTTGCTGAGTTTAGCACAATATATTGTGGCAGACCAGGGGGTTGGGTCAAAACGCTTACACAGATCAGACACGGACAGAGTAGGATTAGTTTCAAAGGTGTTTATTAAAATAATAGTTCAAAAGAAAAAAATAGGTCTCCCCCATGAGACCCTCTCCAGGGGTCTTCTTGGCTCTGGGTCTTGCTGTATCCTGGGATCAAAAACTGAACTCACTCCTGTTACCTCTCCAACCGTCCCCAACTATACGGGAGTCCTTTCTTCCCCCCACTCGCTCCCCTGTGTGCTGCCCTTCTGGCAGCTTTATGGGACTTGTACAGTTACAAGGTGTGTGTAATACAGACAAAACAAAACTGAAAAATGGATCGGTGGTGACTAGAAAGCCGGTAACGTCGACGTCGACCCGAACAAGGAGAAGGGCCGACTTCGGCGGAAGTCGTGACAGTACCCACCCTTGACGCGCGGCTCCAGCAGCGCGACGACACCGGCCTCGGGGACGACCCGGAGGGCGAGGTGCAGGGCGATCCCGGTGGAGACGGTGAAACTCTTGTAACATTGACGGATCTAGAATGTCCTCCACCGGTACCCAGCATCTCTCCTCCGGGCCCTCCACGAGCATCTCTCTACCCCTCCCACTCCACGAGGTACTGAAGGCCCCTCGCCCGACGCCTTGAGTCCATGATGGCTCTAACGATATACACCGGGACCCCCTCGATGTCAAGAGGGGGCGGAGGAACCTCCCGCACCTCAGACTGCTGGAGCGGACCAGCCACCACCGGCCTGAGGAGAGACACATGGAACGAGGGGTTAATGTGATAATCAGGGGGGAGTTGTAACCTATAACAAACCTCGTTCAGTCTCCTCAGGACTTTAAATGGCCCCACAAACTGCGGACCCAGCTTCCGGCAGGGCAGGTGAAGCGGCAGTTTTCGGGTCGAGAGCCAGACCCGATCCCCCGGTGCATACACCGGAGCCTCACTGCGGTGGCGGTCGGCACTCGCCTTTTGCCTCCTGATGGCCCGTTGTAGCCGCACATGGGCAGCGTTCCATGTCTCCTCTGAGTGCCGAAACCATTCATCCACCGCAGGAGCCTCAATCTGCCATGGTGCCAGGACCGGCTGATAACCCAGCACACACTGAAAAGGTGATAGGTTGGTAGAGGAGTGGCGGAGGGAGTTTTGGGCCATCTCCGCCCAGGGGATGTAAACCGCCCACTCCCCCGGCCGGTCCTGGCAATAGGACCTCAGAAACCTACCCACATCCTGGTTGACTCTTTCCACCTGCCCGTTGCTCTCGGGGTGGAAACCTGAGGTAAGGCTGACCGAGATCCCCAGGCGTTCCATAAACGCCCTCCAGACTCTAGACGTAAATTGGGGACCCCGATCAGAAACTATATCCTCAGGCACCCCGTAGTGCCGGAATACGTGGGTGAACAGAGCCTCCGCAGTTTGTAGAGCCGTAGGGAGACCGGGCAAAGGAAGGAGACGGCAGGACTTAGAAAACCGATCCACAACGACCAGGATGTGTGTAATACAGACAAAACAAAACGAAACTGAAAAATGGATCGGTGGTGACTAGAAAGCCGGTGACGTCGACCGCTGAACACCACCCGAACAAGGAGAAGGGCCGACTTCGGCGGAAGTCGTGACAGCGAGTTGGACACACATATTTGCATGAACACACATGCACTCATGCACACAGACATACACGCACACACACACACACACACACACACACACACACACAGATACTTTACATTCATAATTTGCCAGAAGGACTGCATTCACTTCTCCATTCTACATAAATCAATCATCTTGTATGAATCACATGTTGTCTACGGTAGGGCTACACTATTACTCCGAAGAGGCATTGTGATCTAATAATCTCCACATATATAGGGCTAATTGAAATAGACGCATCACATTGGCGAGGGAATATCCCCTTTGCCTGAGGTGTCTTGGTTGTTGAGTCACTGTCTGGCCTTTAGTTCTCCTTTTCTCTCCCTCTCGCTCTCTTCCGTACAAACCCCCAACCCCCTCTCTCTCTTTCTTGCTCTCTCTTACATACATCCTCCCCTTTCCCCTCCACCTCTCCCTCTCTCGCTTCAGGCTGTATTACCTGCTGATCAATAGAGGCAATGTATGGTCAGGACTCCCATAAACTCCCAAGAGACAGACAGCCACATCACTGGCCAAACACTTTCACTTCCATTCCACACTCATCACTGATGTCGCTGATTATTCGCTGTGGCATGTGTGTGTGTGTGTGTTTCTGTGTGTGTGCCAGCAACAAAGCCAGAGTTGAGCATGACCGGTAGTGTGTTTGTGTGCGTGGGCACGTTTGATCAACTCTGTTGTTCATCTCTCCTCTTGCCGAGGTCTTTCTCTAAAGTGACACAGGTGTTGCTCTCATTCAAGCTTAATGAATGCATTGTAAATGTATATTACAAATAAAATTCTAATCAAATTATATTTGTCACATACAGTTGAAGTCGGAAGTTTACATACACCTTAGCCACATACATTTAAACTCGTTTTTTCACAATTCCCGACATTTAACCCAGGTAAAAATGTCCTGTCTTAGGTCAGTTAGGATCACCACTTTATTTTAAGAATGTGAAATGTCAGAATAATAGCAGAGAGAATGATTTATTTCAGCTTTTATTTCTATCATCACATTCCCAGTGGGTCAGAAGTTTACATACACTCAATTAGTATGTGGTAGCATTGCCTTTAAATTGTTTAACTTGGGTCAAACATTTCAGGTAGCCGTCCAAAAGCTTCCCACTATAAATTGGGTTAATTGTGGCCCATTCCTCCTGACAGAGCTGGGGTAACTGAGTCAGGATTGTAAGGCCTCCTTGCTCGCACATGCTTTTTCAGTTCCGCCCACACATTTTCTAGGGATTTAGGGATTTGTGATGGCCACTCCAATACCTTGACTTTGTTGTCCTTATACCATTTTGCCACAACTTTGGAAGTATGCTTGGGGTCATAGTCCATTTGGAAGACCCATTTGTGACCAAGCTTTAACTTCCTGACAAATGTCTTGAGACATTGCTTCAATATATCCACATAAATCTCTTCCCTCATGATGCCATCTAGTTTGTGAAGTGCACCAGTCCCTCCTGCAGCAAAGCACCCCCACAACATGATGCTGCCACCCCCGTGCTTCACGGTTGGGATGGTGTTCTTCGGCTTGCAAGCATCCCCCTTTTTCCTCCAAACACAACGATGTTCATTATGGCCAAACAGTTCTATTTTTGTTTCATCAGACCAGAGAACATTTCTCCAAAAAGTACGATCTTTTTCCGTATGTGCAGTTGCAAACCGTAGTCTGACTTTTTTATGGCGGTTAAGGAGCAGTGGCTTCTTCCTTGCTGAGCGGCCTTTCAGGTTATGTCGATATAGGACTCGTTTTGCTGTGGATATCAAATCAAATGTATTTATATAGCCCTTCTTACATCAGCTGATATCTCAAAGTGCTGTACAGAAACCCAGCCTAAAACCCCAAACAGCAAGCAATGCAGGTGTAGAAGCACGGTGGCTAGGAAAAACTCCCGAGAAAGGCCAAAACCTAGGAAGAAACGTAGAGAGGAACCAGGCTATGAGGGGTGGCCAGTCCTCTTCTGGCTGTGCCGGGTGGAGATTATAACAGAACAATATGTTCAAATGGCCAGAAATGACCAGCATGGTCAAATAATAATAATCACAGTAGTTGTCGAGGGTGCAGCAAGTCAGCACCTCAGGAGTAAATGTCAGTTGGCTTTTCATAGCCGATCATTAAGAGTATCTCTACCGCTCCTGCGGTCTCTAGAGAGTTGAAAACAGCAGGTCTGGGACAGGTAGCACGTCCGGTGAACAGGTCAGGGTTCCATAGCCGCAGGCAGAACAGTTGAAACTGGAGCAGCAGCACGGCCAGGTGGACTGGGGACATCAAGGAGTCATCATGCCAGGTAGTCCTGAGGCATGGTCCTAGGGCTCAGGTCATCCAAGAGAGAGAAAGAAAGAGAGAAAGAGAGAATTAGAGAGAGCATACTTAAATAAACACAGGACACCGGATAAGACAGTAGAAGTACTCCAGATATAACAAACTGACCCTAGCCCCCCGACACAAACTACTGCAGCATAAATACTGGAGGCTGAGACAGGAGGGGTCAGGAGACCGCATCCGATATAGATTATTTTGCACCTGTTTCCTCCAGCATCTTCCCAAGTTCCTTTGCTGTTGTTCTGGGATTGATTTGCACGTTTCGCACCAATATACGTTCGTCTCTAAGAGACAGAACGTGTCTCCATGCTGAGCGGTATGACGGCTGCGTGGTCCCATGGTGTTTATACTTGCATACTATTGTTTGTACAGATGAACGTGGTACCTTCAGGCGTTTGGAAATTGCGCCCAAGGATGAACCAGACATTTGTGGAGGTCTACAATTTATTTTCTGAGGTCTTGGCTGATTTATTTAGATTTTCCCATGATGTCAAGCAAAGAGGCACTGAGTTTAAAGGTAGGCCTTGAAATACATCAACAGGTACACCTACAATTGACTCAAATGATCAGTTAGCCTATCAGAAGCTTCTAAAGCCATGGGGAGTTCCTCTCCATGGCGTTGAGGCGATTGGAGAAGAAGGCGCTGGAATGTAACTTGAGGTCCAGGGCAGAACACTGGGAAAGGACAGTCCCCACTCCGACATCCTAAGCATCGGCCTCCACCACGAATTCGCGGGACGGGTCAGGATGGTACAAAGATGGAAGCTGCGGTGAAATGGTGTTTGAGATCCCGGTACGCTCGGTCAGCAGCTGGGGACGTGAATGGAATCTCGGGAGAGGTGAGTGTAGAAAGGGGAGGAGCCAAGGTGCTGTAACCCCGGATAAAGCGGCAATAAAAGTTGGCGAATCCCAGGAAACGTTGCAGTTGCACTCTGGATGTAGGCTGGTTTCAATCCACCACCGCTCTCACCTCTCCGGGATCCATCTGTACACTTCCTGCAGCGATGATGTAACCCAGGAAGGGGATGGTGGAGCAATGGAATTCACACTTCTCTGCTTTCAAAAAAATCTGGTTCTCCAGGAGGCGTTGGAGAACCTGTCGGACGTGAAGCACATGTTCTTGGCGGAGCGGGATAAAACAAGGCTGTCGTCGAGGTACACAAAGATGAACCGGTTCAACATGTCGCAGAGAACATCATTCACCAGAGCCTGGAACACAGCAGGGGCATTGGTAAGGCCAAATGCCATGACCAGATACACTTAGTGACCACTGGCCATGTTAAAGGCAGTTTTCTACTCGTACCATTCCCGTATCCACACCAGGTGGTAGGTGTTCCATAGGTCCAGCTTGGATAACACAGTGGCCCCCTGGAACGGATCGAAGGCCGAGGAGATGAGTGGTAACGGGTAGCGGTGCTTCACCATGATGTCGTTGAGGCCACAGTAGTCGATACATGGGCGCAGGGTTTTGTCCTTCTACACAAATAAGAACCCTATGCCGGCGTGGGAGGCAAAAGGATGGATGAACCCTACAGCTAGGGAGTCCTCAATGTAGATCTCCATGGCCTTTGTCTCCGGACCCGACATAGAGTACAGTAATCCCCAGGGCAAGGTGGTGCCTGGGAGAAGGTTGATCCCGCAGTCATAGGGTCAGTGCAGTGGAGAAGAAGTGGCCCGGGCCTTACTGAACACCTCCCGCAGTAATGGAGGCGAGGTCCGGGGCAACTTCCGAGCCCCCAAGAAGACGTCCGGGGCAGGCTGCACTGACTTCAGACATTGAGCGTAGCAGAACGGGCTCCAGCCCATGGTGGCACCAGCAGACCAGTCAATAAGGGGATTGTGTCGCTGAAGCCAAGAGAATCCCAATACCACGGGAACTTGAGGAGACTTAATAAGCAGGAATTGGATTGTCTGGCTATGGTTCCTTGACACATGTAGGTTGATGGGGGTGGTATTGTGGGTGACCCGGCCTATAGAGCGTCCATCCAGCACTCTAAAGTCAATGGGAATGGAGAGGGCGTGAGTGGGGATGCCCAGCTTGGATGCCAGGGTAGCGTCCATAAAGCTCTCATTGACTCCAGAGTTGATGAGTACCCGGAGAGATTTAGACTGGTTCCCCACAGAAAGATGGCAGGAAAAGGGGTGTGAGTAAGGGGAGAGGAAAAGTTCTCAGTCTGGCTCACCAGAGTATTCGCTCCTACCAGTGTGCCTGGTCTTTCAGTGGACAGGCGGCCACGAAATGACCAGCAGTCCCGCAATACAGGCAACTCTTTGTGTGATGCCTGTATAGCCGTTTGGCAGGGGACAGCTTAGCTCTTAGCACAGAACGGCAGGCAGTCTCGGGGTCAGGGCAGGCAGAGGTCAATAATCGGGAAAACAGGGACTAGAAAAAGACAGGTGCAAGGGGAAAAACGCTGCTAGGCTTGATGAACAAAATGAACTGGCAACAGACAAACAGAGAACACAGGTATAAATACACTGGGGATAATGGGGAAGATGGGCGACACCTGGAGGGGGTGGAGACAAGCACAAAGAAAGGTGAAACAGATCAGGGTGTGGCAAGTGAAGTAATATCTAACAATACACGCAATCTAAAGTAAAGGAAGGGAATTAAGAATATATACATTTTTGAACGAGCAATGTCAGAGCGGCATAGACTAAGATACAGTAGAATAGGACAGAACACAGTATATACATGCAAAATATGTCAGTATTATTAATGCAACCACTGTGTTAGATTTTTAAAAATAACTTTACCACAACATACATGCGTTATTGTGAGACAGTGCTCACCTATTCTCCGCCGTGTTGGAGTCAACATATTACACAGAAATACGAAATAACATCATAAATGTTGTCTTACTTTTGCTGTTCTTCCATCAGAATGTTGTGCAAGGAGTCCTAGGTCCAGAATAAATCGTTGTTTGGTTTTAGAATGTCCATTTCTTCTGTCGAATTAGCAACTTTGGCTAGCCATGTCGAGCTCACGTGTCCATCATCTCTTGACGCATGGAACGAAAAATTCCAAAATTCCCAATAAACGTTGAATAAACTGATCAAACTCGGTTGAAAAATCCTACTTTATGGTGTTTTTCTCATATGTATCAAATAATATCAGAGCTATCCGCCGTGTATACCGAACGCTTTTCAGAAGACAATGTCGAGTTCCCCCGCGCGCCGTCGAAAACTGACAAAATGCCGGACCTGCCACTCCAAAAGCTCTTATTCGGCCTCACATCAAGCTAGACACCCCATTCAACCTTCTACTGCCTGTCGACATCTAGTGGAAGGCGTATGAAGTGCATACAGATCGATAAATAAAAGCCAGTTGAATAGGCAGGCCCTGACACAGAGCCTCGTTTTCAGATTTTTCACTTCCTGTATGGAAGCCAAATGAGTTCTGTTTTACTCACAGATATAATTCAAACAGTTTTAGAAACTTCAGAGTGTTTTCTATCCAATAGTAATAATAATATGCATATTGTATGATCTAGAACAGAGTACGAGGCCGTTTAATTTGGGCACGATTTCTTCCAAAGTGAAAACAGCGCCCCCCTATTCACTTAACCTCGCCCTCTGGATGATAGCGTGGTAAACAGGCAGTGACTCGGATGGTTGTTGTTCTTGATGATCTTTTTGCCTTCCTGTGACATTGGATGTTGTAGATGTCCTGGAGGGCAGGTATTTTGCCACCGATGATGTGTTGGGCAGACCATACCATCCTCTGGAGAGCCCTGCGTTTGCTGGCTGTGCAGTTGCCGTACCAGGCGTTGATACAGCCCGACAGGATGCTCTGAATTGTGCATCTGTAAAAGTTTGTGAGGGTTTTGGCCAAGCCAAATATCTTCAGCCTCCTGAGGTTAAAGAGGCGCTGTTGTGCCTTCTTGGGTGGACCATTTCAGACTGTCAATACAGTTACACACAAAGAGATACACAAAACTTGGCTTGAGAAATAGAATTTAAATGGGTTTTTATGGGTTTCACAAACCCCCACAAACCCTTGGGTCCTTCCGGACCCAATATAAAAATAGACTGTCCTCTTCTCTGTCACTATGAACAGACTTTAATTGTTCTATTATGCTGGGTATTTTCCCCTTGTTTTAATTGGCATGCTGCTTTGGGTTAGTTTGACCATCCAGACTGGTCTCATAGACTAGACATAACATAGTAAACGTAAATCCGAGATACTCAAATGTGTATGATATGTTACGTTTGTTATGCTTACATGAGATATAATTTTACTTAAGGCAAAAACATAGGGAGGGTGGTTGGCCGGGGTGGATGGGTGAGCGCATAACGTGAATGTCTAGTGTAACCGATGTGAAATGGCTAGCTAGTTAGCGGTGGTGCGCGATAATTGCGTTTCAATCGGTGACGTCACTTGCTCTGAGACCTTGAAGTAGTTGTTCCCCTTGCTCTGTGGAGCGATGGGTAACGATGCTTCGTGGGTGACTGTTGTTGATGTGTGCAGAGGGTCCCTGGTTTGAGCCCAGATTGGGGAGAGGAGAGGGAGGGAAGCTAAACTGTTACACTAGCAACCCAAAGGTTGCGAGTTTGAATCTCATCATGGACAACTTCAGCATTTAAGCTAATTAACAACTTTGCAACTACTTAGTTTCTACTTTTCAACGACTTAGCATTTCTGCTAACCCTTCCCCTAATCCTAACCATAACCATTTAAACTAACTTCTAACTTTAACCCTAACCTTAACCCCTAACCCATAGAGCTATATAATGTTACCGTTAGCCACCTACCCACCTAGCTACTAACCTTAGCCACAACAAATTGGAATTCGTAGCATATCATACATTTTGAAAATTCGTAACATATTGTACGAATTGGAATTTGTAACACATTGAAACAATTGTAATTCGTAAAATATCATACTAAATGGATGATGGACATCCACAAATTAATACATACCATACGAAACGTAACATACAGGTATCATACTATGCTGAACAAAAATATGAACGCAACATGTAAAGTTTTCATGAGCTGAAATAAGAGGCCAGAAATTTTCCAGATGCACAAATAGCTTATTTATCTCAAATTGTGTGCACAAATGTGCTTACATCCCTGTTAGTGAGCATTTATATTTTGCCAAGATAATCCATCTACCTGACAGGTGTGGCATTTTAAGAAGCTGATTAAACAACATAATCATTACAGAGGTGCACCTTGTGGTGTGGACAATAAAAGGCCACTCTAAAATTAGAAGTTTTGTCACACAACACAACGCCACAGAAGTTTTGAGGGAGCGTGCAATTGGCATGCTGACTGCAGGAATGTCCGCCAGAGCTGTTGCCAGAGAATTGAATGTTAATTTCTCTACCATAAGCCTCCTCCAACGTTGTGTTAGAGAATTTGGCAGTACGTCCAACCGGCTTCACAACCGCAGACCACGTGTAACCATGCCAGCCCAGGACCTCCACATCTGGCTTCTTCACCTGTGGGATTGTCTGAGATAAGCCACCCGGACAGGAGTATTTCTGTCTGTAATAAAGCCCTTTTGTGTGGAAAAACTCGTTCTGTTTGTCTGGGCCTGGCTCCCAAGTGGGTGGGCCTATGCCCTCCCAGGCCAACCCATGGCTGCACCCCTGCCCAGTCATGTGAACTCCATAGGTCAGGACCTAATGCATTTATTTAAATTGACTGATTTCCTTTTATGAACTGTAACTCAGTAAAATCATTGTAATTGTTGCATGTTGTGTTTATATTTTTGTTCAGTATAAATGGAGTGTCTCGGATTTATATGCAGAATAATACGAATTGCTCTGAGACCACATTGGACCATCACAGTGACTGACACACAGACGAACCGCCGCCCGCCCCTGCACACACACATAAATACATACACTAGTGCTGAGTGATTAACCAACATTTCTGCTATTATTTGTTTTTTAAACAAATAATTGACCAAAGCTGGTTCAATTATTTGAATTTCATTTAATTCTGTTTTTTTCTGTGACCTCAATGTGCAGTTTCCGTAGAGATAAATCAGACCAAGCTTGAACTGTGCGATGTAGTAGGGAGTAGTAGGACATAATGTGGTAATTAACTACAATGACCATAATCCATTGCACAACCGCTTAAACTTGTCCATTCTGTGCGGAGCAGACATGGAGACTGACCGCCTGTGAACACTCGGGAGCAGAGAAGATAGAACGCGCGAACGAGAGGGATTGAATGCAGTTGTTTCGAGAGTCTGAAAATACATGATCTAAATGATTGATAGTTGGTATTCAGCAGTCATAAAAGTATGCCTTATTTACTTTGAAGTATGCCTTATTTACTCAGACAGCAGCTCTATAGAGATGAGATGATGACTTGGAATTAAATATTAAAGTAATCAAATATAACTGTCACCACCAGTTAGACCCATGCAGTTTCTTATTAGTCACTATCAGCCCTTTTTTATATATTTGTGTATATTTATATATATATAATTTTTATGTGTATCTCTTCTCTCTCTCTCGTTCTCTCTCTGTCCCCCTCTTTCTCCCTATTTTTCTTTCTCACCTTCCCCACAGGGTACCATTCAGGATGTCAAACTAATTTTTGCTCCAAACGGCTACATCACACAATGTCCCAACCTTAATCGCAGTAAGTATAGTAACTGTTATTACCCTTAGCTCTGAGCACGTATTTATAAAAGTAAGAGTCCTACTCTAGGATCAGTTGAGCTTTTTAGATAGTAATGAATACAATTGTATGGACAGGGAAGACCTGATCTTAGATCAGCACTCTTACTCAGAGGTACTTTATGATTACAAGCTCAGTATGATTAGCTTGTTGTTGAGGACACAGTACGGGTTATTCCAACATGTTCCTTGTCCTAAATGTTCCCGTCCTCTTCTTCGTTTTGTCTGGAAAGTGAAGAGGTACTGAGAGAAAGTGGAGATGGCATCCAATAATGTCTCGTTAGCTATACTCCAGTCTCTGTTACTCTTACTAATCCCTCATCATTAGCCAGTGGAACTCCATCTATGTTCTCTCTCTCCCTCTTTCTCGTTCACTCGTTCTCTCACACCTACACACGCACGCACGCACACACACACACACGGACACACCTTTTCCCTTTGTCTTTGTCATTTAAATTACATTTTCAAACCTCCCTCCCTCTCTCTCTTTCTCTCTCTCCCTCCTTTTTATTGTCAAACAAATGAAGATGCAGGGCTTGTGTTGTGCACTTGTGGCGATGCTACTGTCTCTGTGGCTGATCAATAAGGCATGCAATCATAGTCTGTCACTCCACTCATCGATATTTGTGTGAACCAGGACTCGCGTCGCACTCGAGAAGCCAATATAGCTCTATTAGGTACAGGACAACAAGCTGCTTAATATTATTATAGAAGTGAACTTTTCTTTCTTCAAACATGCATAAAACATTGTGTAAAAGACAAAAAAAAGAAAATGACCAACAATCCTCTGAAAAAAGAGCCACGTGGCAAGATAGGAAGTGCAAGGAGATGAGTTCAATCACTCAATGTTCTATAGCTTTGGTTATCCTCTTATATTTTGAGCAACAATGTTTTAGTAAAATTTGTATAAATGTACCTCTTCTCTTTTTCTCTTATTTTGCCTCCTCTCTACCTCCTTCCTTTTCTCTTGTCCTTTACTCTTTTATCCCCTCTCCCACTCCTGTCTTTCTTTGTCCATCCTTTTCTCCTGTTGAGCCTGTCCGACATGCAGTGATTTCCTGAGCCTGGTGCAAGGCATCATGGACCTTCAGGAGTTGCTGGCCAAGATGACCCTGAAGGTGAGAGTGACCACCCATTCAAAAAAATTGCATTTTGAACTTTAACCTCAAACAAGCGACCTTATAAGTGATGTGGTGTGAGGCTTTATGTCCCAACATTCTACCTGAGAGACCTTAGTCTGGGAACATGAACACG
Organism: Salvelinus alpinus; assembly: GCF_045679555.1. Classification (NCBI taxonomy): domain Eukaryota; kingdom Metazoa; phylum Chordata; class Actinopteri; order Salmoniformes; family Salmonidae; genus Salvelinus; species Salvelinus alpinus. Next base: position 3,260,733 of record NC_092118.1, on the reverse strand, counting down.
CTCACCCGCGCACACACACACACCCGCACACACGCACACACACACACAAAAAGCCTTGAATCAAAGCCCTCTCTTCCTTCTCCAAAGGGCAGGTAGGTATGATCAGAGGTCATACAACAGACACACACACACACACACACACACAGGATAGGTATGATCGGAGATCACAGTGGTGTCATTAAATGGCAGCCGTCTCGGCCCTGTGGGACACTAACAGGGGCTGAACATGATGTTCCTCTCAGCATGATACTCAAGCATGTGCATGTATATGTATGTGTGTGTGTGAAGCAAGGACAGCCCACCAGCCAGACCTAGGCTTGGAGTCATCCCACTGTAAATAACTTCCTCCTCCTTCATTATAATAGACCCGAAGCTCTCACTTTGTCAATATCCCAATTGGCACCCTATTCCCTATTTTGACTAGGGCCCATAGGGTTCTGGTCAAAAGTAGCGCACTATATAGGGAATAGGGTGGTATTTAGGGCACAGACTGTCTGACTTCCCTGCTTACACAGCAACGCAGCGTGTAGAAATGGCACTTTCCTCCCCTCGTGGCTGTGAACGAGGGAGGGTGGGATAGAGTGATGAAAGGGAAGAGGGTGATGGAGGTGGTGGATGAATAATTGCTAACCTCTTGGTGCCCGGCTAGCTGTATAATATGCAGTGTCAGGGAGAGTGAGCTGAGAATAGAAGTTCCATGCATGAATTAGCAGTGGCTGTGTGTGTGTGTGTGTGTGTGTGTGTGTGTGTGTGTGTGTGTGTGTGTGTGTGTGTGTGTGTGTGTGTGTGTGTGTGTGTGTGTGTGTGTGTGTGTGTGTGTGTGTGTGTGTGTGTGTGTGTGTGTGTGTGTGTGTGTGTGAGAGATAGAAGGGGTTGCAAATGAGCTTAGTCAGAGCCTATATGCATGTTTTGTGCTGTTGATGACATGAAATGGATGACACACACACTTTTCGACAGTCTTGTAGCATGTCATATCTTGGCTTGAGTATACTGCAAGTGTAGTCTATTTTATTACGTCTTCAATATATTTTCCCTGAGTACGAACTCATGCACGTATGCTACTCATGCACGCATGCACGCACACACACACACACACACACACAAATACATAAATGATTGGTATGTCCCATCGTACCCTTATGATGCTGGTGCTATGGTGCTGTGGAAGCCAGCCTGTAGTGGTCCCGTAAAACAGGAAGATCAGAATTTAAAAAACGTAATGTTAGATAGTTCCTCACCCTGGAGTCCCCTCAGTCTATGGAGGAAATATCTAACATCAAGTTGCAAAATACTGAACTTGGCCTTTAAGCATCACCATATTATTTTGAAATAGTTCTTCAAATAATGTGCTTTTTGACAGCTCCTGTATCCAAAGCTCATGGCTCAAATTTGACAAAAATTACAATTATTTGTGTGATTGATGTAGGCTTACCTTGGCATGACATTATTGATAGCCGTGTGATTCTATCTCGGAGATGAATTGGCTACTCTTAGCAAACAAGTAGTGAACCTACATAAGCTACTGGGGAATCCACACCCTCCTACTTCCTCTTCTACCCCAGTTAACGGATGCCCGCTCTGGCCAGGTGGAAGTGTCAACGCCGTGTCGTCTCTCCACAGCCGACTGGCCGGTACTCTGCAGGGATCCCTCCTTGACGGGGTCTCCCCCTTCCCTGGAGAATGGAGCTAGAAGGATGCTCCTGGATGACTTGGTGGATGTTCCTGTTCTCAATCCAAACATCCAGCCATGGAGATATGGAAGTCGAACAGCGTCCTCTGGCATTGGGGGCCTCCTAGACCAGACACAGACCAGAAACAGCTTCGCCTTCTTCCCTGGAGGCTTCAGATTTGAGATCGGATCCGGAGGTACCTGCGATCCTCAGAGCTCCCACCTTCATCTGACTGTGAGGCTGTCTGAGGCTCCTGCCCGTTCATCATCCACGATGGATACTACAAACGGCTCGGGTCCATCGGGCCCCACCGCCCTTCGGTCCTCAGGGGTTTTGCGAAAACACTCAAGGCAAAATAATGGCCGGATCTCCTCAGCCATTGCACCAGCTGTCGTCATCGGCTGTGCTATCCTGGAGCACGAGTACAGGACATTACAAGGCTTGCTTCCGACCGTTCTACGACAGATGCCGGGAACTGATGCTGTCGTCGTCCGTGTAGGGTCAAACAACATTAGGAGGGCTAGCTCGGGAACTTCTGAAAATGTATTTTAAAGAACTGATTTTACCAATGAAAGATTCCAAAAATCGGCCAATTATTATTTACCATTGTTAGGCTGCGGGTGTGAAAGATTCAGCAGGATACTGGCATTATACACCTGGCTAAAAGATTACTGTAGCTCTGTTGGATTCACTTTTATAGATAACTTTGACACCTTCTGGAACAGAAAATGCTCTACAAGAATGACGGAGTCCATCCAAATAATTTTGCCCCCTGGACTCTATCCACACATTTCAAGGCTGCGTTGAGACAATGACATCAATGACCAAGACCAGCTCAGTTAATCCCTACCATTGTGTCACTTAGTTGTCATAATACTGCAGCAAATGTACATTATCCCAGGGGCGTTGGAAGATACAATGTAAGTAACTTAACTTCTTCAGGATTGGTGGGTCCCCTGCATTGGTTGAGCTAATTTAGGCTAATGCGATTTGCATGAGGTTGTAAGTAACAAGAAAATTTCCCAGGACAAAGACATATCGGATATTGGCAAAACGCTTAAATGCTTGTTAATCTAACTGCACTGCCAAATTTACAGTAGTTATTACAGTGAAAGGATACCACGCTATGTTGTTTGAGAGTGCACAGTTTTGAATATGAAAAGTTAATAATAAACAAATTAGGCACATTTGGGCAGTCTTGATACAGCATTTTGAACAGAAATGCATTGGTTCATTGGAACAGTCTAAAACGTTGTACATGCACTACTGCCATCTAGTGGACAACATCGAAATTGCACCTGGGCTGGAATAATACATTATGGCTTTTCTCTTGCATTTCAAAGATTATGTATTATCTTTTACCAGATCTAATGTGTTATATTCTCCTACATTCATTTCACATTTTCACAAACTTCAAAGTGTTTCCTTTCAAATGGTACCAAGAAATGCACGTCCTTGCTTCAGGGCCCGAGCTACAGGCAGTTAGATTTGGGTATGTCATTTTAGGCGAAAATTGAAAAAAATGGGGCGGATCCTTTTAGTTTATGTCCCCTTAGCTGCCCTGAATGCCTCTGTTGATCCTACAGCTATTGTTTGCAATAATCATGTGCCTATGAACCAGAGTTATACTGTTAGCACTGAGGAGGTGTGCCCTAGTAGGAAGTCCACCGTATGCAGCTCACCCTGCACTATCAGTTCAAACTTAAAATAAATTAGCATGTCTATTTCTGATAAGCTACCCAGTAAAGCATTAAAAACAGTAAAGCATCCCAAAAAGTGGTATAAATAGCCCACATTAACATGAGCTTAGGTAACAAGGGTCACAAAATCAATAACGTAATAATCCAGGCTGTATCACATCCGGCCGTGATTGGGAGTCCCATGGGGCGGCACACAATTGGCCCAGCATCGTCCAGGTTTGGCCGGGGTAGTCCATCATTGTAATTAAGAATTTGTTCTTAAACTGACTTGCTGTCACGTTCCTGACCTATTTTCTGTTAGTTTTTGTGTGTTAGTTGGTCAGGACGTGAGGTTGGGTGGGCATTCTATGTTTTCTGTTTCTGTGTTGGTTTTGGGTTACCTGGTATGGCTCTTAATTAGAGGCAGGTGTTTGGCGTTCCTCTAATTAAGAGTCATATTTAGGTAGGCGTTGTCACAGTGTTCGTTGTGGGTGATTGTCTCCTGTGTCTGTGTTATGTCTTACACCATACGGGATAGTTTTGTTTTGTTTCGTTTCGTGTGCCATCGTAATTTATAATAAAGATGGCTTATTTCCCTGAGCCTGCGTTTTGGTCTGAAGATCCTTCTCTCCTCACCTCTTCCGAGGATGAGGAGAGCGTCAGCCGTTACAGAATCACCCACCAACACGCTAAGACCAAGCGGCAAGGGAAAACGAAACGGAGTAAGGGACAGGAGAGAAAGGAGCAATGGACATGGGACGATGTTTTGGATGGAAAGGGTTGCTACACTTGGGAGGAGATCCTGGCTGGGAGGGATCGCCTCCCATGGGAACAGGTGGAGGCATTGAGGAGAGCAGAGGCTACCTGGGAGAGGAACCGGAGCTATGAGGGAACGCGTCTGGCACGGAAGCCAAAAAAGCCCGTGAGTAATTCCCAAAAATTTCTTGGGGGGGGGCTAGGAGATAGTGGGCCAAGGGCAGGTAGGAGACCTGCGCCCACTTCCCAGGCTTACCGTGGAGAGCGGGAGTACGGGCAGGCGCCGTGTTACGCAGTAGAGCGCACGGTGTCTCCTGTACGAGTGCATAGCCCAGTGCGGGTTATTCCACCTCCCCGCACTGGTAGGGCTAGATTGAGTATTGAGCCAGGTGTCATGAGGCCGGCTCAACGCGTCTGGTCTCCAGTGCGTCTCCTCGGGCCGGCATACATGGCACCTGCCTTACGCATGGTTTCCCCGGTTCGCCTACATAGCCCGGTGCGGGTTATTCCACCTCCCCGCACTGGTCGGGCAACCGGGAGTATTCAACCAGGTAAGGTTGGGCAAGCTCAATGCTCAAGAGAGCCAGTACGCCTGCACGGTCCGGTATTTCCGGCGCCACCTCCCCGCCCCAGCCTAGTACCTACAGTGCCTACATTACGCACTAGGCTACCAGTGCATTTCCAGAGCCCTGTTCCTCCTCCACGCACTCTCCCTGTAGTGCGTGTATCTAGCCCGGTGCCTCCAGTTCCGGCCCCACGCACTAAGCTACCAGTGCGTCTCCAGAGCCCTGTACACACTGTTTCTTCTCCCCCTACTAATCCTGATGTGCTTGCCCTCAGCCCGGTGTCACCAGTGCCGGTACCTCGCACCAGGTATAGAGTGGGCTTTGAGAGTCCAGTGTGCCCTGTCCCTGCTCCCCGCACTAGTAGGAAGGTGCTTATCATTAGCACGGTGCCTCCAGTTCCGGCACCACGCACCAGGTCTACAGTGCGCCGTATCCGGCCAGAGCCATCCGTCTCACCAGCGCCATCTGAGCCATCCGTCTCACCAGCGCCATCTGAGCCATCCGTCTCCCCAGCGCCATCTGAGCCATCCGTCTCCCCAGCGCCATCTGAGCCATCCGTCTCCCCAGCGCCATCTGAGCCATCCGTCTCCCCAGCGCCATCTGAGCCATCCGTCTGCCAGGAGCCTGCAAAGCCGCCCGTCTGCCATGAGCCTGCAAAGCCGCCCGTCTGCCATGAGCCTACAGAGCCATCCGCCAGACAGGAGCCGCTAGAGCCGTCAGCCAGACAGGAGCCGCTAGAGCCGCCCGCCAGACAGGATCTGCCAGAGCCGCCAACTAGACAGGATCTGCCAGAGCCGCCAACTAGACAGGATCTGCCAGAGCCGCCAACCAGACAGGATCTGCCAGAGCCGCCAACCAGACAGGATCTGCCAGAGCCGCCAACCAGACAGGATCTGCCAGAGCCGCCAACCAGACAGGATCTGCCAGAGCCGCCAACCAGACAGGATCTGCCAGAGCCGCCAATCAGACAGGATCTGCCAGAGCCGTCAGAGAGCCATGAGCAGCCAGAGCCGTCAGAGAGCCATGAGCAGCCAGAGCCGTCAGAGAGCCATGAGCAGCCAGAGCCGTCAGAGAGCCATGAGCAGCCAGAGCCGTTAGAGAGCCATGAGCAGCCAGAGCCGTCAGAGAGCCATGAGCGTCGAGAGCCGTCAGCGAGCCATGAGCAGCCAGAGCCGTCAGAGCGCCATGAGCAGCCAGAGCCGTCAGCCTGCCATGAGCGTCGAGAGCCGTCAGCCTGCCATGAGCGTCGAGAGCCGTCAGCCTGCCATGAGCGTCGAGAGCCGTCAGCCTGCCATGAGCGTCGAGAGCCGTCAGCCTGCCATGAGCGTCGAGAGCCGTCAGCCTGCCATGAGCGTCGAGAGTCGTCAGTCAGCCATGAGCTGCCCTTCAGCCTGAAAAGGCTAGATACCCAGAACTGCCCATCAGTCCAGAGCTGTCTCTCTGTCCGGAGCTGCCTTTCAGTCCGGAGTTGCCCCTCTATCCTGATCTCCCTCTCTATCTTTATCTACCTCTATATTCTTATCTATCCCTCTGTCTTGGTTTATCTCTCTGTCCCGGTGTTGTCATTATTAGATATGTTATTAAGAGGATTTTGTGGGGGAAGAAAGAGGGTGGACATTCTTGGAGGGAGGAGGCTAGGATGGATTATGGTGGGGTGGGAACCGCGCCCGGAGCCTGAGCCACCACCGTGGTTAGATGCCCACCCAGACCCTCCCCTAGACTTTGTGCTGGTGCGTCCGGAGTTCGCACCTTGTGGGGGGGGTACTGTCACGTTCCTGACCTATTTTCTGTTAGTTTTTGTGTGTTAGTTGGTCAGGACGTGAGGTTGGGTGGGCATTCTATGTTTTCTGTTTCTGTGTTGGTTTTGGGTTACCTGGTATGGCTCTTAATTAGAGGCAGGTGTTTGGCGTTCCTCTAATTAAGAGTCATATTTAGGTAGGCGTTGTCACAGTGTTCGTTGTGGGTGATTGTCTCCTGTGTCTGTGTTATGTCTTACACCATACGGGATAGTTTTGTTTTGTTTCGTTTCGTGTGCCATCGTAATTTATAATAAAGATGGCTTATTTCCCTGAGCCTGCGTTTTGGTCTGAAGATCCTTCTCTCCTCACCTCTTCCGAGGATGAGGAGAGCGTCAGCCGTTACACTTGCCTAGTTAAATAAAGGTTAAATACATTTTTTTCAAACGCGCTAGTAACAGATGACATTCATACTCTGACTATCTCTATAACTCACTTAGATAGTTCCGCTGATGATAAAGTGGTAGGAATACATTGTGATAACATTTACAGAAACTACAAAATTGCCAATGGGGGCGGTATTGCGGTCTACATTCAGAACCACATTCCTGTAAAGCTTAGAGAGGATCTCATGTTAAATACGGTTGTAGTAATATGTGACAGACCACCTCGATTCAGTCTTATGTAGCAACATTTGAAATTATGTTTTTTACATTGGATAAAAGTAGAGACTCAGATTGTATATCATTCACTGCAGTTAAGGAACACATGGGAAAGTAATTCTGCTTTGGAAGTTGATAAACTTGAAACACCACTTTTTAGAAAATGGCCCTTGAACGTTTTGGTACACCTACTGGAAAGCTCTTCTTTGTCTACACCCATTCATTGTCGTTCACATCCTCTTAAGCCCCACCCATATCTTTAAGTGCTCAGTGGTGTAAAGTACTTCAGTAAAAATACTTTAATGTACTACTTAAGTCATTTTTGGGGGGTATATGTACTTTACTATTTATATTTTTGACAACTTTTACTTTTACTACTCTACATTCCAGAAAAAAATAATATACTTTCTACTCCATACATTTTTGTTGTCGTAATGAAAAAGTATAAACAAGAAACTGCATGACATCAGTAGCCTGGGGGTCCAAAATAGCAGATCTGGTGCATTGTAACACCAATAAACCCATCCGTTTTAAAATTAATTCAGTATATGTTAATCTAGCAAACCAGGCAACTAAAAGCAACTTTATAAACAACATTTTATATTTCTTTCTAGATTGTTGGAAGGTGTAAACGGTAAAGGGAAATGGTTTCTTGCGTAGTGGAGTCCTTTTGTTTAGACATGTACAGTGGGGAGAACAACCTGCAAAATCGGCAGTGTATCAAATACTTGTACTCCCCACTGTATATAGCTAGCTAGCTATCAGTCAACCTACCTCGGTGAAATCATCAACATGAATTTACCACGTCTTTACTAATGCTGTATAAAGCAGTAATCCATCGGATTTAGTGATCACAAATAGTAGCCATATCTAGGGAAATCAAAGTGTATAGGTCATACAGGAAGTTTTGTAGTGATTCCTATGTTTTCTGGTCTGTGGTGTGTAATGAGGAACAACCAGACGCTGCACTTGACACATTTATGAAATTGCCTTTTCCAGTTACTAATAAGCATGCACCCATGAAGAAAATGACTGTAAAAACTGTTCAGACACCTTGAAGTGATGAGGAATTTAAAAAATTGTATGGTTGAGAGGGATGAGGCAAAAGGACTGTCAAATAATTCTGTTGCACAACCGATTGGCTGCACAACCGTACTGCAAATTGAGAAATCGTGTGACTCAACTTAATAAAAAGAAGAATAAACTATTCTATGAAACAAAGATACATGATATAAAGAATGATAGTAAAAAGCTTTGGAGCTCCTTAAATGAAATTTTAGGCAAAAAGGCAAACTCAGCTCCATCACTCATTGAATCAGATGACTCATTCATCATACAATCCACTGACATTGCCAACTACTTTATTGATTTTTTCATTGACAAGATTAGAAAACTTGAGCATGACATGCCAGCAACAAATGCTGACACTACACAAACCAAGTATAACTTACCAAATTATAAAAGACAAGCAATGTCATTTTCATTTCAGGAAAGTGAGTGTGGAAGGGGAGGAACAATTATTGTTGTCTATCAACAATGAAAAGCCACTGGGGTCTGACATCTTGGATGGAAAATTACTGAGGATAATAGCAGACGATATCGCCACTCCCATTTGCCATATCTTCAATCTAAGCCTACCAGAAAGTGTGTGCCGTCAAGCCTGGAGGGAAGCAAAAGTCATTCCACTACCCAAGAACAGTAAAGCCCCCTTTACTGGCTCAAATAGCTGACCAAACAGCCTGTTACCAACCCTTAGTACATTTAAAAAAAAAATGTGTTTGACTAGATACAATCCTATTTTACTGTAAACAAATGGACAACAGACTTCCAGCACCCTAATAGGGATGGACTTTCAACAAGCACAGCACTTACACAAATGACTGATGATTGGCTGAGAGAAATTGATAATAAAAAGATTGTGGGGGCTGTTCTGTTAGACTTCAGTGCGGCTTTTTTTGGTCTGCTGCTGAAAAAATTTATGTGTCATGACTTTACACCTGTGCTATATTGTGAATAAAGAGTTACATGTTTAACAGAAAGCAGAGAGTGTTCTTTAATGGAAGCCTCCAACATATTCAAGGTATAATCAATATTTCCCCAAGGGTAGCTGTCAAGGCCCCTTGCTTTGTTCAATCTTTACTAATGACATGCAACTGGATTTGAGCAAAATCTATGTGTCTATGTGTGTCTATGTATGCGGATGACTCAACACTATACATATTCGCTACTATAGCGACTGAAATGACTGCAACACTTTAAAAAGAGCTGCAGTTACTTTCAGAATGGGTGGCAAGGAATTAGTTAGTCCTAAATATTTCCAAAACTAAAATCATTCTAAACCCCTAAACCTCAACTATGTTTTGTAATGAATAATGTGGAAATTTAGCAAGTGACTAAACTGCTTGGAGTGACCCTGGATTGTAAACTGTCATGGTCAAAACATGTTGATACTACAGTAGCTAAGATGGGGAGAAGTCTGTCCATAATAAAGCGCTGCTCTGCCTTCTTAACAGCACTATCAACATGGCAGGTCCTATAGGCCCTAGTTTTGCCGCACCTGGACTACTGTCCAGTTGTGTGGTCAGGTGACACTAACAGGGACTTAGGAACATTACAATTAGCTCAGAACAGGGCAGCACGGCTAGCCCATATGTGTACACGGAGAGCTAACATTAATAATACGTATGTCAATCTCTCATGGCTCAAAGTGGAAGAGAGATTGTCATCATCAATACTTGTTTTTGTAAGAAGTGTTGACAAGCTGAATGTACCGAGCTGTCTGTTTAAACTACTAGCACACAGCTCAGACACCCATGCATACCCCAAAATACATGCGGACTGTACTACATACAGCCATGACTACATGGGACTCTATTCCACATCAGGTAACTGATACATGTAGTGACATAATGGCTGCAACACAGCAATTGGGTCATCCAAACATCCCAGAATTTTGTAGAGTGTATAATAAAGGAAGGACAACTAGAAATGAATAATGGATTTAATTCTGAAACACCGGGGGCTAAACACACACCAATGTGCATTTCTATGTGTAGCCAGTTGTTTTTGCATTTTTTGTCCTCTTGCTCTTCTTGCTGGTTGAAGTGGACTATAGTGCTGCAATATTGAAATGGATGATGATGTGTATGTATCTGTGTTTGTGTGCGTTTGTGTGTGCTTGTGTGTGAGTCTCCAGCTGAACTACGCAGATTCCAGGCTGACCCAGCTGGAGGGCTGCCGCTGTGACAGGACGTGCAGTGCCAACGGTGTGGACTACAGAGACAAAGAGCTGTGGGTGGAGCCAGAGAACTGCAGGAACTGCGTCTGCATGGTGGGTATCCCACCCCATCACACAGATACAATGACTTTTATATCTTTCTCCTCACAAAAGTCAATACTTTCACCTCACACTAGTCAATTGGTGTGTTTTTGGGATATTCAAGTCAGTTCAATTCACACGATAAAAAACATACAAATAATGGAGGGGCAATAAACAATAATTAACAATATAAAACATAGAATGGCACCGGCAAGGATGGCTGCCGTTTTACAGGCTCCGTTTTACCAACTGTGCTATTTGGTTTGTTATGTCGCATTGTTTGTAACTTATTTTGTACATAATGTTGATGCTACCGTGTCTTATGACCGAAAAGAGCTTCTGGATATCAGAACAGCGATTACTCACCTCGAACTGGACAATATTTTTTTATTTAATGAGTCCGACGCAAAGGATATAGAGCTGGCTGGCTTCTCAGTGCATCGGCAGGACAGAGCAGCTACGTCTGGCAAGACGAGGGGCGGGGGTGTGTGTCTATTTGCCAAAAACTGCTGGTGTGCGATGTCTAATATTAAAGAAGTCTTGATGTATTGCTCACTTGAGGTAGAATAACTGATGATAAGCTGTAGACCACACTATCTGCCAAGAGAGTTCTCATCTATATTATTTGTAGCCGTCTATTTACCACCACAAACCGATGCTGGAACTAAGGCCGCACTCAACGAGCTGTATAAGGCCATAAGCAAACAAGTAAATGCTCATCCAGAAGCGGTGCTCCTAGTGGCCGGGGACTTCAATGCAGGCAAACTTAAATCAGTTTTACCTAATTTCTACCAGCATGTCACATGTGCAACCAAGGGGGGAAAAAACTCTATACCACCTTGACTCCACACACAGAGATGCATACGAAGCTCTCCCATGCCCTCCATTTGGAAAATCTGACCATAATTCTATCCTGATTCCTGCTTACAAGAAAAAATGAAAGCAGGAAGTGCCAGTCATTCGCTCAATACGGAAGTGGTCAGAGGAAGCGGATGCTACGCTACAGGACTGTTTTGCTAGCACAGATTGGAATATGCACCGGGATTCATCCAATGGCATTGAGTAGTATACCACCTCAGTTACCGGCTTCATCAATAAGTACATCGACGACGTCGTCCCCACAATGACCATACGTACATTTCCCAACAAAAAGCCATGGATTATAGATAACAACCGAACCGAGCTAAAGGCTAGAGCTGCCGCTTTCAAGGAGCGGGACACTAATCCGGACGCTTATAAGAAATCCCGCTATGCCCTCAGATGAACCATCAAACAGGCAAAGTGTCAATACAGGACTAAGATTGAATCCTACTACACCAGCTTTGACGCTTGTCGGATGTGGCAGGATTTGAAAACTATTATGGACTACAAAGGGAAACCCAGATGCGAGCTGCCCAGTGTCGCTCAGTGTCTACCAGACGAGGATAATTGACTTTTATGCTCGCTTCGAGGCAAGCAACATTGAAGGATGCATGAGAGCATCAGCTTTTCCGGACAACTGTGTGATCACGCTCTCCATTGCCGATGTGAGGAAGACCTTTAAACAGGTAAACATTCACAAAGCCGCGGGGACAGATGGATTACCAGGATATGTACTCAAAGCATGCGCTGACCAACTGGCAAGTGTCTTCACTGACAATTTCAATCTCTCCCTGACCGAGTCTGTAATACCTACATGTTTCAAACAAGAAAGCGAAGGTAACCAGCCTAAATGATTACCGCCCCGTAGCACTCACGTCGGTAGCCATGAGGTACTTTGAAAGGCTGGTCATGGCTCACATCATCCTGGAAACGCTAGACCCACTCCAATTCGCATATCCCCCCAACAGATCCACAGATGATGCAATCTCAATCGCACTCCACACTGCCCTTTCCCACCTGGGGAAAAGGAACACCTATTTGAGAATGCTGTTAATTGATTAAAGGTCAGTGTTCAACACCATAGTGCCCAAAAAGCTCATCACTAAGCTAAGGACCCTGAGACTGGGCACCTCACTCTGCAACTGGATCCTGGACTTCCTGACGGGCCACCCCCTAGTGGTAAGAGTAGGCAACAACACATCTGCCAAGCTGATCCTCAACACTGATGCCCCTCAGCGGTGCGTGCTTAGTCCCCTCCTGTGCTCCTTGTTCACCCATGACTGCGTGTCCAAGCATGACTCTAACAGCATCATTAAGTTTGCTGACGACACAAGAGTGGTAGTCCTGATCACTGTCAACGAAGCCTATAGGGAGGAGATCAGAGAACTGACAGTGTGGTGCCAGGACAAAAACCTCTCCCTCAATGTGAGCAAGACAACAGGCACCCATTCACATCGGCAGGGCTGAAGTGGTGCGGGTCGAGAGTTTCTAGTTCCTTGGTGTCCACATCACCTACGAACTTTCATGGTCCAGACACACCGAGACAGTTGTGAAGAGGGCATGACAACACATTTTCCCCCTCAGGAGACTGACAATATTTGGCATGGGTCCCCAGATCCTCAAAAAGTTCAACAGCTGCACCATTGAGAGCATCCTGACCGGTTGCATCCCCATCTGGTATGGCAACTCTCGGCATCTGACTGTAAGGCGCTACATAGGGTAGTGTGTGCGGCTCAGTACCAAGCTTCCTGACATCCAGGATCTACACTACCTGTCAAAAGTTATAACACCTACTCAATTAAGGGGTTTTCTATATTTTTTACGTTTTCTACATTGTATAATAATAGTGAAGACATCAAAACTATGGAATCATGTAGTAACCAAAAAAAGTGTATAATATAAATAAAATAATATAATTTATATTTGATATTCTTCAAAGTAACCAAAAAATATTTGTGTTTTTTGAGATTTTTAAAATAGCCACCCTTTGCCTTGATGACAGCTTTGCACACTCTTGGCATTCTCTCAACCAGTTTCACCTGGAATGCTTTTCCAACAGTCTTGAAGGAGTTCCCACATATGCTGAGCACTTGTCGTCTGATTTTCCGGTCCAACTCATCCCAAACCATCTCAATTTAGTTGAGGTTGGGGGATTGTGGAGTCCAGGTCATCTGATGTTGCACTACATCACTGTCCTTGGTAAAATAGCCCTTACACAGCCTGGAGGTGTGTTGGGCCATTGTCTTGTTGAAAAACAAATGATAGCCCAAACCAGATGGGATTGCATATAGCTGCAGAATGCTGTGGTAGCCATGCTGGTTAAGTGTGCCTTGAATTCTAAATAAATCACAGACAGTGTCACCAGCAAAGCACCCCCACACCCTCCTCCTCCATGCTGTACAGTGTGGAAATACACATGCGGAGATCATCCGTTCACCCACACAGCGTCTCACAAAGACATGGCGGTTGGAACAAAACATCTCAAATTTGGACTTCGGACCAAAGGACAAATTTCCACCGTTCTAATGTCCATTGCTCGTGTTTCTTGGCCCAAGCAAGTCTCTTCTTCTTATTCGTGTCCTTTAGTAGTGTTTTTTTTGTTGTTGCAGCATTTCAACCATGAAGGCCTGATTAACACATTCTCCTCTGAACAGTTGATGTTGAGATGTGTATATTACTTCAACTCAGTGAAGCATTTATTTGGGCTGCAATTTCTGAGGCTGGTAACTCTAATGAACTTACCATCTGCAGCAGAGGTAACTCTGGGTCTTCCATTATTGTGGCGGTCCTCATGAGAGCCAGTTTCATCATAGTGCCTGATGGTTTTTGCATCTGCACTTGAAGAAACTTGAAGAAACTTGACATTTTCCATATTGACTGACCTTCCTGTCATAAAGTAATGATGGACTGTCATTTCTCTTTGCTTATTTGAGCTGTTCTTGCCATAATATGGACTTGGTCTTTTACCAAATAGGGCTACCCCCCTTCCTTGTCACAGCGCACCTGAATAGCTCCAACGCATTAAGAAGGAAAATAATTCCATAAATTAACTTAAGGCACACCTGTTAATTGAAATAGATTCCAGGTGACTACCTTATGAAGCTGGTTGAGAAAATTCCAAGAGTGTGCAAAGCTGTCATCAAGGCAAATGGTGGCTATTTGAAGAATCTCAAATATAAAATATATTTAGATTTGTTTAACACTTTGTGTGGTTACTACATGATTCCATATGTGCTTTTTCATAGTTTTGATGTGTTCACTATTATTCTACAATGTAGAAAATAGTAGAAATGTAAAAAAACATTGAATGAGTAGGTGTTCTAAAACTTTTCACCGGTCGTGTATATACTGGGCGGTGTCAAAGGAAGACCCCCCAAAAAAAAATTATTCTTTCTCTAATTCCTCCCAAAGCTAATGGGCTTAATTGTGTCCACAACAAGGACAATGTAATAGGTTTCAATATGATATAATTAGACAATGTAATATACTAAAATAGGATATAACCTAATATGGAGCACATGCTCTCTCTCTCGCTCTCTCTCGCGCGCTCGCTCTCTCTCTCTCTCTCGCTCTCATTTTTTATTTATTTAGTTGTGGTAGAATTAAGTATATTGTTTTTCGACCCACATGGGGACGCCAACCCTGTCACTTTGGCACGGTTTTAGGTGTGTTACTGAAGCTACTGTCACTGTGGAGGAGTTTCTGGTTGCCGTAGGAGAGAAGGTAGCATATGAGAATGTTGCTTATGCGTCACGGATGAATAAAGCGGTGGTGGTTTTTCTTAAATAAGAGTGCCTTGTTGGTCGTATGGTTGAGCATGGCGTACTTTTTAAAGGAATGTTTATTCAAGTTCCGCCGCTTTTTTCTCCGTCAACAAGGGTAACGATTTCGAATGTACCGCCGTTTATGCCCAATGAGCTAAGTTATTGCGGTTTGGGAAGTTCGCAAGATCAATTAAGATTGTCCTGTTGGGTTGCAAACACCCGGCTTTGAAACAGGTTATGTCGTTTCGGCGACAGGTGTTTATGTTTTTGGACTCACCGGAGCAGACTTGAGTTATCGTTTAAAGTCAAGTATGACAACAGACTGTAAATGGCTTATGCTAGTAAGGGTAGTCATTGGTGTTTTGAGTGTGGTGATGTTGGCCATAAGTGACATGCTTGCTGGAAAAGGGAGAAGGCAGAGGGAGGATCGCAGGTGGTCCTCGTAACGCCTGGGCCCACTGATGTAGGGAGAGGTGCGCCGACAGCGGTAGAGCAGCCACAAGCACTTGTTGCTGAGGAACAAGTTGTCTGTGTTGAGGTCACAGAGTTGCAACTTGTACCAGAGGGAAATGTTATGCAGCAGAACACTATTGTTGTAGAAGGTAAGGATGGATCTGAAGAGCCATTTCCTCAGACTGGTGAGGAGGTGCCCAGTACGAGTGCTAGGGTACAGGGGGCGGGGGTTCATGTGGAGCTAATCTCCCAGGTAGTGGAGATGCCCACTATGAGTAATGGGGTACAGGAGGGTGTTCAGGTGGGGCTAGTCTCCCAGGTAGGGGAGGAGATGCCTGGTACGAGTGATGGGGTGCAAGTGGGGAGTGTTGAGAGGGATGTGGTAGAAGGGAGTCAGGGGTCTGTGGCCTCAGTTGAAGAGGAGCAGGAGAAGGATATGGATATCTCTATTGATAAGATAGCAGCTGGTGACGACTTATTTTACAATCTAGAGGAGGTAAAGGGGTTCCTGGATCAGACTTTTGGGAAATCTGTCAAATTGGCAGACTTTTTTGATGTTGATAAGTTTGTGAGGTCAGCTGTGATGTTACAGAAGACGGTGGGGTTAGACCAGTTGAGTGAGAAGAAGCGTTTTCGCTTGAGGAAATGTGATACTGCTGTCACAGCAGCAAAAGGTAGTGGGAAATGTGGTTAGGTTAAGAGAAAATTAAAACAATGATAATGATCATGCCTCATGGGGTGTCTTTTTTCTCTTTGGTTTCCCTGTGGTTTCTTCTGCTTTTCCATATGGAGGTACTAATGGTAGGTTCTCTCAATATTAATGGGGAAAGGGACAGGAATAAGAGGGCTTTGGTATTAGAAATAATAAAACAGAAAAGGCTTAATGTAGTTTTCCTACAGGAGACACATAGTGATGAGGCTAAGGAGGTTGACTGGGGTATGTGGTGGGAGGGGCAGCATATACTCAGTCATGGTACTAATTTCAGTGCTGGGGTGGCATTCTTGTTTTCCTCAGGCTTAGGGGTGACTGTGGTATCTACAACACAGATTGTCAAGGGTTGGGTTTTATTGGTCAAGGCGGATGTTATGGGTTGTATGTTTTTTTTTCATGTTTATGCTCCTAATGAGGGTACAGGGCGTATTGCTGTATTTGATAAAATAAAGGAAACCTTAAGACAGTGTGACCAAGAGGGGTGTATGGTTTTAAGGGGGGACTGGAACTGTACAGTAGATTTTACTGTTGATCGCACTGCTGAAGAACCTCACCTGCGGTCAGCCACTTTCCTGTCTGGTCTATTAACTGAGTTTGAGCTTTCTGATGTGTGGAGAGTAAGGAATTAAAAACTTAGGCAGTACACATGGCTAAAAGTTAATGAAGGTTGTGTCAGTGCAGCAAGGTTAGACAGGTTGTATGTATCTAAGCAATCCTGTAGTAGGGTTGGAATGTGTGATATTGCTCCTGAGGGTTTCTCTGATCACCATATTGTTACTGTTGATATTCACTTGTCCTGTCCACGAAGGTACCTTACTGGTATTTTAATGTTAAGTTGTTACATGATGTCATGTTTTGTGAAAGGTTTTTGTTGTTTTGTGAAAAATGGAGGTTTACAAAAGGGAATTTTGAGTCCTTGAGACAATGGTGGGAGGTTGGGAAGGCCCAAATACGATTGTTTTGTCAACAGTATACTGCCCTGTCTCATATTGAAGTTAAAGAGACTATCAGGGCCCTTGAACAGGACATCAAATCTATTGAATTGAAGTTGCTAACTCAGAATGACCCTGGACTAGTTATGAACTTACAGGACAAGAGACATGAACTGAGGTCGTTTCTACATGAAAGAGTGAAGATTTGATTAGGTCTCGTTTTGCTACCCTCAATGATATGGATGCGCCTAGCATTTTTTTTTTTTTTTACCTAGGACAGTCGACATTGCAACGTTAACAGATGGTCTGCCTTCGTCTCCCTGATGGGAAGGTGACCACGGATGACAGTGAAATGCGCCAACATGCCGTGGATTTCTACTCTGCCCTCTATAAGGCGGAGTATTGTGATTCTCTGTGTACTGAACAGTTGTTACATGGACTTCCTCAATTGGGCCCTGAGCAGAGAGTTGCTTTGGACTCTGACATTACTCTGCAGGAGCTGTCCACAGCAGTTATGCAGTTCTCAACAGACCGAGCTCCTGGCATCGATTGTTACCATCGTAGTTTTATAAGCACTTTTGGGGGTCTATTGGGGAGGATTTTTATGAAGTGGTTTGTGAATCTTTTCATGAGGGTTCTCTACCTGTATCCTGTCAACGTGCGGTTCTTTTATTGTTGCCAAAAAAGGCGTATTTGGCTCTTATAAAAAATTGGCGACCTGTTGCATTGCTGTGCGCAGAATATAAAATTGTATCTAAATGTCTCTCAAACAGGTTGAAAGAGTATCTGGGGCTGTTGGTCCACAAGGACCAGTCTTACTGTGTACCTGACCGCTCTATTGTTGATAACTTGTTTCTAATAAGAGATGTTTTAGACATTTGTAAACTGTCTGATGTGAATGTGGGTTTACTGTCTTTGGAACAGGAGAAGGCCTTTGATCGTGTGGACCACCAGTACTTGTTCAAAACAATGAAAACCTTTGGGTTTGGGGATGTTTTTTTGTCTTGGATGAGTTTACTGTATGCTGCAGCCTCATGTATGGTGAAGGTGGGGGGCGGTTTGAGTTGCCCCATCCCTGTCAAAAGGGGCATCAGGCAGGGATGCCCAATTTCAAGGCAGTTATATTGTCTGGCAATTGAACCAATGCTTTGTTTTTTAAGAGCAAGGCTTACTGGTTTCTCTGTGCCAGGAGTAATGAAGGGTCCCACGATAGCACTGTTTGCGTATGCAGATGACGTGACAGTTTTTATTACATGGGCTGAGGATGTTAAGGTTCTCTCAAACGCTTTAAAGGTGTATGAGGGGGCCTCCTCAGCTAGAATCAATTGGGAAAAGAGTGAATCGCTGTGGGCAGGTCAGCTTCAGACTGGGTCCGCTCCATGGTTACCAGGGGGGCTTCAGTGGGGCAGGGATGGGATGAAGACTTTGTTTTTTTTTCTAGGCTCTGATGTATTTCAGGAAAAGAACTGGGAGGGTGTAGTGGAGAAAGTGTGTGCCAGACTGTCAAGGTGGAAATGGGTGCTACCCCAGCTGTCTTATATGGGAAAGGTACTGGTAGCTAATCTTGCTGCCTCTACCCTGTGGCAGACTAATGATTTTACAGCCACCAGGGGGTCTGATACAAGAGCTTCAGAGGACCCTTGTCAATTTATTCTGGTCTGGACAACACTGGATTAGAGCTACAGCCCTGTACCTGCCACTGCACGAGGGTGGGCAAGGCCTGGTGGACATTTTTTCCAGGATCGTGGCTTTCCGGCTTCAAGCAGCCCAGAGACACATTGATGAGGAGAGTGGGCTGTTTGGGCTTAGACAAGCATATTTTCCTCTTAAAGCTGGAGAGGGGTGATTTGTCTGGCCTGACTCCATTTTATGAGTCTGTTATGCAGGCTTTGAGAGTTCTTGTCAAGTCCCGTAAGGCCGGCACACCACCAGGGATGTGGCTTTTTGAAGAGCCTGTTTTTTACAACACTGCCATCCATGCCCATGCTCTGGGTTCAGCCAGCCTACGTTCATGCCTGTTAGGTGTGGGGTGTACTAAGCTGGGTCATCTGATGCGGAGCATGAGCAGATCGTTGGAGGAGCTGGGAGAAAGAGCGGGGATCCGATCATCTCGCCTACTGAGGAAGGTCGTCGCTGAGGTTGGTGATTCCTTGCCAGTACTTCATGCAGTATGTGACTGACACTTCCAATTCTGATTGGTGGAAGGAGGGTCTGGATTGTGTTTCCTGCACTGATTGTTAGTGCTGCGGTGGGGGCATTAGAGGAGGACGTGGGGATGCTGCTTTCATTCGATACCCCGGAGCTGGGGGCGTTCAATGAGGTGGGAAAGAAGGCCCTGTACAACATTTGTGTAAAAGTGTCCCATGCCTCTTCCCTGGAAGGGGTATAATCGACGAGGTGGGCGAATGTGTTTGGTCCAGGTGAATCCCCAAAAGGCTGTTGGCGGTCTTTATAACAAGTGACCACCACATACAAAGCCCTCAACTACCAAGAGGTGACCATAGAGAAGAGTCCCCTCAGCAGGTGGTCCAACCAAACAAAGCCTCAGGACAGCACTCAGAAAATCTGACCTAACCAAATGATCACAAAGCAAAATGAAAAATGTATCACCTATTGGAGAAACCACTAGAAATCTAAGTAAACTTCAATTCTGTACACAGACTTTACACGGTGACAGACTATCTGACCACTGTAACGGATTGAAAACTGAGGAAAACACTAACTATGTTCAGACTCAGTGAACACAGCCTGGCCATAGAGACCGTTGTCCCAGGCAAACCTGGCTGCC
The DNA here is from genome assembly GCF_045679555.1 of Salvelinus alpinus. Classification (NCBI taxonomy): domain Eukaryota; kingdom Metazoa; phylum Chordata; class Actinopteri; order Salmoniformes; family Salmonidae; genus Salvelinus; species Salvelinus alpinus. The sequence continues at coordinate 3,240,835 of NC_092118.1, read as the reverse complement.
CAGAGAGGACAGGCTGTGCTCATTCTGCCCCTGTAACGACGTGCGCTGAGAGTCGGGAAGCAAGTTCAGGGAGTGAGTGTTTTAATGAAAAAACACAACATAATCCAAAACAAGTAACACGAACCAGAAACAGAAACAATGACGCCCGGGGAAGGAACCCAGGGGAGTGACATATATAGGGTAGGTAATAAAGGAGGTGATGGAGTCCAGGTGAGTGTCATATTGCGCTAATGAGCATAACGCTGGTGACAGGTGTGCACCTTAACGAGCAGCCTGGTGACCTAGAGGCCGGAGAGAGAGCAAACGTGACGTGCCAGCAACAGATATTTTGACAAAATTAATTTATTATTTCCCAAAATTATACAACAATATATAGAATTAGATAACTTAAATGATGAACACAAACTTAAATACATACTTGGTGAAAAAACAAAATGCTTTGTTTTAGCTGCCAAATGTGTGGCCTCCTGCCACAACTGGAGGGACAGACAGTGAAAAGTATGGTGTGATTATTCATATTTGCCTTTCCTTATTATTATTTGTAATAATTGCTGTTAATGAGTATCACTATCATTGCTTAATTACAAACAGTCTAGTATGAGAGAGAGAGAGAGAGAGAGAGAGAGAGAGAGAGAGAGAGAGAGAGAGAGAGAGAGAGAGAGAGAGAGAGAGAGAGAGAGAGAGAGAGAGAGAGAGAGAGAGAGAGAGAGAGAGAGAGAGAGAGAGAGAGAGAGAGAGAGAGAGAGAGAGAGAGAGAGAGAGAGAGAGAGAGAGAGAGAGAGAGAGAGAGAGAGAGAGAGAGAGAGAAAGAAAGAAAGAATATCCTGGGGCTGAGTTCACAAACCTGTTCTACTAACACACTGAAGCCTCAGGACCAGAACATCCAATCAATCAGAATAAACCAAATTACAACACAGTCAAAACAAAACTACATTGCTTACTGGGAAGGACAAAGCAAAATGCAGTGCTATCTGGCCCTAAAATCGACAGTACACCGTGGCTAAATATTTGACCATGATTACTGATCAAAACCTTAGAAAAACCTGGCTCCCTGTAGAGGAAAGGCTGTGCAACCACTGCACAACAGCAGAACCTGAGACGGAGCTGCATTTCCTGACAAAATATAAAACAATTAGAGAGTGTCATTTTCCCAAATTTGAAACCCTTATTCAAGGTTTCAAAGACCTCTGTGATGAGGATAGGCTACCCGTCCTGTTGGGGGAGGACGCAACGAGCTGTGGGTTGGCAGCGCACTACATTGCTGCCTGCCATAAGTTGAGGGACAGTGTCTGACAGACCAATCAACCTGCACATGTACTCTACTGTATACTTATTGTTATTGTTGAATGTATGGTTATTTTGACCCTTGGTTATTGTTGTTATTGTTGTCCCGTTCACAATTTTGATTCTCATTTTATTTATTTTTATATTGTAAATATTCAAAATAAGCTTTGGCAATATGTACATTGTTACATCATGCCAATAAAGCGAATTGAATTGAATTGAGAGAGAGAGAGCGAGATAACCACCATGACTTCCTGCTATGAACCTATTATAGAGTCCGGGTTTTATGATAGAGTTTGATGGTTTGATTATGTGATTTTCACAAATAACAGATGAGGACTGATAAACAAGGACATGAGTTTTAAATGCAGTATGTTTTTGTCTTTCTGTTTTACACTCATCTTATCGGCAGTGCCACCGACACGGGCACACACTGGGATGTTTGAGCTCTGTAATGCTATCTGTTTGTTTTTTGGGTTATCTTTTGTCTCTTCAGAATGGAGTGGTGGAGTGTCGCAGGATATTCTGTCCCCCTGCCAACTGCTCAGAGGACTCTCTCCCCGTGCATGTGGTGGGCACCTGCTGCAAGAAATGCCGACGTGAGTACTGTCATCATGCCTCGACCACAGAGTGAGGAGACAATGTGCTGGAGCACGGCACTCACATGGGTCAAGCGCTAGGCTGTGTATCGTTTGAGATTAGGGATAGTGTATGCAGTGGAGTTGTTATTGTTTTAAAGTGTGGCACACTCTTCGAATTTTTTAAAAATGTTTTGTTCCTAAAGGGGTATAAACGCCTGTCACAGGGGTAGTACCTTGTACGGTACATCCTTTATACCTTTAGTTATAGGTACAGTGCCTTCAGAAAGCATTCATACCCCTTGACTTATTTCACATTTTGTTGTGTTACAGCCTGAAGTCAAAATGGATTAAATTCGTTTTTCTCAAACCATCTACACACAATATTCCATAATGACAAAGTGAAAACATGTTTTTATAACTTTTTGCAAATGTTTAGAAAATGAAATACAGAAATATCTCATTTACATAACTATTCACACCCCTGAGTCAATACATGTTAGAATACCCTTTTGCAGCGATTACAGCTGTGAGTCTTTCTGGGTAAGTCTGTAGCTTTGCACACCTGGATTTTATCGTATTTGTACATTCATCTTTCAAAAATTCTTCAAGCTCTGTCAAGTAGGTTGTTGATCATTGCTAGACAGCCATTTTCAAGTTTTGCCATAGACTTTCCAGCCGATTTAAGGCAAAACTGTTACTGGGGTGGTACCCTGTACGGTACTTTCTTTGTACCTTTAGTTATCGGTACAATGCCTTCAGAAAGCATTTATACGTCTTGACTTGACACATTTTGCTACAGCCTGAATTTTAAATTGATTAAACTTAGATTTTGTGTCACTGATCTACACACAGTACCCCATAATGTCAAAGTGGAATTTTTTTAAATAATAAAATATTTAAAGCTGAAATGTCTTTAGTCAATAAGTATTCAACCCCTTTGTTATGGCAAGCCTAAGTAAGTTCAGGAGTAAAAATGTGCTTAACAAATCACATAAGTTGGATGGACTCATTTGGTGTTCAATAATAGTAGTTAACATGATTTGTTTAATGGCTACCCAATCGCTGTACCCCACACATACAATTATCTGTAAGGTCCCTCAATCAATACCCATTTTTACTGGGCTCTACTCCTATAGAACACACACACACCTACACAGATTTGGGACTAAAAATCAGCTCCACTTTGAAATTCAACCTGTCCATGAATGAACTGAAAGACAAAGCAAGGAGGGCATTCTATGCCATTAAAATCTATATTAAATTAGACATACCATTTAGGATCTGGCTCAAAATATTCAAATCAATAATATAACAAATTGCACTATATGGCAGCGAAATGTGGGGTCCGTTTACAAAACAAGAATTTGACAAATGGTACAAACACCCAATTGAAACGCTGCACACAGAATTTTGTAAGAGCATCGTCAGAGTACAGAGAAACTCCAAACAATGCATACAGAGCAGAATTAGGTCAATTCCCTCTTCTGCTCAATATCCAAAAAAGAGCCAACAAATGCTATAATAATTTAAAAACAAGTGACCCCCTACATACAAAGCCCTCGACTGCAAGAGGTGACCACAGAGAAGAGTAACCTCAGAAGCTGGTCCAACCAAACAAAGCCTCAATAAATCACACAGAAAATCTGACCCAACCAAATGATCACAAAACAAAATGAAAAATGCATCACCTATTGGAGAAACCAGTAAAGTAAACTTCAATGCTATTTGGCTCTAAACAGACAGTACACGGTGGCAGACTATCTAACCACTGTAACGGATAGAAAACTGAGGAAAACTCTATGTACAGACACCGTGAGCCCAGGCTGGCCATAGGGACCGGTTGTCCGGTCTCATAATAAGTTACATTGACTCATTTGGTGTTCAATAACAGTGGTTAACATGATTTAAAAAAATGGCTACCCCATCTCTATACCCCCCACATACAGGACCCCTGTAAGGACCCTCAATCGAGTATTGCATTTCAAGCACATTCAACCACAATGACCAGGGAGATTTTTCAATGCCTAAAAAAAAGGGCACAGATTGGTAGATATGTAAAAATAGGCAGAACACTGAATATCCCTTTGAGCATGGTAAAGTTATTAATTCAACTTTTGATATTGTGTCAATACACCCAGTCACTACACAGAGACCGGCGTCCTTACTAACTCAGTTGCTGGAGAGGAATGAAAACTGCTCAGAGATTCCATGAGGCCAATGGTGATTTTAAAATAGTTACAGTTTAATGGCTGTGATATGAGAAAACTGAGGATGGATCAACAACATTAAAGTTACTCCACAATACTAACCTAAATGACAGAGTGAAAAGGATGAAGCTTGTACAGAATAAAAATATATATGCACTTAAAGTTGCACTATGCAGAAATCACTCTGCCATTTCCTGGTTGCTAAAATTCTAATAGTTTCCCTAATTTCAATATATATGACTGAACAAGGAAGTATAGTGGAGAGAATCATTGTACCATCCAAACCCGTTGTGAAATATATTTTCAATAACCACAAACATTGTATTTTCAGCTGTTTGAAGCTGGTGTACAAAACCGAAAGTAAAAGACACAAAAACGAAACTTTAAAATGGAAACATAGAAATAGCGCAAATAAAACAGACTATTCTTACACTTGCTTTCAATGAGCTTTACAGTGGCTTGTGAGAAGTATTCACCCCCCTTGTCATTGTCCCTATTTTGTTGCCTTACAACCTGGAATTAAAATATATTTTGGGGGGGTTTGTATCATTTCATTTACACAACATGCCTACCACTTTGAAGATGCAACATATGTTTTATGGTTTTATGGGGATGGTGTTCTCGGGGTGCTGTGAGGTGTTGGGTTTGCACTAACATAGTGTTTTCCTTGATGGCCAAAAAGCTAAATTTTTGTCTCATCTGAACAGAATACCTTCTTCCATATGTTTGGGGAGTCTCCCACATGCCTTTTGGCGTACACCAAACGTGATTGCTTATTTTTTACTTTAACCTGTTATGGCTGCAGGCCGGTGTCGGTACACGTATGACAACAGCCCGTCCAAGTGCAGGGCGCGAAATTCAAAATATATTTTTTATAAATATTTAACTTTCACACATTAACAAGTCCAATACAGCAAATGAAAGATAAACATCTTGTGAATCCAGCCAACATGTCCGATTTTTTAAATGTTTTACAGGTAAACACCACGTATATTTATGTTAGCTCACCACCAAATACAAAAAAGCACAGGCATTTTTCACAGCACAGGTAGCATGCACAAAACCAACCAAACTAACCAAGAACCAACTTCATCAGATGACAGTCTTATAACATGTTATACAATAAATCTATGTTTTGTTCGAAAAATGTGCATATTTGAGGTATAAATCATAGTTTTACATTGCAGCTACAATCGGAAATAGCACCGAAGCAGCTAGAACAATTACAGAGACCAAATTGAAATACCTAAATACTCATCATAAAACATTTATGAAAAATACATGGTGTACAGCAAATGAAAGACAAACATCTTGTGAATCCAGCCAATATTTCCGATTCTTTAAGTGTTTTACAGCGAAAACACAATATAGCATTATATTAGCTTACTACAATAGCCTACCACACAACCCCATTCATTCAATTCAACGTTAGCGATGGCGAATAAACCAGCAAAAGATATGAATTTTTTCACTAACCTTCATAAACTTCATCAGATGACAGTCCTATAACATCATATTACACAATACATATATGGTTTGTTCGAAAATGTGCATATTTAGAGCTGAAATCCGTGGTTATACAATGTGACCATGTAGCAATTATTTTCCAGAATCTCCGTATATGTTTCTGACACTCACCTATTCTGACCAAATAACTATTCATAAACTTTACTAAAAAATACATGTTGTATAGGAAATGATAGATACACTAGTTCTTAATGCAATCGCCGTGTTAGAATTCTAAACGTAACTTCAGTACGACATGCAGCTTACGTTATAGCGAGAGATCGCCCAAAATCTGGGCGCAAACTAATAGTAAACATGTTCGACAGATATATGAAATAACATCATAAATGGGTCCTACTTTTGATGATCTTCCATCAGAATGTTGTACAAGGGATCCTTTATCCAGAACAATCGTTGTTTGGTTTTAGAATGGCATTTTTCCCCCTCGAATGAGCAAGCAAAACTAGCCAAGTGGCGCTAAGCTCTCCTTCGTCACCAAACGCAAAGAACGCAACACGGCTAAACTCCCGAAAAAATTTCAATAATCTAATAAAACTATATTGAAAAAACATACTTTACGATGATATTATCACATTTATCAAATAAAATCAAAGCCGGAGATATAAGACGTCTATAACGAATGCTTTTCAGAAGCCAATACTGGTGACCTTTATGCGCTTCCTGAACAAAGGAATTCTGGGGTCATGTCATTCCAAGCTCTATCTTTTGACCATAGAAATACCTAGAAACCCCATTTCACCTCTCACAGCCTATTGACATCTAGTGGAAGGCGTACGAAGTGCATGTATACTAATAGATATCAAGCACATTTATAGGCAGGCCCTGGAACAGAGCCTCGATTTAAGATTTTTCACTTTCTGACAGGAAGTTTGCTGCAAAATGAGTTCTGTTCTACTCACAGATATAATTCAAACGGTTTTAGAAACTTGAGAGTGTTTTCTATCCAATAGTAATAATAATATGCATATTGTACGAGCAAGAATTGAGTACGAGGCCGTTTGAAATGGGCACCTTTTATCCAAGCTACTCAATACTGCCCCTGCAGCCCAAAGAAGTTAAGCAATGGCTTTTTTCTGGCCACTCTTCCGTAAAGCCCAGCTCTGTGGAGTGTACGCCTTAAAGTGGTCCTATGGACAGATACTCCAATCTCCGCTGTGGAGCTTTGCAGCTCCTTCAGGGTTATCTTTGGTCTCTTTGTTGCCTCTCTGATTAATGCCCTCCTTGCTTGGTCCGTGAGTTTTGGTGGGCGGCCCTCTCTTGGCAGGTTTGTTGTGGCACCATATTCTTTCCATTTTTTAATAATGGATTTAATGGTGCTCCGTGGGATGTTCAAAGTTTCAGATCTTTTTTTATAACCCAACCCTGATCAGTACTTCTCCACAACGTTGTCCCTGACCTGTTTGGAGAGCTCCTTGGTCTTCATAGTGCCACTTGTTTGGTGGTGCCCCTTGCTTAGTGGTGTTGCAGACTCTGGGACCTTTCAGAACAGGTGTATATATACTGAGATCATGTGACAGATCATGTCACACTTAGATTGCACACAGGTGGACTTTATTGAAATAATTATGTGACTTCAGAAGGTAATTGGTTGCACCAGATCTTATTTAGGGGCTTCATAGCAAAGGGGGTGAATACATTGGCACGCACCACTTTTTCTTTTTTCTTTTCTTCATTTCACTTCACCAATTTGGACTATTTTATGTATGTTCATTACATGAAATCCAAATAAAAATCAATTTATATTACAGGTTGTTATGCAACAAAATAGGAAAGACGCCAAAGGGGTGAATACTTTTGCAAGGTACTGTAAGTAATACTGCAAAAAATGTGGCAAAGAAATGTAGTCTTTGTCCTGAATAAAAAGTGTTTTGTTTGGGGCAAATCCAACACAACACATCACTGAGTACCGCTCTTTACATTTCCAATCATGGTTGTGGCTTCATCATGTTATGGGTATGCTTGTCATCGGCAAGAACTAGGGAGTTTTTTTGGGATCAAAATGAATGGAATACAGCTATAAGCACAAGCAAAATCCTAGAGGCAAACCTGGTTCAGTCTGTTTTCCAACAGACACTGGGAGATGTATTCACCTTTCAGCAGGACTAGGCCAAATCTACACTGGAGTTACTTATCAAGATGACATTGAATATTCACGAGTGGCCTTCAGTTTTGAATTAAATCGTTTTGAAAATCTATGGCATGACTTGAAAATGGCTGTCTAGCAATGATCAACAATTAAGATGACAGAGCTTGAGCTTGAAGAATTTTAAAATGGACAAATATTGTACAATCCAGGTGTGCAAAGCTCTTAGGGCCATGTCCCGACTATAGAATGTATGACTTTCCTACACACACCTTTCCTATGCACTTCTCACTATTTGGTGTACAGACTTTATTCATGTGCTTAATGCGCTCTTCAGGTGTGGCTACATTGCACACTCTGTATAAATGTCATTCAACCGCTGAAAACCCGCCCACTTGCTGGCCAAAATATTTTCTCATGGCGTTGTCATTCAATAGCATTTTCAGTACATTTTCAACTTAAGCCATCCCTTTAAATATGGTGCACCTTTTGATTATAATTTTGTCAACAGACTCAATAGAATGGGTTGAGAATATATTGATCAACGAAATGTCACATAGGCCTTCCTAATTAGTGTATCAGATAGGGTTGCAAAATTCAAGTACCTTTCACAGAATTCCCAGGTTTTACAGAAATCCTGGTTGGAATATGGCTGAAATCAGGAGAGAATAAAGCAGGAAATCTGGGAATCCTCCAACCGGAATGTATAGAAAATCTGGGAATTTTTGAAAAGTAACCGGAATGTTGCAACCCTAATACCAGAATTGCTTTACTGTATATATACTCACATATCACCAATGATAATGTCCTTTTCCTTTGTCCCCACAGCAAAATGCACTTACATGGCCCAAACTTTGTCAGAGGGCCAGCGCCTGCTAACAAAAAGGTGCACAGAATGCAAGGTAACAACGGCTCCATCCCTCCCTGACTAACAGCATTTGGGTTGTAACAATACCATTATTGTGATACTCAGAACTATTGTGAAGTATCGTGATACTCAGAAGTACTGTGAAGTATCACGATAGTCATGGCAAGGAAACAAAACCTGAAGCAGACTTCATTTCATGAGGAAAACGGTCCTAATGTTGGAAACAAAGAAACAAACAGCATTACGTGTCACCCAGAGTCAAATTTGTGTATATTCGAAGCTATAGCACACAAGATTTTACATAAAGCAGGTTTTCAAAGAGTTGAGTGTGCTTCGTGTTTTCCTTCTTGCCATGGAAAATCGAGTATCATATTATTGTGATACTGGTATCGTGACAAGCAAGTTGTACAACTCGGTTCTGTAGATTGATCTCTGTGTTATTTAATTATCCATCTGGCTTTATTAGTTCTCAGAGCCCAGACACAATATGTTGTCATGCCTGTACTGTGAGGATCACAATGGGTCAGATCAGCTTGGCAATGATTGACAATAACCAGTCCTTCTCTCACCCACAGAAGAGGGGACCAGGGAATCTTGCTGGTTTGACAGTTCACACCCTGTTGTAAATCACAGGAGAAGGCGGGCTCTTTCTCCGCCTTTAGTATCAACCAAAGGAATTGCTTTGTTTCAGTCTTTCCCCGCAGAAACTCTAACACGGTCAAATGTGGATAGTGGAACAATATTTCTAACAGAAGAATGTGGGGAATGGTCAGTGGGGAGCTATAGAAAACAAATGTAATATTGCTTTTAATTTTGTGATGTCATTAACTTCTCTAGGGTATGTGGGATGGTAGCGTCCCACCTCGTCAACAGCCAGTGAAACTGCAGGGCGCCAAATTCAAAACAACAGAAATCCCATAATTTAAATTCCTCAAACATACAAGTATTTTACACCATTTTAAAGATACACCTGTTGTAAATCCAGCCAAAGTGTCCGATTTCAAAGAGGTTTTACGACGAAAGCACACCAAACGATTATGTTAGGTATGAGCCAAGTCACAGAAAAAGACAGCCATTTTTCCAACCAAAGAGAGCAGTAACAAAAAGCAGAAAGAGAGATAAAATTAATCACTAACCTTTGATGATCTTCATCAGATGACACTCATAGGACTTCATGTTACACAATACATGTATGTTTTGTTCGGTAAAGTTCATATTTATATCATAAAATCTGAGTTTAGGCGGGACGCTACTGTCTCACTTGGCAAAAAGCCTGAGAAAATGCAGAGCGCCAAATTAAAATTAATTACTATGAAAATTACTATAAAATCAAACTTTCATTAAATCACACATGAAAGATACCAAATTAAAGCTACACTGGTTGTGAATCCAGCCAACATGTCAGAATTCAAATAGGCTTTTCGGCGAATGCATACGATGCTATTATCTGAGCATAGCACCATTGTAAACAAAGAGAGATCAGCATATTTCAACCCTGCAGGTGCGACACAAAACGCAGAAATAAAAATATAATTCATGCCTTACCTTTGACGATTTTCTGTTGTTGGCACTCCAATATGTCCCATAAACATCACAAATGGTCCTTTTGTTCGATTAACTCCGTTGATATATATCCAAAATGTCCATTTATTTGGCGCGTTTTATCCAGAAAAACACCGCTTCCAAATTGCTCAAACGTGACTACAAAATATCTCAAAGGTTACCTGTAAACTTTGCCAAAAAATGTCTAACTACTTTTGTAATACAACTTTAGGTATTTTTTTAAACGTTAATAATCGATAAAATCGAAGACGGGATGATCTGTGTTCAATACAGGATTAAAACCAACTAAAGCCAGTGTTCTGCTAACGCGCTTCTATCTAACAGGACACTTAATGTGAATCTGAATGGTTTGTCCTCGGGTTTTCGCCAGCTAAATAATTTCTGTTATACTCACAGACATGATTCAAACAGTTTTAGAAACTTCAGAGTGTTTTCTATCCAAATCTACTAACAATATGCATATCTTATCTTCTGGGGATGAGTAGCTGGCAGTTGAATTTGGGTATGCTTTTCATCCAATTGTGAAAATGCTGCCCCCTACCCTAGAGAAGTTAACTGTATGGACGAAATACTGTTCTTCGGAAAGTATATCCCCTTTATCTGTCAAGTTCCCATCCAATACATTGTGCATATAATATGAAAAATTATGAATGCATTTCAGTTAAGATAGGAATGTGATTTTAGGAGGTATAAGAGAATCTATCTCTTGTAAACTGTGCATAAGTAAGTAGCCATGCCCCGAGTGAGGTTGCAGTGACTGTCAGATGGACGGCACCGTCCCCTTCGGCCAGAGTGCATAAAAAGCCTTGGTAACGAAATAAAAATTTGACCAGGAAACATGAGGTGGTAGCTCCACACCTTAACACGAGGTGAAGAAATATATTTTTATTTTAGACCAGAGAGACGGCGAGCTGCAGCTCATGTCCATAGTGGTCTGAATCCTGAACCCTGAGTAATCAACACGAGGAGGAAGAGGGGACAAACTCCCCTCCCAGTCAACCGGTACAGCTGATTAGCTGTCCTGAGTAAAATATCTCGAACTCTTCAAAACATCCTTCTACCCTTGTCAAATCACCGTAGTATTTTACTCTCATCACCAATGGGAACTGTCGACATGGCTGGCTATCTTCCAGAGTGAACAACAGTAGAAGACGGGAAAGGTGAGACCCCTTTCAGACAATCAGAGCCATACAGCTTGCCGCTGAAAGGCCACAATCTTCTTAAGGAGTGCTGGCTCCATCCGAACAAAGGCAATCACACGTAAATACATTCATGATTTCTTATTCCAAACGGGCGGCGGTTCGTGTGCAAACTATATGATTAATGCTACTGTGAGAATAGTTCTGAAATGTCTCGACGATAAGTGTACCTTTTTCTCTCTCTCTCCCCCCTCTCCATCTATGTTGTAACAAGCCGTCATATTTTGTCAGTCCGCTCGGGACCTTTGTCTAATGCAAAGGATGTAAGTTTATTCTGTGTTATTTTTTATTTAACTAGTAAATAAATAATTAAAGCAATTTGTGTAGAACTGAATCATGAGCAAGGCTGGGGTTTATGCAGATGAATGGGGTTACGACTGTTCAGAATTATGATATGATTAATAAGATGACTGTTAATCGATGAAATAGATATATACCTATTAGAGTTTAATTTGGGAGACGGTAAATCTTTAAACAACCTCTTCCATGGTGCCACAAATTCCTAATGAGTTAGTTGTTACATGATTAATCTAATCGGGTAACAATTAAACACAGTTAGTGGATTTAATAAATACGTCAGATTAATGAATGTAAAGTCACGACAATGTTCAATCTTTCTTTTTTACTTTCTCTTCCATGGGTGAGATACGAGGGCATTTGAGAGTAATGTATGAACATACAAACAAAGGGCTGTTTGAGGGGTAAATCTAAGGAGCAGGACTGTGTTCCAATACGATCCCTCTACAGGACCCTATGAGGCGTGGTCAAAAGTAATATATTATTGGGAATAGATTGCAATTTGGGTCGCAGGTTAAATTTAAGGAGCAGGCAGCACAAGGGACTGTATTGCAGTGCAGTAGACTATACTTAAAGTCATTATTCCACTGAGGGAAAAGAGTACTCTCTTCTCTATGTGCTGCCATTTATCTTAAAAGGCATTTTTCAGAGATAAAATGTGTGTTTTACTTTTGTCGTTGGTTACAATGAGACTAGCCAGCCGGAGAGGAAAAAGGTTTTAAGGCCCCCTTTAGACTGTAAAGTGGTAATCTGTGCTGTGCAGCTAGCTTTCCTTCAGACAGTGATTACAGTCTCCATCATCTGTCACCATGGTTGTTAAAGTTGAGAACTAGCCAGTTCAATAATATACAGTACCAGTCAAAAGTTTGGACACACTACTCATTCAAGGGTTTTTCTTTTTTGTTAAACTATTTTCTACATTGTAGAATAATCAAAACATCAAACTATGAAATAACACATATGGAATCATGTAGTAACCACAAAAAAGTGTTAAACAAATCAAAATATATATTTATGTTTTCAAATCTTCAAAGTAGCCACCCTTTGCCTTGATGACAGCTTTGCACACTATTGGCATTCTCTCAACCAGCTTCACGAGGAATGCTTTTCCAAAAGCCTTGAAGGAGTTCCCAACTATGCTGAGCATCCCAAACCATCTCAATTGGTTTGAGGCCAGGTGATTGTGGAGGCCAGGTCATCTGATGCAGCACTCCATCTCTCCCCTTCTTGGTAAAATAGCCCTAACACAGCCTGGAGGTGTGTTTTGGGTCATTTTCCTGTTGAAAAACAAATGATAGTTTCACTAAGCGCAAACCAGATTGGATGCCGTATCGCTTCAGAATGCTGTGGTAGCCATGCTGGGTAAGTGTTAACAGCAAAGCACCCCCACACCATCATACCTCCTCCTCCATGCTTCACGTTGGAAACCACACATGCAGAGATCATCCGTTCACCTACTCCGCGTCTCACAAAGACATGGCGGTTGGAACCACAAATCTCAAATTTTGACTTTTTAGACAAAAATACACATTTCCAATGGTCTAATATCCGTTACTCGAGTTTCTTGGCCCAAGCAGTGGTTTCTTTGAAGCAATTCGACCATGAAGGCCTTATTCACGCAGTCTCCTCTGAGCAGTTGATGTTCAGATGTGTCTGTTACTTGAACTCTGTGAAGCATTTATTTGGGCTGCAATCTGAGGTGCAGTTAACACTAATGAACTTATCCTCTGCAGCAGAGGTAACTCTGGGTCTTCCTGTCCTGTGGCGGTCCTCATGAGAGCCAGTTTCATTATAGTGCTTGATGGTTTTTGCGTCTGCACTTGAAGAAACTTTCAAAGTTCTTAAAATTTTCCGAATTTACTGACCCTCATGTCTAAAGTAATGATAGACTGTCCTTTCTCTTTACTTATTTGAGCTGTTCTTGACATAATCTGGAATTGGTCTTTTACCAAATAGGGCTATCTTCTGTGTACCATCCCTACCTTGTCACAACACAACTGATTGGCTCAAACACATTCCACATATTAACTTTTAACAAGAAACACCATGTTAATTGATTTGCATTCAAGTTGACTACCTCATGAAGCTGGATGAGAGAATGCTTTGATTGTGCAAAGCTGAAGAATATAAAATATAAATTATATTTTGATTTGTTTAACTCTTTTTTGGTTACTACATGATTCCATATGTGTTATTTCATAGTTTTGATGTCTTCACTATTATTCTACAATGTTGAAAATAGTAAAAATAAAGAAAAACCCTGGAAAGAGTAGGTGTGTCCAGCTTTTGACTGGTACTCTAGGTGTATACACTTCCCTTCCTCAAATTACAGCAAACAGAGAGCTTAAAGGGGACATTTGGACATTACATTTAGAAATTTGCCCTTCTCACTCCTCTTTATGTTTAGCTATTAGTCGTGTAAGTTAGCTGGAGGTTGTAGTGGCTGTTTAACCTTATACTGCATTGGGCTAAATCAGGGTTCCACAGAGTGTTTCTTGGTAGTCTTAAACAAATCTAATTTGAAACAAAAGTATACACCTCACACACATGGTTATGGGCTTAAAAGAGGAGACACCTGTACCATGTCAAATATAGAGTTGAAATGTATTACAGTTTGTGTTTGCATCTCATTATTACACTTTATATACATCGCAGAAGACTGAAATATATCAAAACCGTTTGACATAGAAACACTGGATTTTCGGCAGCTTTCAACTTTGTGGCATCAGTTTGGGCAAGGCCCTTTCCTGTTTCAGCATGACAATGCCCCCGTGCACAATGTGAGGTCCATACAGAAATGGTTTGTCGAGATCGGTGTGGAATAACTTGACTGGCATGCACAGAGCTCTGACCTCAACCCCATTGAACACTTTTGGGATGAATTAGAACGCAGACTGCGAGCCAGGCCTAATCGCCCAACATCAGTGCCCGCATCATGTAACTCAGTCAAGCAGTAAAATCAGAACAGCACGGAGTTGTCACGCCTGCTCCCGCTCTCCCTCCCTGGCGTGCGAAGGCGCTAGGCTCCCCAGCATTACGCACTCCTGCCACCATCAGTACGCACACCTGCCTTTCCCCATCAAGCACATCAGCGATTACTGGACTCACCTGGACTCAGTTACCTCTGTCATTACCTTCGCAATATCTGTCTGTTCCCCGCTCTATTCCCTGCTGCAGCATTAGTTGTCGTTTTGTACCCATGTGCTGACGCTGTTCTTCACCTGGTCTTTGTGTCTGTGTCCTGATTAAATGTTGACTCCCCGTACCTGCTTCTCATCTCCTGCGTCGTTCCTTACAGGAGTGTGAAGAGACACACACACACAGGCACACACATTGCATTCTCAAACATGCTAACTCACACACTACATACACATACATTTTAATATTGTTTTTCTGCTGTATTATTGATTTTGTGTTGTAGGTACGTCATAGTATGTTGTGTTATGTATTGTTCTATTGTATATAGTTCTGATTGGAACACAGAAAGAGTAGCTGCTGCTGCTGGGATCCGGAATAAATAAAATATTATACATAGTGCACTACTTTTCACCAGGGGCCATATGGTTATGGTCAAAAGTAGTGCACTATGTAGGGAATATGGTGCCATTTTGGGAAACAAACCCAGGTGGTGTAGCACCTGGAAGGGTTTGACTTTGAAGTAACTTTGAAATAGAGAGGTGTCTAAGGGGTCTGAGTCAATGCGTCACACCTTGAGAGGCACACAGGGACCATGGAAGAGCGGAAACTGAGACAGGTTGACGAATGTAACTGTGCGCATGGCTATTCATTTCAAAAGTCCATGGGAGGATGAGGAAGACGGATTCATAGAGAGGAGAGCCTGAGTTCTATCCCTTTCTTTGTGAATCTGTGTACATCCCTGTCTCTATGCAGGTTTACATTCATGTTGTGGGTAATGTGCCTATATTCTGTAGTAGTGTGTTTCTCTTTCTGCAGATGTCGAGGATCAGTCTAAAATATAATTACCCTTCTGCTACAAGGATGCAAGCACACTAATTTAGTCAAACAACCAACTAACATACAGTATAACATTGTACATTTAATATTAAACAATTAGCATTGCACACTTAACCCTTCCTGGTCATATTCAAAAAGGGTCCGTGTTTATCTTTTGCGTTTGTGCTTTGCTATATGCTACGAAAGTCAATCGTTTGTTGACATCGTGTCATTATTGGAATCAACCTATCTCTAACATGCTAATTCGAATCTAATGTTAATTGCCCCTGAGGGGTTAAATAAAGTTGTATTGATTTGAGTTGCTTGAACGTGTGTGTTTGGGTTGTGTTTGCAGAACGGGCTGATGGTGAGAGTGACAGAGAACTGTCCGGAGCTCAACTGCACCCTCAAGGAACAGATCCTACCTGACAACAGGTGCTGCAATGTCTGCAAAGGTTGGTCCTTCACCTTTAAAGTCGCTTGCTACTGTTTCAGCCCTCAGTCCCTCTCGCCTTGCAGTATCTCATTGGCCGAGCTATCATCTTCTGCTACCCAACATTTAATGAGACTGAATCGTTCCTCATTGCCGTCTATCATTGGTCCCACCCTTACAACCCGTAAGGGAGCACGGAGAAGCTAACAGAGCCAATCCCGGCCTGCTGCTTGTTTGAGTGGAGCCAATGTGTGTGTCCCAAATTACTCCATTTTCCCCGTATAGTGCACTTATACTGTATAGTGCATAACGTTTTATCAGGGCCCATAGGCTCTGGTTAAAAGTAGTGCACTATGTAGGGAAGAAGGTATTTTAAATGGCTCTATTTGCCTCTTTACGTCCTGCATGAATGTTTCATCCGTTGTTGGCTTGAGTTCAGAGCAGAATGTTCCTACTGTTTTAGACTGGCTCTCGCCATGCCAATTTGCATAATTTCGAACATTTTGGAAGCGAAAGGATATATTAGCTAAATATCCATAGATCATTTTGTAAATAGATTGAATACACAGAAACAGTTAGAGGCAGGCAACTGTGAAATTATGTGAATAATTGGAGATGAATATGGTCAGTTTCAACTGAACAAATGCACATTTGTTAAACCAAGCCTTATCGATTGGTCTATGTATTTGGCCATTCAGATAAACATCAGTGCAGTGCAGAGGAGCGGAGTCTTTTCCTTTTCAGAACATCTTCCACTCATAACCTGCCATTATCTCCTTATGGGTTGAATGAGGCCTGTTATATTGGATCTTACCCACTAGTCATTAAGTCAGCATTTTCTACCTTTTCCATTGCACTGAATGGAAAGATTTATAAAGCCCTCGGAAAAGGGATTGGGGGATGTGTGAGTGCACACTGTAGGCCTGCAAGTGCATTTCCTTTTCTCTCTCCCTCATGGCGTCAGCCAAACTTCCACCTCTCAAGTTCTGATTCTTTGTAGATGTAAGCCCTCTTCTGAGAAAGAGGAGGGAGAGAAAGAGAGAATATGACAGAGAAAGAAAGAGAGAGGGAGAGAGAGAGAAATATCAGAGAGAGTATATGCAGAGCGAGGGAGAGAGATTACAGAGAAGGAAAGACAGAGGGATAAAGAAAGAAAAACATGTCAGAGAGAGAGAGAGAGAGAGACATTTTTGACTTTTTGTCTTTCTTTAATGATACATCCTCATTTCATTAAAACCTCACCACCCACCCCCCTTTAAAAAACAAATATCCCCTGTGCTGCTCACTCACCTTGCCCTCTACCCCACGATACAAAACGACATCACACATCCCAATAACCAAAACCTCACCACTTCTTCAACCGTGTATCCAACCCATCTTCCCCAGCCATCTGCCTCCCCGACACACCATATCTCCTGAAACATCTCCCCACTTTTTTATCATTTTATAGAACTCAAATTCCATCCTAAGGCGCACAGAGACCATCCCATTAAATAACCATCCCTGTTATCCCCCCACCTTTGACCCTCTTCCTCCTTGTTAGCCAAATAGCCAAGTTTGCCTGAGCAAACAGAAAAGCAACCACACACATTTGCCTTTTCCTTATTCGAATACCTGTACCAATTATAAACATCCCGACTGTAAACTCCACCCCCAACCTCTCACACAGACATTCCAACAGAGACATCAATGGCATTAACTTGGCAGAAAACATACGATGCACAGTTTCACTCGTGATACAGAAGGACACCCCTGTCTGACTCCCGGGTCAACCCGTGCCATGAGTTATTAGTGGCCAGGGCTCCATGTAGAACCCTTCACTGGAGGTCCCCTGACCTCTTTTTTACTGGGAGTTTGTAGAGCCCCCTAAATCTAAAACACACCATACTCTCCGCCCCACATGTCCCCTGTCACTGATGTACCTTCACTCCTGTTAGGCTCCTAATGTTCCTCACCTTAATGCAAAGGTTGTAGAGGGCTTTACCTCCCACCCCCTCAAACTCCCCCAGGCTTGGAGTGTTAAAGTCTACAGTTCCAGTCCCTGCCTACCACCAGCGTCTCCTCAGGCGCTACCTTTGAGAGTTCCTGTCTAAGACACCCAAACAGACGCCCCCTCTCTCTCCCTGTGTTAGGTGCTTACAAACGTACAAAGGACAAACACCTTGTTGTTAATTTCTGCTTTACCACAAGCAGTCTACCCCTACACACCTTCTTCGAGGAGCAAATTTTTACGGCCAGACCCGGTGCAAAAAGGACTGCCACCCCTGCACTAACATTTGTTCCATGGCTCGGCACACTTGACCCTTTTCACCAGAGCCCCGAATCGACTTCCTTCACCACATCACTATGTGTCTCCTGCAGAAACAACACCTGTGCTTTTTTTGTTTTACATATTCACCCAACAGACTCCTCTCAGGGTGAGAGGATACCATGCCCCTCATTTTTCATAGCGTGTTGTACTGATCTTACAAACTTTCCCAGATCGCAAAAGAAACTTCAAGATGAACCTTTTTCCCTTTAGTCTCATTCAGGAACCTTGACAGTTTCCTCACTGTGTACTTTGACCATTCTGTGTGACATGATGTAAGCTTTAGACCCATTGAGGAGGAGTCTGAAAAGAAAGCCTCCTCATCATCCTCTGCCTCAGACTCACCTTCCTCCTCCTCATCTCCATCTCCCATTCTGACCAGCTGC
The DNA here is from genome assembly GCF_045679555.1 of Salvelinus alpinus. Lineage (NCBI taxonomy): Eukaryota > Metazoa > Chordata > Actinopteri > Salmoniformes > Salmonidae > Salvelinus > Salvelinus alpinus. The sequence continues at coordinate 3,222,145 of NC_092118.1, read as the reverse complement.
ACTTTCTCTCTGGTCAGGGCCTCCCACCAGCAGTGCCTTTCCTTAGTGCCTTTGACCACACCAGCCTCTCCCCTCCCACCTCCTTTTTTCTCCTCCTTTTTCCTCTTCCGCTTGACACTCCTCCATCGCCCCTAGTCGCTTGCCCTTCCCCATTATACTCTCCTCATCCACTAGCATATCCTGATTAGGCCCAGCCTCATCTACACCACCATCCATGACATGACTAGACCAGTCTCAGCTACACCATCATCCATAACATGACTAGACCCAGTCTCAGCTACATCACCATCCATAGTATGACTAGACCCAGCCTCATCCACACCACCATCTCTAGCCTGACTAGGCCCAGCCTCAGCTGCCTGCGCCTCATGGCCCCCTGCACATTGACCTCGATTTCCCCCACCGGTTTATGTGGCACGCAAAGCTCTTATGCCCCAAATCCCTACACTCAAAGCACCGTAGACTATCTGTGCTGGCAAACGCAGCGTAGAGCACCTCCCAATGCCTCACTTTAAAATGCACATTTAACTGTTGCTCATTGTTATTCAGAAACATGAACACTTGCCTCCGGAATGAAGCAACATGCTTCTTAATGGCATCTGCCTGAAAACCTGCCGACAGTACATGAAAACCGCTAGCAAACCGACTCATCTTTTTCCGGATTTTATCATCTGTAATAAACGGAGGCAGATTCGCAACTACCACCCTAGTCGAAGGAGTCGAAAGTGGATAAATCGGCACCAAAACATCCCGTTCAAAAACCAGGAACCTAAAACTCTGTCTTCTTCCTCCATAACTTTGAAAAAAACTGTGGGTACCGCTAAACTAAAAGTGTGTTAACCTCTACTTCATCACCATCCCTGATCCGGGAGCATCCTCATCAGTAAAAAGCTGACTAGCATAGCCTAGCATAGCGCCACAAGTAAATACTAGCATATAAATATCATGAAATCACAAGTCCAATACAGCAAATGAAAGATACACATCTTGTGAATCCAGTCATCATTTCCAATTTTTAAAATGTTTTACAGCGAAAACACTATGTATTTCTATTAGCTAACCACAATAGCAAAAGACTCAACCTCATATTTTCACCATTTTTTTACCGCATAGGTAGCTATCACAAAACCGACCAAATAGAGATATCATTAGTCACTAACCAAGAAACAACTTCATCAGATGACAGTCTTATAACATGTTATACAATAAATCTATGTTTTGTTCGAAAATGTGCATATTTGAGGTATAAAATCATAGTTTTACATTGCAGCTACAATCACACATAGCACCGAAGCAGCCAGAATAATTACAGAGAGCAACGTGAAATACTTAAATACTCATCATAAAACATTTATGAAAAATACATGGTGTACAGCAAATGAAAGATAAACATCTTGTGAATCCAGCCAATATTTCAGATTTTTTAAGTGTTTTACAACGAAAACACAAAATAGCATTATATTAGCTTACCACAATAGTCAAACATACAACCGCATTTATTCACCGCATAGATAGCATTCGCAAAAACCAGCAAAAGATATAAAATGAATCACTAACCTTGACCAACTTCATCAGATGACAGTCTTATAACATCATGTTACACAATACACTTATGTTTTGTTCGAAAATTTGCATATTTTGAGCTGCAAACCGTGGTTATACGTTGTGAATATGTAGCATCGATTCACCAAATTATCCGGAGATATTTTGGACAGTCACCTAATCTGACCAAAGAACTCATCATAAACTTTACTAAAAAATACATGTTGGACAGCAAATGAAAGATACACTAGTTCTTAATGCAATCGCCGTGTTAGATTTTTAAAAATAACTTTACCATAACAAACAGCTTATGTTATAGCGAGACAGCGCCCGCAAAAAGGAAGGAAAATAGGACTAAACATTTTCCACAGAAATACGAAATAACATCATAAATGGTTCTTACTTTTGCTGAGCTTCCATCAGAATCTTGTACAAGGAGTCCTTTGTCCAGAATAAATCGTTGTTTGGTTTTAGAATGTCCTCTTCTCCTGTCGAATTAGCAACCTTAGCTAGCCAAGTGGCGCGAAGATGTCCATCTTCACCTAACGCAGAGAACGGAAAACTCCAAAACTCCCGATAAACTTTGAATAATCGGATAAAACTATATTGAAAAAACATACTTTAAGATGATATTATCACATGTATCAAATAAAATCAAAGCCGGAGATATTAGCCGTCTATACCGAACGCTTTTCAGAAGCCAATGCTGATGTCCTTCCCGCGCCTTGGTAGACAAAGGAAATAGTGGTCACGTCATTCCAAGAGCTCTTGTTCGACCTCAGATCAAGCTAGACACCCCATTTCACCTCCCAATGCCTGTTGACATCTAGTGGAAGGCGTATGAAGTGCATGTATATCCATAGATTTCAAGCAATTGAATAAGAAGGCCCTGGAACAGAGCCTCCATTTCAGATTTTTCACTTCCTATCAGGAAGTTTGCTGCAAAATGAGTTCTGTTTTACTCACAGATATAATTCAAACGGTTTTAGAAACTTGAGAGTGTTTTCTATCCAATAGTAATAATAATATGCATATTGTACGATCTAGAATAGAGTACGAGGCAGTTTAATTTGGGCACGATTTTTTACAAAGTGGAAACAGCGCCCCCATATTGACAAGAAGTTCCCTCCACCATAGAAAATAAAAATGTAGAGAAAATACCAAGGAAAGAATCAAGAGATTAAAGTAAGGACAGAGCCCTCCACACGGCCTCTCAACTACAAAAACCTCCCAGCGAGGGAGCGAGGGAGAGAGGCTATTGGATCCTGAAGCACTGTGGTTTAGAGGGGGGTTTCACAGAGAGTGGGACTGGCACTAGTCATTACTGGGAATGAAAGGGATAGATGGGTCCAGATCGAGAGAGGAAAAAACTGACTTATCTACTGTACGGCTCATTTTCTACCCCACTGTCAGCACCCTGTGTGATCTCAGTCAAATCCAGACTGTTGAGTCAGAACTTTGTCCCCCTCTCTCCCAGGCTACGACTTCTGTGCAGAGGGACTCATTTGTGGGGAGAATTCGGAGTGTAAAAACCGGAATACCAGAGCCGAGTGTGAGTGCAAGAGCGGCTTTGCCTCCATCCACGGGGACTCAACATACTGTGAAGGTAGGCGGGTATATATCTGGATGGGTATATAACGGGTAGACTTAGAGCTTGTTTTGTGTGTGTAGATGTTGTATTTCTTTATTGCAAAGAGGACTAGGAGTAGAGTGAAGTTGCCCCTACATGCTGATCTTGGGCCAGTTTAGCATTTTACCCCGCTATTGTTAATGTTAGGATTGGAGTAGGGGAAGCTCATCCTAGATCTGTACCTAGATTCCTGAATTATAGGGAATGATATGATCTCTATGGTTGAGTGGATATGTGGATCTGTGAGATGCCTGGCCCATTCCATACAGTAGATGCCTGAAACATAGCTTGGATCATGAGAGTTTCAACTACCTCTGGGTTTAGCAGGACAATTCAGAAGCAAAATGTATTTGTTCAGTATTTCTATTTATTTCAATTTATTAGGGATCACCATTAGCTCTTCCTGGGGTCCAAACACATTAAAACACTTACAATACATATACAAGAAAATATAAAACAGTACATCATATAACATTATTACTCCACTATATATCTACAATACAAAATGTATAATACCACCATACAAAAATATTAAAATATGTGTGTGTAGAGTGTGTGTGCTAGCGCTTGTGTGCGTGTGTCTGTACCTTTGTTTGTGTTTCTTCACAGTCCCTTCTGTTCCATGAGGTTTATTCTTACCTGTTTTTTCAAATCTGATTCTACTGCTTTCATCAGTTACGTACCTGAGGTGTAATAGAGTTCCATGTAGTCATGGCTCTATGTCTGTGCACCTCCATTAGTCTGTTCTGGACTTGGGGATTTTGAAGAGACCTCTGGTGTTATGTCTTGTGGGGTATGCGTGGCTGTGTACTAGTACTTTTAACAGACAGCTCAGTACATTCAGCTTGTTACAAAAACATACAACACTTCTTAGAAAAACAAGAAGTGATTAAGTCAATCGCCCTTCCACTTTGAGACATGAGAGATTGACATGCATGTCATTAATGTTAGCTCCCCGTGTACTTTTAAAGGCCAGCTGTGCTGCCCTGCTCAGAGCCAATTGTAATTTTCCTAGTCCCTCTTTGTGGCACCTGACCACACTACTGAACAGTAGTCCAGATGTGACAAAACAAGGGCCTGTAGGACCTGCCTTGTTGATAGTGTTGTTAAGAAGGCAGATCAGCGCTTTATTATAGATAGACTTCTCCCCATCTTAGCTACTGGTGTATCAATATGTTATTAAGATGACAGTTTACAGTCCAGGGTTACTCCAAGCAGTTTAGTCAACTCAACATGCTCAATTTCCACGTGATAAATTACAATATTTAGTTGAGGTTTAGGGTTTAGTGAATGATTTGTCCCAAATACAATGCTTTTTATTTTATTCCTTGCCATCCATTCTGAAAAACTGCAGTTCTTTGTTAAGTTTTGCAGTCGTTTTGGTAACAGCTGACGTGTATCGTGTTGAGTCATTCGCATACATACACACACTGGCTTAGTTGAAAAAGTAAGGGGCCTAAACCGCTACCCTGGGGATTTCCTGATTCTACCTGGATTATGTTGTCAATTTGTTTACTGTAAAATAGCATTGAATCTGGTCAAACACCATTTCTTTCAACAGTTTACTAAGGTTTTGTAACATCCAGTTTGTCAAACCCCGGTACCATGTCATTGTTGATAGACAACAACAACAAATTCACGTCTTCTATACTTGCCTGCTACTGCCTGCTACTCAGGCCCACATGCTAGGATATGCATATAATTAGTAGATTCGGATAGAAAACACTCTGAAGTTTCTAAAACTGTTTGAATGATGTCTGTGAGTATAACAGAACTCATATGGCAGGCAAAAACCTGAGAAAACATCCAACCAGGAAGTGGGAAATCTGAGGTTTGTAGGTTTGCCTATCCAATATACAGTGTCTATGGGGTCATATTGCACTTCCTAATGCTTCCACTAGATGTCAACAGTGTTTAGAACCTTGTTTGATGCTTCTACTGTGAAGGATGAGGGAATAAGAGCTGATTGAGTCAGGTGTCTGGCAGAGTGCCATGAGCTCACTCAGGCGCGCCCCTGTGAGAGTTAGCTGCGTTCCATCGCAGTTCTACAGACAAAGGAATTCTACGGTTGAAACAATATTGAAGATTTATGTTAAAAACATCCTAAAGATTGTTTCTATACATCGTTTGACATGTTTCTACGAACTGTAATGGAATATTTGGACTTTTTGTCTGGACTACGTGTGCCTGCGCGTCGTGAATTTGGATTTTTGAACTAAACGCGCGAACAAAAAGGAGGTATGTGGCCAAAAATTATGGAAGTTATCGAACAAAACACATTTCTTTGTGGAACTGGGATTCCTGGGAGTGCATTCTGATGAAGATCATCAAAGGTAAGTGAATATTTATAATGCTATTTCTGACTTCTGTTGACTCCACAACATGGCGGGTATGGCTTGTTTTTGTGTCTGAGCGCCGTACTCATATGGTGTGCTTTTTCCGTAAAGTAAAAAAAAAATCTGACACAGCGGTTGCATTAAGGAGAAGTTTATCTAAAATTCCATGTATAATACTTGTATCTTTTATCAATGTTTATTATGAGTATTTCTGTAAATTGATGTGGCTCTCTGCAAAATCACCGGATGTTTTGGAGGCAAAACATTTCTGAACATAACGCGCCAATGTAAACTAAATTTTTTGGATATAAATATGAACTTTATGAAAAAAAACATACATGTATTGTGTAACATGAAGTACTATGAGTGTCATCTGATGAAGATCATCAAAGGTTAGTGATTAATTTTATCTCTATTTCTGCTTTTTGTGACTCCTCTCTTTGGCTGGAAAAATGGCTGTGTTTTTCTGTGACTAGGTACTGACATAGCATAATCAGTTGGTGTGTTTTCGTCATAAAGCCTTTTTGAAATCGAACACTGTGGTGGGATTAACAACAAGTTTATCTTTAAAATGGTGTAAAATACTTGTATGTTTGAGGAATTTTAATTATGAGATTTCTGTTGTTTGAATTTGGTGCCCTGCACTTTCACTGGCTGTTGTCAAGTCGATCACGTTAATGGGATCTCAGCCATAAGAAGTTGTAAAGTAGTTGGCAATATCAGTGGGTTTTGTGATGAATGAGCCATCTGATTTGATGATAGAGCCGAGTTTGCCTTTTTGACAAAAATGGACTTTAAGGTGCTCTAAAGCTTTTTACTATCATTCTTTATATAATTTTATTTGTGTTTCATATTATAGTGTATTTTTATTTAGTTTAGTCACGTGGTTTCTCAATTTGCAATACGTTTGACAATCGGTTGTGCTGCCAGACTTATTTGCCATACCTTTTGCCTCATCCCTCTCAACCATACACTTTTTTCAATTCCTCAACAATCCCAAGGGGATTCAAAAGTTTTCACAGTCATTTTCTTAATGGGCGCATGCTTATTAGTAACTGGAATAAGCAATTTTATAAATGATTCAAGTGCAGCATCTTGTTGCTCCTCATTACACACCACAGACCAGCAAAATGTAATATGATTTACATAATCAACATAAGATTCGACACAACTTCTTGTATGACCTCTTATACACTATATTAGGCCCAAACTTTGGAACTTTGGTTTTCCTAGATATGGCTACTATAATATGATGACTACATCCGATGGATTTGGATACTGCCCCAAAGCGAATTTCTGCAGCATTAGTAAAGATGTGATCAATACATGTTGATGATTAAATTCCTGTGGTGTTTGTTACTACCCTGGTAGGTTGACTGATAACCTGAACCAGGTTGCAAGCACTTGATACAGTTTGAAGTTTTTTTGGAGTGGGCAGCTTGACGAAAGCCAGTCAATATTTAAATCACCCAGAAAATATACTGTACCTCTCTGTTGATATCACACACATTATCAAGCATTTCACACATGTTGTCCATATACTGAGTGGTTGCTCAACCAAAAGTTTTGAGATTAGAGGTTTAGTATGATACCTTGCGTCACTGCTTCATTGCTCCAGACCGGCGCAAGGGAGAGTTGGAGCACTGATTATGCTATTGGGTCCCAAGGCGCTAATGTGTCTCTAACTGACAATGAATGGGCGACATAAACCAAATAGAAATTGATAATTGTGCAAGACTTCAAAATGTTATTTCAATGAATTGAATGATGAGGATGAAGAAGGTGATTGAATTTAGAACAGTAATGTAGGAATTGCTATTCCTCTGTCCTGCACGGAAAAATATACTTATTTTATTGTTTCTACTCGTCAGTATTACTCACTGAAACTGTTGTTATACTAAGGTTTTATTCTAAGAGAAATTAAAATGTTCAATTATATTCCAGGATATTCTTAAGATATATGTGTTGACTGAATATATGCAAGTGATGTCTGCTAAATAATCAAGTTGATGGCGCAGTCATATAGTCTCAGCACCTACATAAAGCTGAGTGACTCACTCATTCATGACTTTGGATCAAAATAAAGAAGTACCAACATTCTTTCTGATAGTCTTTAATAAAGAAATGTTTTGGTTATCCTGACCTGAACACCATGTATTATAGTCTCTAAAAGGAAAAATATTACCACCGTCTCTTGCACATGTCATGTGGATACATAAAGAATTATTATGGGAATACATATCACTGAATGACAGAAACATTGGAACAAAGTAGGCTAATGAAGGTAAACAGTTAGCAAAAAGTGTTGCTAACTGGAAAATACTCTTTCAAAATTAATGGAAGAGGCAAGTGGAAGGGGGGAAAAACAGCATTCAGAGGTCAAGACAGCGCTGCTCTGAGACATGCATGGGGACTGGCCTTGATAAATCAACAAGATTTTTATTTTCATTGAATCTCTGTTTGGGTATTGGTTGGGCTACAATTAGGGTGTGGAAATGTTAGGATTATTTTGCTATTACTGTTGTACTTTAGCCTCTCGACTGGTCACGTTGTACAGCGCCATTATGGGCTATTAGCAGGACAATAGACTCTTGCAACACCACTCTGTATTTTGATACTTTGTGCAAGGCAAATGATCAGCATTAAAAACTTTGTTGATCGGTCCTCCCGAGTGGCACAATGGTCTAAGACACTGCATTGCAGTGCAAACTGCGCTGCTATAGATGCTGGTTCGATACCTGTGCCGGCTGCGACCGGGAGACCCGTGAGGCAATGCACAATTGGCCCAGCGTCGTCCGGGTTAGGGGAGGGTTTGGCTGGCCGGCATGTCCTTGTCCAAAAAATAGGCACGGTAGGCTTTTGGTTTCTCTCCCTCTAAAAATCTAAATCTATTTTTGGGGCTTTATAAATATTATTTTGGCCTTTATTCAGATTACAATCGCTCACTTTCTGTTATTTGAAAACAAAATAATCTCCAAAATATTGTAATTCTTTTAACAAACAATTTAGAATCCTCCAATCCTCTAAATGTTATTATTGTTCGAGAGCCATATAAATTGCGAAATAGTTGGGAAGAGATTTTTGATGGCACATGGTTTATAAATTGACATTAAATTGTCCGTTCCTCCTGAACAATAGTGTGATCATTGCTATTCCTCTGTGTTGCACACACACCCACAAAAATTTACTTTTTGTTTTGTTTCTACTTGATCAGAACAAGCTGTAACTGGACTGTAGCATATTACTTACTAAAAATGACATGATAAGCACACATTTGTAAACTCTAAAAGTAATTGGAATGGTAGATACAATTTATTTGTGACATTGTGTTTACAATAAAGAATGTAAACAAGATGTAAACAAGATGCTGAGTTTTTAGTGATGGACAGCTGGAGGCATTTTGAAAACAGGTTTTCAAACACTTGTTTTTCACTGTAGATTGCAAAATAGTTGGGAAGACATTCCATGGCACATGGTTTATGATTTGACAAGCAACTCTTCATAGCCCAGCTGCTGTAGGTGTGAAAATCCCCCAATTTGGCCCTAACAGTTCTTCATCAACATCTTTATGCTTCATTAATAAAATAACATGATAAAAGACATTCAAAATGTAGATGTTTATTTAATCTACATTTTATTTGCACTTCCCCCCCAGCTCCAAGACCACGGTCACGTTATTCAGCACCATTATGCGCTATTAGCAGGACAAAAGACTCTTGCCAAGGAGGGTAGGGGAAAATTGTATCGTCAAATGTATTTCTTAGTTAGGTTGGCTGTATCACAACCAGCCGTGATTTGGAGTCCCTTAGGGCGGTGCACAATTGGCCCAGGTTTGGCCGGTGTAGGCCATCATTGTAAATAAGAATTTGTTCTTAAAAACTTCTTCAGGCTGCAAGCCCGACATCGGGATCAATATGACAACAGCCTGTCCAAGTGCAGGGCGCGAAATTCAAAATCTATTTTTGTAAAATATTTAACTTTCACACATTAACAAGTCCAATACAGCATTTGAAAGATAAACATCTTGTCAATCCAGCCAACATGTCCGATTTTTTAAATGTTTTACAGAGAAAACACCACATATATTTATGTTAGCTCACCACCAAATAAAAAAGAGGACAGACATTTTTCACAGCACAAGTAGGATGAAGTAGCATGCACAAGCCAACCTAACTAACCTAAAACCAACCTAAATAACCTAGAAAAAACTACCTCAGATGACAGTCCTATAACATGTTACACAATAAATCTATGTTTTGTTCAAAAAAAATGCATATTTTAGCTATAAATCAGTTTTACATTACTGCTACCATCATAGCTACAGTAAGAAATCGCACGGGAGTAGCCAGAGAAAATACAGACACCAACGTCAACTACCTTATTACACATCAGAAAACATTTCAGAGAAATATATGGTGGATAGCTAATGAAAGAGAAAGATCTTGTGAATACAGACAATATTTCAGATTCTTTAAATGTTTTACAGCGAAAACACCACATATATTCATGTTAGCTCACCACCAAATACAAAAAGAGAGACAGATATTTTTCACAGCACCGGTAGCATGCAGCTAGCATGCAGCTAGCATGCAAAGCCAACCTAACTAACCTAGAACTAACCTAAATAACCTAGAAAAAACTCCCTCAGATGACAGTCCTATAACATGTTACACAATAAATCTATGTTTTGTTCAAAAAAAATGCATATTTTAGCTATAAATCAGTTTTACATTACTGCTACCATCTTAGCCACCATCATAGCTACAGTCAGAAATCGCACGGCAGTAGCCAGAGAAAACAGACACCAACGTCAACTTCTAATTTCACATCAGAAAAGATTTCAGAAAAATATATGGTGGATAGCTAATGAAAGAGAAAGATCTTGTGAATACAGACAATATTTCCGATTTCTGAAGTGTTTTACAGCGAAAACACAATATATCGTTATATTAGCTTACTACAATAGCTAACACACAGCAGCATTGATTCTAGTCAAACGCTAGCGATAGCACAGTTCGACAGATATATGAAAAAGCATCCCAAATTGGGTCCTTATCTTTGTTGATTTTCCATCAGAATGTTCTCCAAAGGGTCCTTTGTTCAGAACCGTGTTCATTTGGACCTAGAACGAACGATGTCCCTGTTGAATTAGCATGGCACACTGGCCATGCCGTGCTAACCTCTCCGTCTTGACAAAATTCTTGCGTCGCATCACGTCTAAAGTCCAGAATAAATTTCAATAATATAATTAAAGTATATTGAAAAAACATACTTTAGGATGAGATTGTGACATGTATCAAAGAAAATCGAAGCTGGAGGTCATATTCACCTATAACGAGTGTTTTCCAGGAGCGCAGTTCAGTTCCTACTTCGCGCCCAGAAAAAAAAATTAAGTGCGCACTTATCACTCAAAGATGTTCTTTTCAGTCCCTGACAGAGATAATCAAGTCATTTTTTCTCTCACTTCCGCATGACAACCATGGGAAGATGTGTGACGTGTTTCTACAGTCCTAAGTGCCAAGGCCTTTTATAGAGAGTATCTTGAAGAGAGACATAGCTTCTTGGAAATGTCACTTTTTACAGAAAATGGGCTGTAAAAAGAGTTATGTTTCACTTAGAGAAATAATTAAACCTGTTTTAGAAACTAGAAGGTGTTTTATATCCAAAGGTAATAATAATATGCATATTGAACGAGCAAGAATTGAGTACGAGGCCGTTTGAAATGGCCACCTCTTTCCACTGCTGATACTTACTGCTGATTTTTGAGCCATAAGAGGTTTTAACTGACAGTGGCACACCAGGCCAGTGCAGACAAAGCTACTGCCATTGCAAACAAAGCTACTGGCCCAAACAAAAATAAGATCTGACACAACAACCAGCTGTTTGAGAGCTGTGCACTCTTTCTGCCCAACAGATTATCTATATGCTGTACTGTATGTGTGCATCATGCATGATAAAAAAATATATAAAAAAATACTTCACCAACGGCTTCAGGAATCCATCTGTTTTCTAATCAATTACATAGCCTAGATTAAAAATAGCATTATTACAATATTATTTTCACTGGCCCAAGTGGACTACTAGTTTTTCCAAAACCTCCCTGGGCCAGCAAACAGCCCTGTATGTCAAACCCAGATCACATTTAGATTTTAGTCATTTAGCAGAAGCTCTTATCCAGATCGACTTACAGGAGCAATTCCGGTTAAGTGCTATGCTCAAAGGCACATTGACATATTTTTTTTACCTTGTCAGCTCAGGGATTCAAACCAGCAACCTTTCGGTTACTGGCCCAACTTTGTTATCCGCTAGGCTATCTACCACACTATATCATAGACGGGCATTCCCGTGCCGTTCTTTCCTCTTCAGAAAATTTATTTTGGTCAATTGCACATTTGATTTTGAATAGGCAAATTCATGACAATTACTAAACGTGAAACTAACTTGACCAGAAAAAAAATTAAAATAAAAAATCACTTGTCACGCTAAATAAAGGTCACATTGTAAAGCGCCTTATTTTCCTGACGGAAACCCTGAGAGTTTCGTTTTTCATTTTAATTGGAACAGAAACACAATAATATTAAATCAAATTAATTAAGCTACATTTCTTAAAATCAATCCCATATACTATGTTCTTACAAAAAAAGGTTTTATGAGGCGAAGGTGGGCTCTTGGTTTCTCTCCCTCTAAAAACAGAAATAAATCATTCTCAATAACAAACTGGCTTTATTTAGAAATTAGTAAGAATGTCTCACCTCATGTTCAAGAATGGCCTTTTTCTCGCTGACTTTTGGTTATTTGAAATCATCTCCAAAATATTGTCATTTTTTAAACAAGACATAGAAAGTTGGTTGCAATTTCAGTTTAATCCACCAGAAAAGACAGAACAAACAATACAACAAATATTGTGGTTAAACTCAAATATACTAATTGATAAAAAGAAAATATATAAATTGTAACCTTTAACAAGTGGAAGGAGGAAAGCGTAGCAGGCTGTGAATTCTGCAAATCTAGGATGGGCTGTTAGCAGGACAATATACACTGCTCAAAAAAATAAAGGGAACACTTAAACAACACAATGTAACTCCAAGTCAATCACACTTCTGTGAAATCAAACTGTCCACTTAGGAAGCAACACTGATTGACAATAAATTTCACATGCTGTTGTGCAAATGGAATAGACAAAAGGTGGAAATTATAGGCAATTAGCAAGACACCCCCAAAAAAGGAGTGATTCTGCAGGTGGTGACCACAGACCACTTCTCAGTTCCTGTGCTTCCTGGCTGATGTTTTGGTCACTTTTGAATGCTGGCGGTGCTTTCACTTTAGTGGTAGCATGAGACAGAGTCTACAACCCACACAAGTGGCTCAGGTAGTGCAGCTCATCCAGGATGGCACATCAATGCGAGCTGTGGCAAGAAGGTTTGCTGTGTCTGTCAGCGTAGTGTCCAGAGCATGGAGGCGCTACCAGGAGACAGGCCAGTACATCAGGAGACGTGGAGGAGGCCGTAGGAGGGCAACAACCCAGCAGCAGGACCGCTACCTCCGCCTTTGTGCAAGGAGGAGCACTGCCAGAGCCCTGCAAAATGACCTCCAGCAGGCCACAAATGTGCATGTGTCAGCATATGGTCTCACAAGGGCTCTGAGGATCTCATCTCGGTACCTAATGGCAGTCAGGCTACCTCTGGCGAGCACATGGAGGGCTGTGCGGCCCCACAAAGAAATGCCACCCCACACCATGACTGACCCACCGCCAAACCGGTCATGCTGGAGGATGTTGCAGGCAGCAGAACGTTCTCCACGGCGTCTCCAGACTCTGTCACATGTGCTCATGTGCTCAGTGTGAACCTGCTTTCATCTGTGAAGAGCACAGGGCGCCAGTGGCGAATTTGCCAATCTTGGTGTTCTCTGGCAAATGCCAAACGTCCTGCACGGTGTTGGGCTGTAAGCACAACCCCCACCTGTGGACGTCGGGCCCTCATACCACCCTCATGGAGTATGTTTCTGACCGTTTGAACAGACACATGCACATTTGTGGCCTGAAGCTGCAGTTGAGGACTTGTGAGGCATATATTTCTCAAACTAGACACTCTAATGTACTTGTCCTCTTGCTCAGTTGTGCACCGGAGCCTCCCACTCCTCTTTCTCTTCTGGTTAGAGCCAGTTTGCGCTGTTCTGTGAGGGGAGTAGTACACCGTGTTGTACGAGATCTACAGTTTCTTGGCAATTTCTCAGAACAAGAATAGAAAGTTCTTTGTTTCTGGCCATTTTGAGCCTGTAATCGAACCCACAAATGCTGATGCTCCAGATACTCAACCAGTCCAAAGAAGGGCAGTTTCATTTCTTATTTAATCAGAACAACAGTTGTCAGCTGTGCTAAAATAATTGCAAAATGGTTTTCTAATGATCAATTAGCCTTTTAAAATGATCAACTTGGATTAGCTAACACAATGTGCCATTGGAACACAGGAGTGATGGTTGCTGAAAATGGGCCTCTAAACGCCTATGTAGATACTCCATAAAAAAAGCTGCTGTTTCCAGCTACAATAGTCATTTACAACATTAACAATGTCCGTACTGTATTTCTGATCATTTTTAATTGACAATTATAATTTTTTCTTTCAAAAACAAGGACATTTCTAAGTGACCCCAAACTTTTGAATGGTAGTGTGTGTATATATATGTGTATATATTCTATCAGCATATTGATTGTACTAGGGTAATACTCTCGACCACTGCTACTCTAACTTCCGTGATGTGTACAAAGCTCTCGCCCGCCCTCCCTTCGGCAAATCCGACCATGACGCCATCTTGCTCCATCCGTCTTATAGGCAGAAACTCAAACAGGATGTACCAGTGACGAGAACCATTCCACGCTGGTCTGACCAATCGGAAGCCATGCTTCAAGATTGTTTTGATCACGCGGACTGGAATATGTTCAGGTCAGCCTCAGAGAACAACATCGACGTATACGCTGACTCGGTGAGTGAGTTTATAAAGAAGTGGAGATGTTGTACCCACTGTGAAAACTGAAAGTGTGAACCACCGCATTTAACCATAGAAAGAGGTCTGGAAATATGGCTGAATATAAACAGTGTAGTTATTCCCTCCGCAAGGCAATCAAACAAGCGAATTGCCGGTACAGGGACAAGGTGGAGTCGCAATTCAACGGCTCAGTCATGAGACGTATGTGACAGGGTCTACAGCAAATCACGGACTACAAAAAGAAAATCAGACACGTCACGGACACCGACGTCACGCTTCCAGACAAGCTAAACACCTTCTTTGCCTGCTTTGAGGATGGTACAGCGGCACCATCGCGGCTCGCTAAGGGCTGCACCCCATCCTCTCCTCAGTGGCTGATGTGAGTAAAACATTTAACCTGTTAACCCTCGCAAGGCTGCTGGCCCAGACGGCATCCCTAGCCACGTCCTCAGAGCATGGGCAGACAAGCTGGCTGGTGTGTTTACGGACATATTCAATCACTCCCTATCCCAGTCTGTTTTCCCCACATGCTTCAAGACGGCTACCATTGTTCCTGTACCCAAAAAGGCAAAGATAACTGAACTAAATGACTTCTGTCATCATGAAGTGCTTTGAGAGGCTAGTCAATATCATATCTCCTCCACCTTACCAGCCACCATGGACGCACTTTAGTTTGCATACCAACCCAACAGGTCCACAGATGACACAATTGCCATCACACTGCACACTGCCCTATCCCATCTGGACAAAAATAATACCTATATAAGAATGCTGTTCATTGACTACAGCTCAGCATTCAACACCATAGTACCCTCCAAGCTCATCATCAAGCTGGAGGCCCTGGGTCTCAACCCCACCCTATGCAAATGGGTCCTGGACTTTCTGACGGGCCACCCCAAGGTGGTGAAAGCAGGAAACAACATCTCCATTTCACGGACCCTCAACACTGGGGCCCCACAAGGGTGCATTTTCCCATCACCTGTACTACCTTTTCACCCACCACTGTGTGGCCATGCAACTCAATCATCATGTTTGCAGACGACACAACAGCAGGGGGCTTGTTAACCAACAACAATGAGCCAGCTTACAGGGAGGAGGTGAGGGCACTCGGAGCGTGGTGTCAGGAAAACAACCTCTCACTCAACGTCAACAAAGCAAAGGAGATGATCGTGGAATTCAGGAAACAGCAGAGGGAGCACCCCCCCTATCCACATTGAAGGGACAGCAGTGGAGAAGGTGGAAAGTTTTAAGTTCATCTGCGTACACATCACGGACGAACAGTAATGGTCCTCCCACACAGACAGTGTGGTGTAGAAGGCGCAACAGCGCCTCTTCAACCTCTTGAGGCTGAAGAAATTTGGCTTGTCACCCAAAACCCTGACAAACTTTTATGGATGCACAGTCGAGAGCATCCTGTCGGGCTGTATCACAGCCTGGTACGCAACTGCACCACCCTCAACCGCAATGCTCTCCAGAGGGTGGTGCGGTCTGCACAACGCATCAGCGGGGACAAACTACCTGCCCTCCTTGACACCTACAGCACCCGATGTCACAGGAAGGCCAAAAATATAATCAAGGACAACAACCACCTGAGCCACTGCCTGTTCACTCCATTACCATCCAGAAGGCGAAGTCAGTACAGGTGCATAAAAGCTGGGACAGAGATTGAAAATCAGCTTCTATCTCAAGACCATCAGACTGCTAAACAGCAATCACTAACTCAGAGAGGCTGCTGCCTACATTGATACCCAATCACTGTCCACTTTAATAAATGTATCACTAGTCACTTTAAACAATGCCACTTTAAATAATGCCACTTTAATAATGTTTACATATATTACATTACTCATATCACTTGTATATACTGTATTTTATACCATCTATTGCACCTTGCCTATGCCGCTCGGCCATCGCTAATCCAAATACTTATATGTACATATTCTCATTCACCCGTTTAGATTTGTGTGCATTAGGTAGTTGTTGGGGAATTGTTAGATTACTTGTTAGATATTACTGCACTGTCGGAACTAGAAGCACAAGCATTTCGCTACACTCGCATTAACATCTGCTAACAATGTGCATGTGACCAATAAAATGTTATTTGATTTTATTTGATATGATATACTGTATATTCACATATAAAATGTTGCTGCCCACTAGATAATAATAATAATAATTATTATTATAATAAGTGATGAGTAGGACTATTAGGCATATACGCAACTTGATGAGTGTTATTTTGGACGATGGGAGTGCCCTTCATGGTTCTGAAAGGACAGCGCCACTTTAGCATTATCAATGATAGTTGTGCCTGTTCGTGCGCTCTTGATTGCTTGTGTTGGATAAGAAAAAGGCTGCATCGATTTCAGCTGTGCGATGCGATTTGACCCACTATGACTTACTTTGTACAAACACCATTCGTTTGAAAGCATCAACCCTTATGATTTGTAGACTGCTAGATGTGTGACAGCATATGTTTTGCAGTCCAGCTTACCTTCTTTTCAATATATCCATGGGAATGCCTCCCGTTTGTTCCTTCACATACTATTTGTCCATACATCAGCCGGTTGAGGCTCGTCAGAGGAGGAAGGGGTGGACCATCCTCCTCAGTGAATAGATTTATTTTTTAAATTGTGAAACATTAAAAAAGTTAGCTTTTTAGATAAAACTATACTAAAAATATTCATGTCACAAATAATTGTATAAAATACACTGTTTTGCAATGGAGGTCTACAGTAGCCTCAGCAGCACTCTGTAGGGTTGCACCATGGTGTAGCCGGAGGACAGATAGCTTCTGTCCTCCAACCTATCAGAGCTCTTGCAGCAGGAACTGACATGTTGTCCACCCAATCAAAGGATCAGAGAACGAATCTAGTACTGAAAGCATAAGCTACAGCTTGCTAACACTGCAGTGCATAAAATGTGGTAGTTGACTCAAAGAGAGAGAAAGACAATAGTTGAACAGTTTTGAACAAATGAATTTCTTCCTAAATTAAGGAGTAGCAAGAGAGAGAGGGAGATAGAGAGATATATAGCTATGTATTCATTCCACCAATTCCGGTTGAAAAACGTTTCTTAAACGAAAGCAAACAGAAAGAAATGGGGATAAACATACCTGAATTTGCCCAATAGAAACTCTTAGAGTAATGATAACACCTAGGTGCAGGCAGGAGTGTGCAAGGTGGTATTGAATGTGTCAATGTCTCTCACCTTGATTATCAAAAAGATTCTCAACCTGTGCACCTCATGGGCTAGGTTGTAGCAACCTCATGATGGGTTCCCAGAAAATGTGAGTATCATGTAACGTTATTAGCCTAACCTATCAATGTTACATTGAGCTGGGTGAATGGAATATGAATGACAGACATCCAATATACTGTAGAAATAAGGCTATGTACATAAAAAAAAAGGAATTCTCCTCCCTTACCTTACACTGACTTCCACTGACATCAGCGCATGCTAGCAGGCCTATTGGTGCGATGGTGGGGGTACCAGCTCCGCGGAGAGGAGCTGTTCTGTCATCTGAGGGAACCGAGGTAGTGGTGGGATTGGTAGCTGAGGACATGTTGAGATCGGTAGCCGAGGTGTTGGCATAGGTACAGCAGCTGAGGTAGTGTGATTGGAAGCCGTCAGTGTTGCGGAGATCGGGCATGGATCCAGGGACTGGGAGGGAGCCATCAATGTCAGGTCGTGGTGGTGGCTGCCATGCTCAGCCAGGAAGTCCATCCATTTCTGAGGATGTCAGGAGATGATGAAGAAAGCGGCCACTAGGGGTAAGAGTCACTGGCCTCTACCTCTGATTCCAAAGGTTGCTAGTTTGAATCCAGAGATAGAAAGTTGTTTTTGAAATGTTTGTTTTAAGCATATCCTTAATCTTAACCCTTACCTTAACCATTCAGACCAATGCCTAACCTTAAGAATTTGAAGTTAATGCCTGAATTTAACCTTAACCTTAAAAATGTGCCATTAATGCCTAAACTTAATCTTAAACACTATTTAAATTTGACATTTGGAACAACTTCTAAATTTGACGTTTGAGAAACATGAATGAACGTCTAATTCTGACGTGAAACTGTGAGAGCTGGTAGGCCATGCTAGTAGCCAGGTCAGATGAGGTAGGAGCTGGATCAGGATTACGATAAGGATCATCTTCTATGTCAACTTGCTGGCTGTTGTTTGTGTTTTTGTTAGGCCTTTTGGTGGTGGTAGTTGCTGCAGCTTTTGCATACAAAAAATTAACGCACCGATACTCATTTGTTTTCTGTCGCCATTATGTCTATGACAGCTAGCCAGCTGTAAAAATGTTTTGCCTCTGCTAAATGTGCAGGCTAATGATGACACAGATCTAAGGATTTATTTTCAATTTTCTGATTAGCCTAAGTGGCCAAGCCTCTGATGGGATTCCTCATTGCACACGTAGCCAACAGTTCTTCATCATTCTCGCCGCCACCAGAGAGAAGACTGGGAAGAAACCACCATTTACCTACCTCTAGGCTGCTAAACATATTTATTTGGTTTGTCATTCTATCGTTTTCTCATGGAATTTTTATTGTAATTAAATACATTTTTCCAGAAATAATTTTACCAGCTCTGTATATTCTCAAGTTGAAAAAGGCACTCCCCCAGCACTAGACACCTGGCACCCTACCTCCGTGTCCTGTCACTCTGCCCTAAATAGTCCTGCACTATCTGATGTCTTGTTCCCTGTGTCCTGTCCACCTGATTCCTATTCCTCTGTCCTCTCCTCAGATATTGTAACGCTTTAGAGATAGAGCGGGACATTTACCCCAATCTCCAGCCCTGAGCCTCAGCCCTAGAACCAGACAAATACCCTCAGCCCCAAACTCACAATCCCATAGGAAGCTTGACTCTGTGCTTGTCTCAATTGTGTGTAATGTGTGCTGTCTTGGGGGGGGGGGGGTCGCGAATGGAGCAGAAAACACATTTCCGTTGTTCGCTGTGACAAAGTTGAATTGTATTTCATACCCCAGATCCCCAACCCTGCAGTACCACAATCCACAACCCACAGCCTCATACCCACAACCCCATAGGAAGCCCAGTGGCTATGGAGTTGGACCTGTAGCCGAAAGGTGGCCGGTTTGAATCCAGTCCCATAAATCCATAACCACAATTCACGACCCACCGCCTCATACGCACAGTCCAAGTACCATAGCCACAGCCTCAGCCAAAATAGCAGCAGAGCAGGGTAAACAGCCTCTGGGCTGCATGGAGAAGTACCAGTACACATTAGATCTGTCAGCAGCAGCAGCATCCAGCCTCCCAGTGCATTCACTAAAGCAAGAGCCCATCGATTTATCGTCAGTTTACACGATCAAAGCTGTGAGAGAAAGCACTGTTATCATTCATAATTTAGGGAAATCAACAACAGAAACTCTGTGTTTTTATTGCTCAGAGTAATCCTCTTTCTGTGCTGTGTACCTGAAAAGGAGAGAGAAGGAAGGGAGGCAGGAAAGAAGGGAAAGTGATTTTCTATTCCACAGGTAAGCGCTAATTGGTCATGCAGGTAGAATGGAATAGGTTTGATACTGCTGTTTGATGTAGTGAAATGCAGTCATTGGGTACATCAGTTACATCTGTTACAATACAACAACCAAGAGCCTCAAACATGTATTTTAGTGGAGAAAAACAACATGTGTGTGTGTGTGTGTCTAAGCTCGATCAAGTGCTATTGAATGCATTTGAATAATGACATTAATAATAGTGTATCCAAGTATTGATATAGAAGTCGCCTACATCTTAACCTTGTAACAAAAATTTACCCTGCAACACTAATTAACACCGTAACACCGCATCTTAACCCTTAATACTAATCATTTTCCGCATGATATAGCACAACGATTTGTTTTATGATAGTTCATATCATGGACCATCAAGCTATTTGATTCTCTATTTTATCTGTCATCTTTTTTTCTGCTTAAGTGCAGAATGTAGTAATGTCTATACTTGCGTCTGATACTAAGATCCAGTGTTACAGGGTTAATTAGAGTTGCAGGGTAAATTTGTGTTACAAGGTTAATTAAGATGTAGACGACTGCTACAGCAATACTTGGGACATAATCTATTTTAACATCATGCATAATATGCCGGTTAATTATGTAATAATTGAATAACACTTAGTGTCAATATCATGCTGCTATTCCATGACAACATGGTTTTGTCCCATATGGCACCCTATTCCCTATGTAGTGCCCTACTTTTGACCAAGACCCATAGAGCTCTGGTCAAAAGTATTGTACTATGTAGGGAATAAGGTGCCATTTGGAACTCAAGCAAGAGTCTTGAGCCTTATGTTACACATTATTACACACTATTATTAATGGCATTATTCAAATGCAGTCAATAGGGCTTGATCAAGCAATCAAACATCTTAACTACCAACGGTCACCTGATTCTGTCATTTACATATTGTCATGACTTGCCCTTTTGGGTGAGGATCATAGGCGTCAGGTCCCCCCCTCCCCCTCTATCTCCACAGTTTTATGATGGTCATACATTCCTTGCAGAAACTTTCTCTTCACTGCCTTGGAGTATTGAGGGAGAGAATCTATGGAGAACAAAGACATTCTTCCCGCCAAAACTCCATCATCTAAAAGTGGGGAATGAAACAATATTGCTGTAATCCAAACAGTTGGGATGGGCCGTGGGTACTTAAAGAACTATTATGTCAGATCAGTTGTGTTTTGGGATCTCATGGAGGACAGTATAACCTGCATCTCTGAATGTATATATTTCCCAGTTGTCAGGGTCACACCCAGTTGTTGGGGAACTTATATGATTAAATACCTAACTATTTGTGAGAAGATTTAATGTGATGTTAGCCTTCTAAATGCGAGAATTGTTTTTTTATATGAAGGACTCGTGACAAAATGTACATAAGGTCAGTGAGACCGACAACATGAGCTGAAAGGTACGGAATGGCTAGAAACTCTGAAACGTTCAACAGAGAAGAAGAAAATCTCTACAAGACCAAGCAGGCGGACGGTGTGAACCGGACGTCACGAATTTTTAGACTCTACAAGACCAGTACACAAACAGCGTGAACTGAAAGGTACAAAATGGTTAGAAACTCTGAAACTTTATTTTGTGAAGAAGATGAAGACTACACAGGAACATTCAGTCTGCAGCTGTTTAAGTACTATAGTAACCTCGACCGAGAACCACCGGGTGGTACTCTGAAATATCCATTCTAAAGAACATTTCCCTATCAAATGACCATTGGTATGTCTAACGTGTCCATTATAGCAGAGCCACAACTACAAAAGACTTTGATCTCTGGTGGACAAACCAGAGACTTTCTGTTGAATTACTCACCAGACGGATTGAGAGTTTTCAATGGATAGACAGCAAAGACATGCACAGGTAAATATGTACATTGCAACTCTTTCGAATGAGCGGCCGTTCATGTGCAAAATATTAGCATTTCCATGAGCATAGTTCTCAACTGTATGTAGTGAGTCCATTCTGTCTCTCCCGCTCTTTATCTGTCCCCACCCCTTTCCATTGTCTACCAAGCCGTCATAGCAGGTTTAGTCCACTAGGGACTTTTCATTGCATTATGTAGTAATCAATGTGTAAGCTATTCTGTTTGTGTGTTTATGTAATTATGTGTGATTATTTAGTTAGTTAGTAAATAAATTATTAAGCCAATTTGTATATCGCCGATTCATCATTTATGCTAGGGTTTGTGCAGATATACAAGGATTTTGCGACATTCAAAATGAGACTGAAGGTAAATGAGAATTAATGAATTGACTGTGACTGATGTATGAGATCTTTATATATTTAGAGTTTAGTCGGGAGATAGTAACTTAAATAACTTTTTCTGTGGTGCCCCAGATTACTGCTTCATTAATTGTTACATGAGTAATTTAATCGCATAATAGTTTAACGTGGTATGTCATTATTTTATAAAATAACAGTCAATCACATTAATTATAGTCAAGAAACGACATTATTGTTTTATCAACGCACCCCTCGGCCAATGACTACGGAGTGCCTGACATTGTGTGTGTGGGTGTGTGGGTATGGGTGTATGGATGTGTGTTAGCGTGCTCCCTTACATGTGTCTCATAAAATATGGCGGAGTGGTCTAAGGCACTGCATCTCAGTGCAAGAGGCATCACTGCAGTCCCTGGTTCGAATCCAGGCTGCATCACATCTGGCCTGTGATTCCCACAGAGCGGTCCCACAGAGCGGTGCACAATTGGCCCAGTGTAGTCTAGGTTTAGCCGGTGTAGGCCGTCGCTGAAAAAAAAATTGTTCTTAACTGACTAGCCAAGTTTAAAAAAATATATATAAGAAAACTGTGTTCAAAATCAAAGATGACATTCCACTCCAACTCAAAACAAGATTGGATAAGCAATGTAATATCAACACTCAAGGTCCCGTGTGGCTCAGTTGGTAGAGCATGGCGCTTGCAACGCCAGGGTTGTGGGTTCATTCCCCACGGGGGGACCAGGATGACTATGTATGAACTTTCCAATTTGTAAGTCGCTCTGGATAAGAGCAACTGCTAAATGACTCAAATGCACATGCAAGTAGCTTTTAATTCGTCTTCAGGTATTAAAACATTAAAACATCTCTCCGACAGTCTCGGCTGCACTTTGCCACCGAGTATTCATTCCAGATGAAAGGAACACCAAATAAGGGCATCAGTGCGATTGGCAGAAGGTTAAACGGTTTATTATCTGCAGAGACACGGAACAGAAATTCTATGGGGTTTTCACACCTCGCCACCATGGAGTCTGACAAGTTCACTAAACCACAGCAAAGAGAGCTATCACACTGTTAATCACTAGCAAAACAATGCTTTACCTGTCACCTGGCTTGTAGTCATGTAGTTCACTATAATGGGAATAGGGTGCTATAAGGGACGCAGACCTGGCTTATCTTCAGTGGGAGCTTAGACCTAGAGAGGCCAGCTCAGGGTTTTCTATCACCCCTCGATCTTCACAGTTCACCGAAGCACTATCTCTCTCTTCACAGAACTTGTTAAAGAAAAGTTACAACATAAGTTGTATTGCAGAAAAAAACAGCACTTACTGTGCATTAGCTCACAGCGCAGGTGTCTTTGCGAGAGGAAAATGTTGCCTGTATTGTCCACAGTTGCTCGCAAAAGTGATTGTATTAACTGTGATTGGAGTAAAAGCGATGTATCACTGTTGGGATACACCTTTCCTTATAATTTGCTCTGTCAGCTGAGCATGTGGGTTGTAGTTATATTTTACCTTTCACGATAAAACACACCTATTTTTTAAAAAGCCTCAGATCAAATTTTTCTGTTTTGTCTTATTACAGTATGCCCTAATATGATCCTACTGTCTTATTATAGTATGCCCTGATATGATCCTACTGTCTTATTACAGTATGCCCTAATATGATCCTACTGTCTTATTATAGTATGCCCTGATATGATCCTACTGTCTTATTACAGTATGCCCTAATATGATCCTACTGTCTTGATACAGTATGCTTTATGATATTTGAGCATTCTTTAAGCCGAATGCCTGATTGATTTGTTTTCTAGTTACACCCCCGTGGGATGTTCCAGGAAGCCAGCTAACGTTGATTAATAAACAGCCACTAGTAACTCTTGATTATCTGGTTGACTAGGACATCTACATTTGTATATTGGTTTTTAGCATGTCAATTGTAATGCCAATATTTATTGAAAAGATGCAGCTATTTCGGAATATTTAGGACAGTTAGCTGGCTTACTCATTGATCCAGCTTAGGTGGATGTTGGTTTGTTTGTCTCAGACGGTATTGGAACGTTTTCTGTTGAGAACATGCCACACCATTCTTTCAGTCAATGCGTGATTTACATAAACACATTCGATGTCGGTTTTAATCCACTTTCAAGCCTATCAGAGTGTTGAGAGAGGGGAGTAGACGGCTGAGTCCAAATGACACCCTATTCCCTATTTAGTGCACTACTTTGACTTGGGCCCGTAGGGTGACATTTGGGAAGCAGACAATGTGTTCACTGATGCCGTTTGACTCTTTGATTGGGGGGATGCTGTGGAGTCCAGAGATGAGAGGATGAGTGAAAGGAGTGCTGTCATCTCTCTTCCACTCCTTCGCCTGCTCTGTCTGCTCTATTGCGTCTGTTCTAATTAGACAGGGAATCGGGGAGGCTCTCACACACTCTCAACAACACACACACACACACACATAATAACCGTCTCAACAACAAACACACATACACATATTTTCAACAACACACACACAGACACACACACCTCGACCTGCCTGATGCTCTCTTAACTCTGAGAAGCCGACATACATTAACACCTCATCTAAAAGACATAAACGAGATATTCTACTCATCATGAGATGTTGTTTGGTATCTGAACATCTCTCGCTCTCCACAATCTGTAATTCCAGACTTCTATTTTGCAAAGCCTCCGCGAAAGCCTTTGGAGTTCAGAGCCATTTCTGGCTACTAGAATTGTTTTGATAAGAAAAGTTCAGCTAACATTCATTTGTTACAGTATACACTATACTCAATCAAATCAAATGTATTTATAAAGCCCTTTGTATATCAGCAGATGTCACAAAGTGCTTATACAGAAACCCACCCTAAAACAAAACCCCAAACAACAAGCAATGCCGATGTAGAAGCACAGTGGCAAAAACTCAAAAGAAACTACTGTCGGAAGAGAGGAACCAGGCTCTGAGGGGTGGCCAGTCCTCTTCTGGCTGTGTCGGGTGGAGATTATAAGAGTATATGGCCATTAAGGCCAGATTATTCTTCAAGATGTTCAAACGCTCATAGATGACCAGCAGGGTCAAATAATAATGACAGTGGTTGTAGACGGTGCAGGTCAGAACCTCAGGAGTAAATATCAGTTGGCTTTTCAAGCTTTCAGAGGTCGGGACAGCAGGTGTGGTAGAGAGAGAAAGAGAGAGAGGGAGAGAGTGAGAGAGACAGAAGGAGAGTCAAAAACAGCAGGTCCGGGACAAGGTAGCACGTTCCATTGTCGAAGGCAGAACAGTTGAAACTGGAGTAGCATACAGTAGCATACTGTGGCGCCGTCCGACGATACCCTCGGACAGGGCCAACCAGGTAGGATATAACCCCACCCACTTTGCCAATGCACAGCCCCCACACCACTAGAGGGATATCAACAGACCACCAACTTACTACCCTGAGACAAGGCTGAGTATAGCCCACGAAGATCTCTCCCAGAGAGGGTGGCTACTTTGAAGAATCTAAAATCTAAAACCTATTTTGATTTGTTTAAACACTTTTTTTGATTCCATATGTGTTATTTCATCGTTTTTATGTCTTCGCTACAATGTAGAAAATAGTACAAATGAAGAAAAAACGATGAATGAGTAGGTGTGTCCAAACTTTTGACTGGTACTGTAGGTTAGAAGTAAAACCTTGAAATCAGCCAAAGCCTTAACAGGAAGCCAGAGCACTGGAGTGATATGATCACATTTTTTGGGGGGTTCCAGTCGTGATTCTAGCAGCCGTGTTTATCACTAACTGAAGTTTATTTCGTGCTTATTTAGTGCTTTTAGTGCTTTAGTCTAACCCAACTATGACCCGGCTGTGTTAAACTACCCCAAAGCTACTGCAAATGTAGTTCAATGACACGTAGTGGAACTCCTCTCCAACACTGAATATTGAGCTCTGTGTGGGAGAGGTCGGGAGGTCTGGTTATTTAATCTGCAAAAAGAATATAGATTAGGGTGCTGCAGTTTGTAATACACACATTTAGTATGAGATAGAGAGGTGTAGTGATATAGCTCTAGAATGTAGTATTACAATTTGATATGTATTTTCTGTTAGCCTGCTGTAACAAGTAACAAGGCTATTTACATTTAGCAGACACTTATGCAGAGGGAATTACAAGAGCAATTAAGGTTAAGTGCCTTGCTCAAGACATCGGCAGATTTTTCACGAAGTCGACTCTGGGATTCAAACCAGCAACCTTTCAGTTACTGGCCCAACAGTCTTAAATGCTAGGCCACCTACCGTCCATAATAGACAATGCATGTAGTATTGTCCTCATCTGAGACGGTAAGCTACTTTGAATTGGACGTATTAGTTGTTCTTCTTGACTTGACTGTCTTATTTACTGTGAAGGTTCCTGTAATATGTATTACTATTATCTTTCTCTAAAATGTATGTAGCGTGTAACCAGGCTTGTGAAAGATGGATGTAGTGGTTCTTTCACTCTACCGACTCTCTCCCGATCCCACCATTCGTGGAAAATAATTATCCGATTTTGTACTGCATCTTTCACTATCTCTCTCCCTCTATATTCCCCCTCTCTTTCTTCCTCTCTTTCCCCTGCTCTATCCCCACCTCGTCTCTCTCTTTCTACCCCCTCCTCATCTCTCTATTCCCCTCTATATTTATATCCAATCTCTCAGAGAGAGAGAGACAGAGAGGGAAAGAGAGAGAGAGAGAAATAGAGAGAGAAGAGAGAGAAATGGCAGGCAGTAAACTTGTTGAAAGGGGACAAGGTGAGATGGGGAACATCACTTGTCACATGCGCTCTGTGAGAAGCCAAGGAATCTCGGCTGTTTTTAGCTGCTGTGAATTGAAAACATCTCTTAATGTTTCATTTCCTCTTGAGAGTCACCTTGAGAGTTAGAGAGAGAGAGAGTCACCTTGAGAGTTAGAGAGAGAGAGAGTCACCTTGAGAGTTAGAGAGAGAGAGAGTCACCTTGAGAGTTAGAGAGAGAGAAAGAGAGTCACCTTGAGAGTTAGAGAGAGAGAGAGTCACCTTGAGAGAGAGAGAGAGTCACCGAGAGAGAGAGAGAGAGAGAGAGAGTCACCGAGAGAGAAAGAGAGAGATACACTCTTAGAAAAAAAGGTGCTATATACAACCATACAGGGTTATTCCGTTTTTTCCCAATAGGGGAACCCTTTTTTGTGGTAGGTAGAACCCTTTGCAGAAGGTTTTACCTAGAACCCTTCTATGCAGGGTTCTCCATAGAACCCCCTGTAAATGGTTCCACGTAGAACCCATGAAGGATTATGCCTAGAACCCTTTATTCTCCAAAGGTTCTTCATAAAACCCTATATGAAGAGTTCTACAAATAACCTTTTCATACTAAAGGTTCTTCCTAGAACCTTCTATGAAGGGTTATACCGACAACCCTTTTATCTTTGAAGGGTTCTTCCTAGAACCCTCTATGAATGGTCCCATCAGCCTTATTAGCCTTTAAAATTAAACTCTTTATATCGTAAGGCCTTTTTTTGATGGCCTAGTTATACCCAAACACAATGATGTTAGGAAAGCTTGTGTTTACAGGGCACATCAGGCCTGCAGGTCACATTACGCTGGCTGCAAAGTGATGCATAATTCCTATTGGAATCTAGCCAGAGTGAGGATTTCCAACAATTAAAACCTGGAACCTGCATTCAAAATGACTGCCAGATTTTCTAATGGGACGACCTAAATCATGTGAACTGGAACAAATAAGTCCAACTATTAACAGATTGGATTAGATTAGAAAAATGTGTTATTTATTTTTATGTAACAAGAATAATCAACCAATCAAAACACAGATATTGAAACAACAAATTCTGAAATCAACCTGCAATAGAGCATGCTGGGAAATATGATAATGACGGGCATGGTTTTGAGTGTTTTACTCAACACAGTAACACAGAGTAAAAATGACACACACTTAACTCTGGTTATTAACTGTTGTTCTTTTACTTCATTGAGTGTTAGGTTCATTTAACTCCTGAATGAACATTAGACATGTTAAACTGAAGAATCATGGTAAAGATATCAACTATGTCAGCACTGTATAATGTATGTAAAATGATTAAGGGAATACCAGATACAGTGCCTTGCGAAGGTATTCACCTCCTTGTCATTGTCCCTATTTTGTTGCCTTACAACCTGGAATTAAAATAGATTTTTGGGGGGTTTGTGTCATTTCATTTACACAACATGCCTTCCACTTTGAAGATGCAAAATAAAAAAAATTGTAAAACAAACAAGAAATAAGACAAAAAAACAGAAAACTTGAGCGTGCATAATGGGTATTCTATGTGGAGGATGAGGGCTGCCGTAGGTGTCTCTGATAGGGGGGTGTGAGGCTTAAGAGGGTTTTATAAATAATCATCAACCAGTGGGTCTTGCGACAGGTATACAGAGATGACCAGTTTACAGAGGAGTATAGAGTGCAGTGATGTGTCCTATAAGGAGCATTGGTGGCAAATCTGATGGCCGATTGTTAAAGAACATCTAGCCGCTCGAGAGCAACCTTACCTGCCGATCTATAAATCTATAAATTACGTCTCCGTAATCTAGCATGGGTAGGATGGTCATCGGAATCAGGGTTACTTTGGCAGCTGTGGTGAAAGAGGAGCAATTATGATAAAGGAAACAAAGTCCAGATTTAACCTTAGCCTGCAGCTTTGATATGTGCTGAGAGAAGAACAGTGTACCGTCTAGCCATACTCTCAAGTACTTGTATGAGGTGACTACCTCAAGCTCTAAACCAGTGGTTCTTAACCTTGTTGGAGGTACTGAACCCCACCAGTTTCATATGCGCATTCACCGAACCCTTCTTAATTGGAAAAATAAAATATGATTTTTTCAAATTCAAAACATAGGTATATATTTTACTGGTGCACAAAATGAACCGTTCATCAACATCAACACTGTGTGTTCAAAGAACAAAATCATCAAAACATGATTTTCACACAAAAACAAAAACATAATAATGAATATTTACTGCAAATCAGTGTGACTTCTGCTGTTGCCTTTCAGAGACCAGTTCAGAAATGCGCGGCTTCACCTTGGCAAGTGCCACTCTCATGTCATTTTCGCAACAAAGTCTGTTCCTTTTCTTCGTTTTTATGTCCAGCATCCTCGAAAAGGATTGCTCGCAAAGATATGTTGTAACAAACGGTATGAAAATCTCCAGAGCTTTCTTAGCAATAACAGGGTACGTTACCATTTGTTGACACCAAAACGTTGAAAGCGTTGTTGTTCTGAAGAGTTGCTGTTGAACCTGGCTCTGCTGAATTTCAATGATTTCATCGAGGTATTCATCATTGACATCTGTTGTCTCAACACTAAACGTGAACGGCTGTCTCACCCATGCTGGATATGACTCTCTTGTAGGGAAGTATCCGTCGAGAGACTTTGCAAGCTCATCTAAGTGCGTGGCAATTGCTTGCTTCAGTTCCGCGGGTACAGAAATGTCTCCGATTCCAGATACATCTTCGATCTTACTTACACAGTCGTCCAGCAGGGGAAAGTTTGCGAAGTTATCGTTCTCTGTTCGTCGTTTCCATAACGGTAGCTTTTTTTGAAAAGCCTTCAGGTTTTCCTCCGCTTCGATGATGTTGACTCCAAAGCCCTGCATCTTTTGATTGAGATGGTTGAGAGCTGCGAAGATATCAGCCATGTACGCTAAAATGAGAATGAACTCAGAATTTTTGAAGCAATCTGCATGACAATGTTGGTGCTCTTGCAAAAACAGGGCTAATTCCACACGCACAGCAAAAACACGATTCAGCACCTGTCCCCGGGATAACCACCGAACGTTAGAATGGTACAGAAGTACCTCGAATTCAGAGCCCATTTCTTTACACAGCTCACTGAAGATGCGGTGCCTCAGAGCACTAGTTCGCACATAGTTCACGCATTCCACTACAATTTTTAATACTTCTGCCAGTTTTGGAGCAAGGTTTTTGTTGCCAACGCATGCCTGTGCAGAATACAATGCGTAACAATGATGTGTGGCGCATCGGCTTTCACTAGCGCACAAAAACCAGACTTTCTTCCCAGCATGACTGGAGCTCCGTCCGAACAAACTGCAGAAACCATATCCCACGAAAGATTGTTGTCTTTGAAGAAGTCATCCACAAGTTTCTTCACATCGGCTGCCTTAGTTGTTGTTGTAAGAGGCTTACAAAATAAGAAATCTTCCTTTATCACGTCGTCTTTCACATAGCGCACGAATACAGCAAGCTGGCTTAGATTGGAAACGTCTGTGGTCTCGTCGAGTTGAAGGCTGAATTTTGCCGGGCTTGAAATCAGATCTGCAACTACTTGAGCCAAGATGTCTTTGCTCATGTCCTCTATTCTGTCGCTGATGGTGTCATTTGAAAGAGGAATTTGGGATAACTTAACTTCAGCCTCTTTTCCCAGCATGATATTCGCTATCTTCAACACAGCTGGTTTTATGAGTGTTTCACCAATGGTGTGTGGTTTGCCCTGCTTTGCGATCAGGTAAGCAACTTCGTACGATGCTGTGAGGATCGGTTTGTTAATGGGTACAAAGCCGAGAACAGGCAGAGTAGCCTTTTCATCGAATCTGGCTCTCTTCACCTTGAATTCAGCGAGCGTTGTGTTCTTGTATTTTCCATCTCCATGCAGCTTAACTTTTACTGCCTCAGAAACCCGGATCCGGGAGCACCCCCCACCCCCCACACACTGATTAGCATAGATAGCATAGCTTCAGAAGTAGATAGTAGCATCTAAATATCATTAAATCACAAGTCCAAGACACCAGATGAAAGATACAGATCTTGTGAATAAAGCCACCATTTCAGATTTTTAAAATGTTTTACAGGGAAGACAAAATATGTAAATCTATTAGCTAAACACGTTAGCAAAATACACCACTTTTCTAACTCCATCAGTTTCTTACTACTTCAGGTGCTATCACCAATTCGGCTAAACTAAGATATTGATAGCCACTAACCAAGAAAAAACCTCTTCAGATGACAGTCTGATAACATATTTATGGTATAGGATAGGTTTTGTTAGAAAAAAGTGCATATTTCAGGTAGAAATCACAGTTTACAATTGCACCGACCATCACAAGACGACTAGAATTACTATAGAGAGCAACGTGTATGACCAATTTACTCTTAATAAAACATTTCATAAGAATAGACAAAGCATAGCAATGGAAAGACCCAGATCTTGTGATTCCAGACAATATTTCAGATTTTCTAAGCGTTTTACAGCGAAAACACAATAAATCGATAAGTTAGCATACCACATGTGAAAACGTTACCAGAGCATCGATTCAAGCCAAAGAGCTATAACGTAATCACCGCCAAAATATATTAATTTTTTCACTAACCTTCTCAGAATTCTTCCGATGACACTCCTGTAACATCATTTTACAACATACATATACAGTTTGTTCGAAAATGTGCATATTTAGCCATACAAAACCGTGGTTACACAATGAAAATACTAGGAAATCAAGCCTCAAAATGTCTGACGTCATCTTTCAGAGTGATCTAGTTTAATTGAAAGCTAATCATATACTTGACTAAAAAATACAGGGTTGACAGGAATCGAAAGACAAATTAGTTCTTAATGCAATCGCTGATTTACATTTTTTAAATTATCCTTACTTTTCAATACAGGTTGCGCCAAGCGAAGCTATAGCAAACAAGATGGCGACATAAACGTTTAACATTTATCGACAGAAACACGATTTATCATCATAAATTGTTCTTACTGTGAGCTGTTCTTCCATCAGAATCTTGGGCAAAGAATCCTTTCTTGGGTCTAATCTTCTTTTGGTCGATAGATGTCCTCTGTCCTTCGAAATATCCACTAACGATCGAACGGGACCCCGAAACGTGTCCAAAGTTTCAGAGTGCACGACAAAGAAATTCCTCAAAATCGCACTAAACGGATATAAATTGCTATAAAACGGTTCAAATTAACTACATTATGATGTTTTTAACAACTATAACGACTAAAAACATGACCGGAGAAATATCACTCTCTAAACAACCATTTGGAAGGAGGCAGGTCTGATGTCCATTTTGCGCATGACGCATGCAGGAAGAGAGCGGTACTTCTACGTTTTCGTGTTTTATAGTGGCTCTGATTGCGCAATCGACTCCATTCAAAACGTGATGACGTACTGACACCCAGAGGAAGACGTAGGCAGTGTCGGTTTCTCCATAGCATCGACTGGCACCTTAAAACCGATCCCAGATCAGGGGTAAAAATTTCTGAAATCTGACTCCCTGTCAGGAAAAGTGATGTAGAAGTAGTTCTGTACCACTCAGAGACAAAATTCCAACGGCTATAGAAACTAGAAAGTGTTTTCTATCCAATAATAACAATAATATGCATATTGTACGATCAAGAATTGAGCACGAGGCAGTTTAATTTGGAGACCAAAAAATGCTAATGCGGAACAGCACCCCCTATAGTTGCAAGAAGTTAAACAGTTCATACAGGGTGTTGCCGGTACCTTGTTATACTCATTGCCTCATAATGACTATGTGCGATGCATTGTGTGTTTTATGGAAAATTGCAGAGTGGAGTAGGTTGCTTGTACACTCTTAGAATTAGTGGTGACCCGAGGAACCCTGGAGATCCTCAAGGAACCATTGCTAGTCAATGGTTCATATTTGCACCTTTGGTTAGTTGAGGGTTCATGGAGGAACCTCTACTGGTTCAATGTAGCAACGGGTACCTGGAGTAACCCTGGTGTGGAGGCATGGCTTAGTAGGGGCGTAGCTTTAATATCAATCTTTTTTTGGACACCAGTTAGGTAAATGCCATTCCTGTTCATCTGTTCTGTTTAATGTCATCACATGTTAACTTTTTAGTGACAGGGGGCAGTATTCGGAAATTCAGATGAATGACGTGCCCAAAGTAAACTGCCTGTTACTCAGGCCCAGAAGCTGGGATATGCATATACTTGGTAGCATTGGATAGAAACACTATGAAGTTTCTAAAACTGTAAAAATAATGTCTGTGAGTATAACAGAACTGATATGGCAGGCGATAATCTGAGGAAAACCCATCCAGGAATTGGGATTTCTTTGATGTGAGTGGTTTTCCATTGAATACCTATTGACTATGAAATTGGTTAGGGCCCAGATTGCAGTTCTTGTGGCTTCCACTAGATGTCAACAGTCTTTAGACATGGTTTCAGGCCTGTTTTCTGAAAAACGATAAAGAAAAATACCTTTTGGTTAGGGGACTGGGGAAGCATGCAGTATTGGTTTGCGCGCGTGACTGTGTGCGTGAAATATGATCAATTATTTAGATAATTGACACCCTGAGGATTAGTTATAAACATCGTTTGACATGTTTCGACGAACTTTAGAGGTACTATTAGGATGTATTCGTCTGCATGTTTTGACCGCCTTTGAGCCAGTGGATTACTGAACAAAACGCGCCAACAAAACTGAGTTTTTGGGATATAAAGAAGGACTTTACGAACAAAACAACCATTTATTTTGTTCCTGGGACCATTGTGATTGCAACCAGATGAAGATCTTCAAAGGTAAGTGATTTATTTTATTGCTATTTCTGACTTTCGTGACTCCTCTGGTTGGAAAATGTTTGTATGCTTTTGTGTGCTGGGTGCTGTCCTTAGAAAATCGCATGTTATGCTTTCACCTTAAAGCCTTTTTGAAATCTGACAAAGCGGCTGGATTAACAAGAAGTTCATCTTTTAACCGATGTATAACACTTTTATTTTCATGAATGTTTATTATTACTATTTCTGTAATTTGAATTTGGCGCTCTGCAATTTCACCGGATATTGTCGAGGTGGGTCGCTAGCGGCACGCCTGCGCCAAAGTTAAGGTTGAACACTGATAGTTTTGTTGCTTCTATGAGGCTAACAGAGATGTATGAGTTCCTCAAGAGCCTATGCAAATCCCAAGTTGGAATATTTATCCCCAAAACAAGTTTTGAACTTGAACCTTTGTCTCAAGACACTAATTTAGGGTCATGTTTAGGATTAATGCTCTAAGGTTAGGATTAAAACGTCCACCTGCATTTAAGTAGGATGGAGACTGAGACAAGGGACCTGTTCAAAGACTTTACATTTAATTTAATTTCATGAAATGTAAAATGTAAGACTTTAGAAATACATCCTTTACAGCTTGCCTTGAAGTAATTAGTGATCTAACATGATTGGTTAGGCCATAGCAAGGTGTCCACTGCTTTGTGTCCACCAGTTAAGCCATGTCAGATCAGTGATTCATTTAATGAAGGAAGGAAGGATGGATGAACGAAGGAAGGAGGGATGAACGAATAAACGAACAAACAAAGCATATTATGAAGGAGCAGTCTGACAATCTGTGGTGTCATAGTCAATGGCTGTCCTCCATTTTGAACAGTGACTTCTCAGCTTCTTTAGCCGTGTCTGTGTGATTGTCAGGTTTATTGATGACGTTAATGAGGGGCTGATAGCCTCTGCCGACAGTGTCTGTATTAATGCTCAAACAATGGGCTCTCCTCGGGCCTGTCACACACATTTGGACTACTGTCTCTGTAGCTATTGTGCTGAGATTGAAGGAAAGGGGGGGGGGGGGGGGAGTCAATGCCGATATGGGGGGGATTGAGAGAGAGAGAGTATCCAGTGTGTGTGTGTGTGTGCCTGTGCCTGTGCCTGCATGTGTGAGAGTGTGTATGGGTGCGTATACTTGCCTTCCTGCATGCCTATTTGTGTGAGTGTTTGTGTGTGAGAGAGAGTTTGTAAAAACTGAACATGCCCCAGATTCAACCCACGTTCAATCCAGGTTGGTGTCATGGTTTTTATTTTATAACAATGAAAGGGGCCTAAATGAGGCACCAAGCTGAGGTGGGAAACTCCTGTGATCAATAATGTGGACTGCTAGGGAATTAAATGCAGAGGAGCCCTCCCAAATCCTCTGGGAGATGTTTAATCGGGTGAAATGTTCCATCAAAGGAAGAAAGGCCATTATATTAGTCTAGGATACACAGCGTAAAGGTTAGGAAAGCAATAGGATTAGTACTGACTGAACATGGCAACTTGATGGAGAGGGCCTTGTCTTTCATTTGTTTCCTTGTTTTTTAGGGGGCATAAAAAGCCTCACCTAAAAATACGTCACTAAACCAACACGCAACTACACAGACACAGAAATATCTCAGTAAAATCCCCCCCGGGCAAAAATATGTTGAACTAATATTCTATCAATGTCATCTGTCAACATATTACTTTAGCTTTGAAAGTCTTTGGAATCTTGGGTTGAAATCAGCGGCGGCTCGCCCACAAAGGAATTAGGGGCGGCACCCCACTTGTGAACGGTCCAAAATATATATATTTTTAAAATATATACAGTACCAGTCAAAAGTTTGGACACACCTACTCATTCAAGGGTTTTTCCTTATTTACGATCTTACGTAGCAACATTTGAAATTGTGTTTTTACATTGGATACAAGTAGAGACTCAAAGCAACAAAATGGTATATCATATACTACAGTTGAGGAACAATGGGAAAGTAGTTTTGCTTTGAAAGTTGATAAACTTGTAAACTCACTTTTGAGAAAATGACCTTTGAATTTTTTGGTGCTACTACTGGAGAGCCCTTCTTTGTCTACACCCATATAGCACCGTTCACACCCTCTTAAGCTTTAGCCCCACCAATCTCTTTAAGGGTTCTGAGCGTTCTATACTAACAGCAGTCAAGCACCCAAGCTAACTTGCTAGCTACTTCCAGACACAAATAAGAGAACAGCTCACTGAACATTAATCACCCTAGCAGAGCAGGTTAGGCTTTTATGTTATCCAGAGTGTCACATTTTCTGTTCGTAAATTCAGAGCATTTCGCTCTCGGAGCGTTCAGAGCGCACACTGGATGTTCTGGCCAATGAGTAGGGTTAATCTGAACGTTCTGACCTCACAACGACAGTCAAGCACCCAAGTCAGCTGGCTAACATTGGCTAGCTTGCTAGCTACTTCCAGACACATAATGAGAGAACACCCCACTCTGACCATTTTACTCGCCCTAGCAGAGCTGGTTAGGCTGTTTTCATGTTATCCAGAGCGTTGGTGACTGTAACTGTGCTGCTGGCAACAACAAATTTATGCTTTTTTGCTGACGTTTGCTGACCCCGGCCATATTCAACGGATGTTGAGCGTTCGTAAATTCATCAGTTATTCTGTAATCTGGCACACTCAAATGAGAGCCTTTTATAAAGACATGT
Organism: Salvelinus alpinus; assembly: GCF_045679555.1. Taxonomy (NCBI): domain Eukaryota; kingdom Metazoa; phylum Chordata; class Actinopteri; order Salmoniformes; family Salmonidae; genus Salvelinus; species Salvelinus alpinus. Next base: position 3,185,695 of record NC_092118.1, on the reverse strand, counting down.
AGCTAACTAGCTAAACGATTAACTATAATCCCAACTCATGACAACCAGGTTCAATGTTAGCTAGCTAACATTAGGCAATAACTAGTCAAGCAAATAGGTCTGAGATATGAATAATAAGATCATACACATAACGTTTGCTCTTCTCTCACTCTTCAAAACAACAAAAGTCCAGAAACTGAAATCCAGTCGTCAACAACAACAAATCAAACAAAAAGAGGCTAAAATAAATCTACATTAAATCTCTTTTTAAAACATTTCACATTTGATAAAAAGTCTTACTAAACATTCTGGTAAGTCTTACTAAACATTCCACACTACTGTAGAATCACCAGATTTGAGTTAGAAGAAGCGACATGAACTTGACTCCTGCTGAAATGTTTTTTTATTTTTTATTTCTATACATAGTGTTTGAGTTGACACTTTCGATTACTGTACAGAAATGTTATTCTGGCAGAGATTTTCCAAAAATTTTGGAAAATAACGTTAGCTAGCTAACGTTAGCTAGCTAGCTAGCAGTACAGTTTAACTTGAAATAAAACCACTTTCAGTCAAAATAAGAAACATGTAATATCTGAAAATGTAGCTATTTAGACTATCTTACCCGTATACATCATGGACGGACGCGTCTCCTGTCAGATGCCGTGGTTGCCCTTAGTTTGAAGTTGTAATCCGGAGACAGGTGTTTTCTCCATCTCCTTAGCTATCATACTCGAATTCCACTGATTTCACAACTCGGTCCTCCAGAAAGTGGAGGGCATACACGTAATGTTAGCTTGCGAGCCAGCCAGCTAACTTTAGCAAGGTAACAGTACACTTTAACTTGACATTAAGCTTAGGCAGTTTTATTATGCGATACATTTGAAAAAAGCCATGTTCAGACAGGATTACCTAGACATACTGACCAGCTCAAATAGACAGAAGCATGCTATATGGCAGACCAATCCAAACTCATCTCTCGGCATGTCCAGCCCACTCGTTATCTCAGCCAATCATACAGTGTTTCTACCTTTAAAACTTTTGAGCTTATGCTGTGACTGTTAGTGGTAGATGGTGGCATTATGTCATTGCACCACACTATCACAAGGTGGAGTAAGAATGCTGATCTATCGGTGGAGATGGAGGTGTTAATGGAGGTGTTTTCAGTCTGAGAGTCTCTCTTCTCTGGCACTAGAGTCCTACGTCAGTCCCAAAAAAAACTGTCGGTGGTCCTGGAGCATTTAAAACATTGTGAAGAATGATGCCTCTTAATGAATTCCGAGAGCCGTGTCATACCAATTATTATTGGATTATTCATCATAGCAACCACTTGTTAGTATAACATTGAAAATTATGTTTGTATTTTTTTTGCGAATTCAATAATATATTTGTCCACCATAGATGCTGTGTTTTATTTACAGTAGTGTATTAATAAAGTACTCTAAAGTGTAACATTTCCAACTCCAAACCTCATGCAACTGTAAAATGTTGGATAAAGAATATAATGTACAAACTTCTTTATGCTTTCGTTAATAAAACAATGATAAAAATATTTTTTCAAAATGCAGATGTTTATTTCAACTACTCAGCTACATAATCCCCAAGTCTAATAGTATTTTTGAAATGTCTCCAGTAGATTTTCCATTCCCCCTGAAAGCCCTATTCTGCTCACTTAAATGATGAATAGAGATCCTGGTCATGGTGCTACATCTGCTGTATACTTACGGCCTATTGTAACCTGGAGTCACACCTTTCCAGTACTCCCCACCCCACCCCAAACTCCACCCTTAACACAGTTACCATTAAAAACGAGCTGTTTATCTGAGAAAAAATGACATTGCGACCCAAAGACAACAGACGAAATGGACATAGTTTTCATCAAGCCAGCCTCTGTGTTTTTGGTTGATGGACAATATTATAAACAGTCAAATGCATTTGTGAATTCAATCGCTTTAGCTGACATAATGCGGTTTATTCATTGTTTAATTATTTAAGGCTCTTTTCTTTTCTCTGTGCTGGAGTTATTTTAAGAATACAAAAGAAACCTTCCACCCTTGAACGGCTATCAGCAGGATAATAGACTCTTGCCGAGTTTAGGGACTTTACTTGTATTCATGGGTGGTTGCGAGGCATGTCACTTCTCCCATGTTTTCATAGCCCACCAAATGCACTGTTTTCTAATTACATCTGGATGGATCCATAATGCATTACTATGGGAATAAATATCACTGAATAACATAAACATTTGAATAAAGTAGGCTAATGAAGGCAACAAATTCTTGCTTACTGAAACTTTCAAAGTCATCCTATTGTTATAATAGGATTTGAAGCAATAGCATACCCATTTGTGATCAACTATTTCAGCACCGTTTTGTGCACCTCTGAGACAAGCATGGGGACTGGTCTTGATAAATCAATACATTTTTATTTTCACTGAATCTCCGTTTGGGTATTGGTTAGCCTACCATTAAGGTGTGAAAATGTTAGGATTATTTTGCTCTTCACTCGCAGTCAATTAGTAGCCTAGGCCTACCTCCGAACGGTCACGTTGTACAGCACCATATTTTCCTAATTTTAAAAACATTCAACTGCATTCCTGAATTAAATCGCTTTAGGCGACATGTTGAGGTTTATTCATTGTTTAAATATTCAAAGCTCCCTTTGTTATTTCATTTTATAACTAAAATGCTTGAATGTATTTAAAGACATGGATGCTTTGTGATGACATGTAAAATCGTATGAATGATTGATATACTGTATATTGAAGTAGGCGTGTACGCCAATAAGTAAGTTACTCTAAAACTAGCATCAATGGCTGACACTTAAATAACGTGCCATAGAATTCTGCGGCACCCTGCAAGCTTTGCTGCAGTATGACGCAACTTTTAAAGGAATAACCATTGTAGCTAGCGGGAAGGTTGCCCTCTTTTTCTGTGGCTAAACCAACTAAGCTCGTAATTTAACAATTGTATTTGTATTTACAGATGGCATACAAGTTTGTTATTGAGGCACATGAAAGGTCACATGTTCGAGAAGGCATTTCTGCCAAAAATGCATTTATATTTTGATGTGTCTAACACTTTTTTGGTTACTACAGGATTCCATATGTGTTATTTCATAGTTTTGATGTCTTCACTATTATTCTACAATGTAGTATAGTAGAAAAATAGTAAAAATAAAGAAAAACCCTTTAATGAGTAGGTGTGTCCAAACTTTTGACTGTTACTGTATATTATATAATTCATGGATTATGTTTAAAAACTGTAAGTGCAGTAAATGTGTTAAATTTCCTGTTTGAAAAATATATTTTTCAAAACAAGCTCTTCAATTACTTACTACTCTACCCCTCAGTGATTGCCTGCTCCGGCTCCCTGGGTGCATAGGAATGTGAACATTGCTTTGATTGAACTGCCCAATAGCATAAATTATAACAGCACAAAGTAAATGGACCGTCCTGGGGCGCTCAAATGTGCGTCCGTTCAGTCAGAACTTCTGGTTCTGCTCTTGTCTTGGCACTCGTTCGTTCGTGAGCTGGCTTCCCGTTATAAATTGTATAATCTAATCTGTTCAAAACAGTGGCAGCATGTGCAGCAGTTGTCATTTGTTTTTTGGCATACAAAAGTGAAATAGGTGTATTTATGCTGTTGTTCAAATGCACAGATCACTTTATATGTCTTCTCAACAAAACTACCCGGAAACTTGGAATCGTATTTCTGTCATGCTGCTTTGTTGACACACGCCAACCACCTCACGCCCCGGGTATTCAGCCAATCAGCGGCCAATGCCGCAAAAAATTGTCAATAATACATTCATTTTAAACAGATTTCAACCACAAATCAATGCCAGGATTTCAAGGGTTTGTTTTATTTGAAGTAGAATTCACATTTGTTGACAACTCAACCAAAAATGGACGTTGATATTACGATATGACCGCTTTTTGCAGGGAATGAACCATAAAATACTATGAACCATAAAATAATCTCAGTGTAGCAGAAGCAATACCCTCCGCTGCCATCACTGGCTCTCCTAGTACAGAGTCCCTCCATGGCCTCTGTGTCATGTCTCAGTGTCCACAAATACCTCTTCCATGGCCTCTTCAGTGTAAAGTGTTTGGGCGGTGAAGGGATGAGAGCGGCTGAGAGAAGGGGGAGCTGGCTCCCTGGAGTTGTTGGCAAGGAGTACTGTCTCTGTGTGCTAGATGGTGAGGCTGATCCAGAGTTCTTCCAGGATCAACCAGACTCTAGGTTCTGTCTTTGTATTACACTGCTGGAACCACACATTTAGACCAAAATTGCTAGAACCACACAGAACAACACAGTTAGAACTACACTGTTAGAACCACACTTTAACCTCTCTAGGGTATGTGGGACGGTAGCGTCTCACCTCGTCAACAGCCAGTGAAACTGCAGGGCGCCAAATTCAAAACAACAGAAATCCCATAATTAAAATTCCTCAAACATACAAGTATTTTACACCATTTTAACGATATGCTTGTTGTAAATCCAGCCACAGTGTCCGATTTCAAAAAGGCTTTAGGACAAAAGCGCACCAAACGATTATGTTAGGTCAGAGCCTGTAACGGCTTTCGTCGGTGGAAGGAGAGGACCAAAGCGCAGCGTGGTACGTATCCATATTTATTAGAATACTTTTTTCTAGAAAGAACAAAAACAATAAACTGACGAAAACCAACGAAGCTACAGTCCCAAACTAGTGAACACAGACAGAACTAGTGAACACACGAACAACAACAATCACCCACAAAACCAAACACAAAACAGGCTACCTAAATATGGTTCCCAATCAGAGACAATGACTAACACCTGCCTCTGATTGAGAACCATATCAGGCCAAACACAGAAATAGAAAAACATAGATAAACAAACATAGACTGCCCACCCCAACTCACGCCCTGACCATACTAAATAAAGACAAAAACAAAGGAAATAAAGGTCAGAAAGTGACAGAGCCAAGTCACAGAAAAACACAGCCATTTTTCCAGCCAAAGAGAGGAGTCACAAAAATCAGAAATAGAGATAAAATGATTCACTAACCTTTGATGATCTTCATCAGATGACACTCATAGGACTTCATGTTACACAATACATGTATGTTTTGTTCGGTAAAGTTCATATTTATATCCAAAAATCTGAGTTTACATTGGCGCGTTATGTTCAGTAGTTCCAAAACATCCGATGATTTTGCAGAGAGTCACATCAATTTACAGAAATACTCATAATAAACATTACTAAGATACAACTGTTATGTATGGAATTTTAGATCCACTTCTCCTTAATGCAACCGCTCTGTCAGATTTCAAAAAAACTTTACAGGAAAAGCACACCATGCAATAATCTGAGTACAGCGCTCAGAGACCAACACAACCCAAAGAGATATCCGCCATGTTGTGTAGTCAACAGATGTCAGAATAGCATTATAAATATGCACTTACCTTTGATGATCTTCATCAGAATGCACTCCCAGGAATCCCAGTTCAACAATAAATGTTTGTTTGGTTCGATGAAGTCCATCAATTATGTCCAAAACTCCTTTTTGTTAGTGCGTTTAGCCCACTAATCAAAATGCATGACGCGCGATCGGTAGGTGCAGACGAAAAGTTGAAAGATCCGTTACAGTCCGTAGAAACATGTCAAACGATGTATAGAATCAATCTTTAGGATGTTTTTAACATAAATCTTCAATTTATGAGAAGAGGAAGAGGAAATGCAATGGAACGCAAGCTAACTCTCTCACATGAACGCACATGGTCAGCTCGTGGCACTCTGGAAGACCTCAATCCCCTCTCATTCGCCCCCACTTCACAGTAGAAGCCTCAAACAAGGTTCTAAAGACTGTTGACATCTATTGGAAGCCATAGGAAGTGCAATGACCCAATTTCCACTGTATCTTGGATAAGCAAAGAGTTGAAAAACTACAAACCTCAGATTTCCTACTTCCTGGTTGGATGTTTTCTCAGAAAACATGCCTCCCATATGAGTTCTGTTATACTCACAGACATCATTCAAACAGTTTTAGAAAATTCAGTGTTTTCTATCCAAATCTACTAATAATATGCATATGCTAGCATCTGGGCCTGAGTAGCAGGCAGTTTACTCTGGGCACGCTTTTCATCTGGACGTGAAAATACTGCCCCCTACCCAAGAGAGGTTAATAACCCCATTGCTAGAACCACACAATTAGAACCACACAGCTAGGACTATACAGTTAGAAGCATTTAGTTAGAACCTACAGTTACAAACACACTGTACTAAAAAAGCATCTCTATGCTCAATAGCGATCTTCACCACCCCACATCCAATAATTAATCCATACCACCCTCATGCACAAACTGCTTGGTCTTTCAAACCTTCCCCGGGCTAACCGGAGGCTAACGCAATGTGTTCTCCATTGTTAAGCGTATTGGACAAATGTAGTTGTAATATCTGATTTATCTTCTGCATTATTATTGGATTTGACTTCAAGCCCATTGTTCAGCAAAGTACATTATATAATTATCATACTAATAAAGGAACTGTGTTTTGTGTGGATTTTTGTGTGGGTTTTTCCCCACCTAGGCTGTTGGCTAGCCAAAATGATCTTTGTCTTTACGTCTGATACTACAGCTCAGTGTGGTGTGGCCTGCTCAGTCAGCAAGGCCTCTCTCCCACTCACACTGCCACTCAGCTGTGGCAACACACACACACACACAGCAATAACACACAGAGAAACACACGCACACAAACACAGAGCTGATGTCTGCTGATACCTTCTACTTAGCACCCCTTCTTCACTCTGTGGCAGCAGCTGCCAACTAGCAGCCAGCTTGTCAGTGGGCTGAGACTACCGCTGTCGTCATCATCTCTCTGTGTGTCAACAGCAGGGAAACACACATGCACACACACAAAAACAAGCAAATATACAACCAGGAAAAACACAAATACAGTGGCTTGCGAAAGTATTCACCCCTTGGCATTTTTACCATTTTGTTGTCTTACACCCTGGAATTAAAATAGATTTTTGGGGGGTTTGTATAATTGTATTTACACAACATGCTTACTGGAAGGTGAACCTCTGTCCCAGTCTCAATTACAGGTTGTAATGCAACAAATAGGAAAAACGCCAAGGGGGGTGAAGACATTTGCGAGGCAATGTAAACCTCACACAGTGGCACACACACACACACACACACACATGCCTATACTCCAGTAGAGTGTTAACAGACCCAACCGCATTCAACCGTTGACAACATACACACACACACACACACACACAAACACACGCACACACACACACACACACATTCAAAAACAACCAGAAAAAACACAGATAAATGTCACACAGTGCCACAGTCACTCACACACGCCATCCTCTATTCCATTTGAGTAGCGTGATATTATCCCCTGCAACAGAACTGTAACACACCCAACAGCATTCAACCATTGACAACACACACACACACAAACACACACACACGCAGAACACACAGGCAATATACAACCAGTAAAAATACAGGTAAACCTCACACAGTGGTACAAATATACACACACACACCCTCCCCACATCCTGCCTTCTCCTATTCCCCATCCCCATAGTGACTTTATAAGATATTTATAAGCATTTTATAGTTTTCTTCCCGTCTCTATCATCCAAGGTGAAGGCTGTCATGTCGTATTACCGTGAGATGCCTGCCATGGCTTTCACACCATCCTCCAAAGATTCCCATACACTGGCAGGTCGTTGCGACTCAAATGGTTTCCTATTCCCTATGTAGTGCACTACTTATGACCAGAGCCCATAAGGCTCTGGTCAAAAGTAGTGCTCTACGTAGGGAATAATATCTGTGTATATTGTTATTGATCCGGCTCAATTATGAAATGTCATCATGTCATTAGCTGTGTGTGTGTGTGTGTGTGTGTGTGTGTGTGTGTGTGTGTGTGTGTGTGTGTGTGTGTGTGTGTGTGTGTGTGTGTGTGTGTGTGTGTGTGTGTGTGTGTGTGTGTGTGTGTGTGTGTGTGTGTGTTATCATGTGTTATCTCCTTAAGCTTCCAGTACAACCTCCCCTGTCAAGGACTTTCCCTCTCCTGACATGGAAGGGAACACAACACAACACATGAATGCATACAGGAGTAGAGGAGTTGTTGCCAGTGTTTCTATGCTTTGCGGCGAGGATGTTACTTTGAGAAATGACACTTTACATTATAATTTGCATGGCAAATGTAGATATTTAAAAAAAAAAAAAGGGAGAATACTGAATTGTTCACAGCAACAACAAACAATTCTGAATAGGGTTTGTGTGTGTGTGTGTTTGTTTGAATGTTTGTGTGTGCATGTATTCTTGCATGTGTGCCTGCACATGCACAATAGTAGGTAGCTATATGACGCATATGCACACATGGTGCCGGGAGGAAATTGATTTTGCCCACAACAATAACAGATGAACAGAGCAGTGCTCAGTCTAAATGAGGTGATTCCCATGATAAAATAGAGCGACAAAAAGGCAGAGGAAAGATCTTTCTCTTCGTCTCTCTGTCTCCTATTCATCATGCCATCATAATGATGGAGTGTGTGTGTGTGTGTGTGTGTGTGTGTGTGTGTGTGTGTGTGTGTGTGTGTGTGTGTGTGTGTGTGTGTGTGTGTGTGTGTGTGTGTGTGTGTGTGTGTGTGTGTGTGTGTGTGTGTGTGTGTGTGTGTGTGTGTGTGTGTGTGTGAGAATAAATAAAACCCCATGGCCAGAAATATACGAGACAGTAACTCACATCTAATAACTTAAATGTCTCCGTTTCGAGACTAACACAAATGCTGAATAAGCTTAAAACCTCTTAAAGGATTAGCCTCTTTTTTTCAATTTTCGCCTAAAATGACATACCCAAGTCTAACTGCCTGTAACGCAGGCCCTGAAGCAAGGATATGCATATTCTTGGTACCATTTGAAAGTAAACACTTTGAAGTTCATGGAAATGTGAAAGGAATGTAGTAGAATATAACACAATAAATCTGGTAAAAGAAAAAAACAACGTTTTTTTGTATTTCTTGTGTACCATCTTTGAAATGCAAAAGAAAGGCCATAATGTATTATTCCAGCCCAGCTGCAATTTAGATTTTGGCCACTAGATGCCGCCAGTGTATGTCCAAAGTTTTAGACTGATCCAATGAACCATTGTATTTCGGTTCAAAATGTTGTATCAATACTGCTTAAATGTGCCTAATTTGTTTATTAATAACTTTTCATGTTCAAAATTGTGCACTCTCCTCAAATAATAGCATGGTATTTTTCACTGTATTAGCTACTGTGAATTGGACAGTGCAGTTAGATTAATAAGCATTTAAGCTTTCTGCCAATATCAGATATGTCTATGTCCTAGGAAATTGTCTTGTTACTTACAACCTCATGCTAATCGCATTAGCCTACGTTAGCTCAACTGTCCCGTGGAAGGCACACAGATCCTGAAGAAGATTTATCGAGCGACTGCACCTAAAAAGCAATGTGGCATCAATATGGGTCAGAAACATGTATTCCCTTGTAAAGATGTACTGCAAAGTGTAAATAGGATAATTCTGGTCATAAAGTCAGTCTCCTGACCACATGGCCACAGCTGGCAGCACCCAAGTAATCATTAATTTGGAACTCAGCTGCCTGATCGTAATGCCCATGATGGTCAATTTGGTTTGACATTCAATATCCCTATGAGGGGCCCCTCATGGGTGCGTGCTTAGTCCCCTCCTGTACTCCCTCTTCACCCACGACTGCGTGGCCAAGCATGACTCCAACACCATCATTAAGTTTGCTGACAACGCATCAGTGGTAGGCCTGATCACCAACATCTGTCACACCCTGATCTGCTTCACCTGTCTTTGTCGCTCTTCTTCCTCATTATTTATACCTGTGTTCTCTGTTTCTCTGTTTCCAGTTCGTCTTGTCTTGTCAGGTCTTATCATCGTAATTTCCCATCTCCCTGCTTACTTAAGTTCTGTTTCCAATTTTCCCCGGTTCTGACCATTCGGCCTGCCTGCCGTTCTGTACCTGCCTTGACTCTGACCCGTTTACGAACCTCTGCCTGTCCTGACCCCCAAGTCTGCCTGCTGTTGTGTGCCTTATATTCTCTGCCCTGCATTATGGACCTCTGCCTACCTTTGACCTGTCTTTTGCCTGCCCCCTGTTTTGGTCAATAAACATCTGTGACTCTAGCTGTCTGCATCTGGGTCTTATCCTAAGTTCTGATAACAACAATGAGACAGCCTATAGGGAAGAGGTCAGAGACCTGGCAGTGTGGTACCAGGACAACAACCTCTGCCTCAATGTGAGCAAGACAACGGAGCTGATCGTGGACAATAGGAAAATGAGGGCCGAACAGGCCAGGCCCCCATTAACATCGACAGGGTTGAAGTGGAGCGGGTCGAGAGTTTCAAGTTCCTTGGTGTCCACATCAGCAATGAAGTATGATGGTCCAAATACACCAAGACAGTTGTGAAGAGGGCACGAAAATACCTTTTCCCCCTCAGGAGACTGAAAAGATTTGGCATGGGTCCCCAAATCCTGAAAGAGTTCTACAGCTGCACCATCGAGAGCATCCTGACCGTTTGCATTACCACCTGGTATGGCAATGGCTCGACATCTGACCATATGGCGCTATAGAGGGTAGTGCGTACGGCCCAGTACATCACTGGGGCCAAGCTTCCTGCCATCCAGGACCTATATGCTAGTCGGTGTCAGTGGAAGGCCTAAAAAAATTGCCAAGGACTACAATCACCCAAATCATAGACTGTTCTCTCTGCTACCGCACAAGTGTAGGACCAAGCCCGACGCCGGTACACTTATGACAACAGCCAGCTCAAGTGCAGGGCGCGAAATTCAAAATATATTTTTTAGAAATATTTAACTTTCACACATTAACAAGTCCAATACAGCATTTGAAAGATAAACATCTTGTGAATCCAGCCAACATGTCCGATTTTTTAAATGTTTTACAGCGAAAACACCACGTATATTTATGTTAGCTCACCACCAAATACAAAAAAGGACAGACATTTTTCACAGCACAGGTAGCATGCACAAAGCCAACCTAACTAACCAAGATCCAACCAAACTAACCAAGAAACAACTTCATCAGATGACAGTCCTATAACATGTTACACAATAAATCTATGTTTTGTTTGAAACATTTGCATATTTGAGGTATAAATCAGTTTTACATTGCTGCTACCATCACAGCTACCGTCAGAAATAGCACCGAAGCAGCCAGAGTAATTACAGACACCAACGTCAAATACCTAAATACTCATCATAAAACATTTCTGAAAAATATATGGTGTATAGCAAATGAAAGACAAAGATCTTGTGAATACAGCCAATATTTCCGATTTTTTAAGTGTTTTACAGCGAAAACACAATATAGCGTTATATTAGCTTACTACAATAGCTAACACACAACAGCATTGATTCAAGGAAAACGGTAGCGATAGCACAGTTCGACAGATATATGAAATAGCATCATAAAATGGGTCCTACCTTTGGTGATCTTCCATCAGAATGTTGTACAAGGGGTCCGTTGTCCAGAACAGTCGTTGTTTGGATTTAGAATGTCGTTTTTCCCTCTTGAATTAGCAAGCACACTGGCCAAGTGGCGCGAAGCTCTCCTTCCTGAACAAAGTCAAACAACGCAACACGCCTAACGTCCCGAATAAATTTCAATAATCTAATAAAACTATATTGAAAAAACATACTTTACGATGATATTGTAACATGTATCAAATAAAATCAAAGCCGGAGATAGTATTCGCCTATAACGACAGCTTTCCAGAAGGCAATTCCAGGTCCCTCCTCGCGCTTTCCAGAAAACAGGAAATGGCGGACACCTCATTCCAAGAGGATTTATTCCACCTCAGACCAAGATAATCACCCCATTTCTTCTCTCACTGCCTCTTGACATCTAGTGGAAGGTGTATGATGTGCATGTATACTAATAGGTATCATGCCCATTTATAGGCAGGCCCTAGAACAGAGACCTCGATTTCAGAAATCTCACTTCCTGACAGGAAGTGGGCTGCAGAATGAGTTCTGTTTCACTCAGAGAAATAATTCAAACGGTTTTAGAAACTAGAGAGTGTTTTCTATCCAATAGTAATAATAATATGCATATTGTAAGAGCAAGAATTGAGTACGAGGCCGTTTGAAATGGGCACCTTTTTCCAAGTTACTCAATACTGCCCCTGCAGCCATAAGAAGTTAACATTTTCTACCCCCAAGTCATAAGACTGCTGAACAATTAATCAAATGGCCACCTTGACTATTTACATTGATCCCCCACCCTTTGTTTTTACACTACTACTAATTGCTTTTTATTATCTATGCATAGTCACTTTACAAATTACTTCGACTAACCTGTACCCCCTGTCGTGTCATTAATATTATGACGATTGTTTTATCAAATCAATTAACTATGTTTAACTATTACGATGATTAAATTAATCCTGTAACAGTTAACACATTAGCAATCTTGGGGCACCACATAAAAAGTTTATTTAAACGAGTTACCATTTTCCGAATTATTACGATGATTCAATGAATCCTGTAACAGTTAACTCATTAGCAATCTTGGGGCACCACGTAAAAGTGTATTTAACGAGTTACCGTTTTCCGAATGTACTCTTAAAGATATAAAGATCTTATATTTCAGTAATCAATCAGTCATTCATTAATTGTTACTTTCTATCAGTCTCATTCTGAATGTCGCAAAATCTTTCGATATCTGTACAACCCCTAGCATAAGTTATGAATCAGTGATATACAAATTGGCTTAACTTCTCACGAGTCACCAACCCTGATCCGGTAGCACCCCCCCCCCCCCCCCCCCCCACTGAGTAGCATAGCTAGCATAGCGTCACAAGTAACGTGTAGCATCTAAATATCATTAAATCACAAGTCCAAGACACCAGATGAAAGATACAGGTCTTGTGAATAAAGCCACCATTTCAGATTTTTAAAATGTTTTACAGGGAAGACACAATATGTAAATCTATTAGCTAACCACGTTAGCAAAGGACACGATTTTTTTACTCCCAACAGCTTTTTCCTGCGTCAGTAGCTATCACTAATTCGACTAAATAAAAATATATATAGCCACTAACCAAGAAACAACTCCATAAGATGACAGTCTGATAACATATTTATGGTATAGCATAGTTTTTCTTTTGAAAAATGTGCATTTTTCAGGTATAAATCACAGTTCTACATTGCAGCTGCAATCTGAAATAGTGCTGACCCAGCCAGAACAATTACAGAGACCAACGTCATATAACGAATTACTCATCTTAAAACATTTCAGAAAAATACACAGCGTACAGATATTGAAAGCCCAACATCTGGTGAATCCAAACAATATTTCAGATTTATTAAATGTTTTATAACGAAAACAAAATGTAGCGCTAAATTAGCATAGCTATACCAGGCAGATTCGGCTAGGCGCCCACGGCCAGTTCACATGCACAACAGATATGATATAACATCGTAAATTGGGTCTTACTATGGCTGATCTTTCATCAGAATGTTGATCAAAGTGTCCTTTGTCAAGATGAGTCGTTGGTTCCGTTCAGAATTGTTCCTTTCCCACTCCATTTAGCACAGGTACTGGTCGAGTGGCACGGATCTCTCAAACGTAAATAAAATCAGACAACGGAACACCACAAAACTCCCGAAAAAATTCAAATAATCTGATTAAACTATATTGAAAAAACATACATTACGATGATATGGTCACATGTATCAAACAAAATTCGACACGGAGATAATTTTCATCCATAACGCCAGCAAAACAGTACACAATCGCAGCTCCAACTCGTGCGAATCAGAAAACCGGAAGTTGTCGGTCACGCCAAAGAAATAGGTCTTATTTCACGTCAGTACCAGATAAACAAAGAATTTCTCCTCTGACGTCCTCTTGACACCCAGAGGAAGGCGAATGAAGTGTGTTTCTGGTCATAGGGGTCATGACCATATATAGGCAGAGCGTTGAAGCGAGCATAGACTTCTTGCATTCTACTTCTTGGTCAGGGAAAGTGCTGTCAAATGACTTGTGTATCACTCAGAGACAAAATTGAAACGGTTTTAGAAACTAGAGATTGTTTTCTTTCCAATGGTATTATTTATATGCATATAGTAAGAGCAATAATTGAATAAGAGGCAGTTTAATCTGTAGAGCAAATTATGCTAATGGAAAAATAGCACCCCCTGTATTCTCAAGAAGTTTTAACATAAATCTTCAATAATGTTCCAACCGGAGAATTCCTTTGTCTGTAGAAATGCAATGGAACAGAGCTCGCTCTCATGTGAATGAGCGTCACGAGCTCATGGCACTCTGCCAGACACATGGCACAAACAGCCCTTATGAGCCCCTACTTCACAGTAGAAGCATCAAACAAGGTTCTAAAGACTGTTGACATCTAGTGGAAGCCATTCAGCCTGGCGCTATACAGTTCATTTTTTAATTCCCATCTTCATTGTCCACACCTAACCTCACTCTCTTCGATTCACTGTCTGTGTGAAAACTCAATACCACAGACAATTTGCTGATTTCTGCCAGTGATGCACTCGCATCAGTCGTTACTATGGCAATTTAAAATGGCACTGACTATAGCTCAAATAAACCTAGTTGACAATCAAAATACTAAATATAAAGATGTTTTTTATGTTAAATGCACATGTTTAGTATTAGTGGATTGGATACATCTCTTTGCTTAGATTTACTTCCTAAAGTGTTTCCATCCCCCTTTAAAAGGTCAATAGCTCCAAATTTCAATTACTTAAAACCTCAAACCAACTACACATTGTAGAAATGCATATACAAATATTACAATTATTTAATGGGACAACTAAAAGATGTGCAACATGAAAATATTGTCCCATTTACATTGTGTTATTTATTGACGGTCCCTAACTATCCCCAGACATAGGCTATCCAAAGCCAAACCCACTTTGCCACAGTTGCTAAGCTAATTGCCAAGTCATTTTGCCAATTAGCTCACTCTCTCTCTGTTCAAATGCAGTTTAGCGATAGAGGCTAAAAGTAACCATTTTATTGTTTGGATAGTTGTCATGTTTTTTAACAGAAGAAGAGTTTTATTTTTTTTCTCGCTCCGCCGTTGTTGGGACAGAGAGATAAAGATGTTTTTTAAGTGTCACTTCTTTCCCTTGGAAACATCGGCGAGTGGAGAAAGGAGGGAGGGGAACCAAATTAGATCAGTGTATAGAAAATAGCGGCAAATGAATCCTGCCCCCGTGCACAATATAGAATCAGTCTTTTAATACGATGAAACATTTTCAGCAGCAGAAAGTTATTCTAATAGATAATGGCTTGATAATTAAAGTGGCATCATACTTTCACTGAATCACAATGTCTCTCTCACTAGGCAGCGTCTCTCTGACTATGAGTTTGATCCACGACGGGGAAGGAGTATTCTCCTGGAGGTTCTTGCTTAGACATCTACTCTATCACTCTCACTGTTTCTGTGTCTCTGTTTCTGTCTCGTGCTCTCTCTCTCACTCCCTCTGTCTCTCCATTCTCACTTTCAGGCACTTTTGCGCTCATATGAAAAAGTGCCCACTGCAGATCGGTGTATTTCGTTATTTTTATGAATTCCTTTGTCATTTTCTTTAGAAAATGTAAATGTGACAAATTGCACATCAAACTAGCTCATTTCATAATTTCTTGAATCTCAGAAAATTGTTGTTGTCATTTAGCAGATTATCCAGAGCGGCTTGCAGTTAGTTAATCAATCGTCAACAATCATTGCTCGCCGTCTCTTAGTAGGCCGAGGAATCACTGGCACTACCATGTGTAATGAGTGAATGTGTTGTTTTTGCAGAAAACAAATATAACTATAAATGTTGAGATTTTGGGTACATGGGCAGTTGGTATGTTATGAATCTCTAGAGCTCTAGTTATGAATTACAAAAGTCTATTTTATTATTTCATCTTTTATTTGGGAGGGGAGGGGGGATTTTGAGCAGCTGCCCCCTGAAAGGTATGTGCACGGCTCTGCTCTCTCTGTCTCTCCATTCTCACACTCTCTCTCCCTCTCTATTTCTTTCTCTCTCTCTCTCCTTTCCCCCATTGTAAATGTGAGTTGTTGTCCCTCACTTGAGCTATGTATCCTTATACCGAGGTACAGAAGGGCAGTGATGACATATGACACACACACGCACACGCACTCTCTCTCTCTGCCTCCATCTTTTTCTCTCACACTAACACCTGCTTCACATTCACACACACACCTGCTCACAATGGATCCTGTGCACACTCCCACACTCTCTCCTGCAGCTGAGAGTGTGCCAAGTGGAACGTGTAAAGAAAAATACGAGTTGAATGGCTGACCCAGTGCCCCACTGGATACGCTCCCACGTCTCCTCCCAGCCATTTCCACATATAGCTGTCTCACAGGGGGAAACTTGGGCTCACCTCTGGGGTTTGGAGAGGGGCTAGGGCACAAGGCTGTGTCTATTTTTGCTTATGCCGTGGTTGTGTTTTGGGTGTATCTTGATCTCAGACGCCAGACCATACCGGAGGAAACTTACACAGTACTCTGCTCAGTCCAGTATTTGGCATCTCTCCGATGGTTGTTAGGTTTCTTACACTGGAACAGGGCTGGGGGGAAGGGCCTGGGAGAGCAGAGCATGGCACAAGGCAGGAGCAGGGCTATGGAAAGATGCTGGGACTGATATGAGCAGGAACTGGGAATTTTCCTACCAGGATTTCTGGAAAAGAGCTTATCTGCGATTGTCAGTTCCCTTTTTGCTGTTTGTGTAGACTGTGGATGTGCAGCTATTTTGGTGCTATCAGGCATGTGACGCCTCATGCAGTCACTGCCACTTTTCTTTAATTGCTCTTAATATTGAAGCGCTCAAGCAGATCACATTAAAAGTGTGCCTCTGACTGCTGTTTAGGCTTCTGGCATGTTCCATTATATCCTTCTCATTTCCTCAGCTGTCCTTCAAACTGCTCTGAATGTCAGGCGCTCGCAGCGTCTGGAATTTGTATCAATTCTAAGTGTGGTTCTGCACGTCACAGTTTATCAGGGGCAAAATTCCTAGGTTTCGTATTTTTCCCAGATTGTTATAGTTTCACTCTCAAAATCACACTTTTAAAAAAAATATAAAAACAACACAATTGGATGTTCAAAGTCCACAACACTGCTTAATTCACATATCTAGTTTTCATTCCTCTCCAAACTCCTCTCCAAATTCACTCCATATGCATTTTCTGCTCCAGGTATCTCCATAGTTTATTCCTCAGTTTAATCTTCAAGGTATTTTAACCATTATTTTTTATAATATATCTACTGTACATACTATGTTACTTTTACACAAATTTCTGTTCCCTTTAGTTTCTCTCCACCGTTATTTTTTACACCTCAGGTCCCCTGGAAAAGTTGATGTACCAGCTCAGAACTGATGATGATATGAATTACGAGGCCTGGAATTTTACGGGAAGTGCTTTTTGTGGGCGTAAATAGCAGCTGGCAGAGTGCAGGTTCGCCGTCAATCGTACCATTAGCACTTAGCACCCAAGTTCGGACTTTCATCTGACTGACTGGTATGAGACGACTGAATACCTGTCACCCATATCTGTTGCCATCTTATCTGGAACGAGTCTAAAACGGGCAAATTTTGACAGCAGGAGATGTTCCTGCTCGTATCGTGTGATCTTTTTGGATACCTGGTAACAGCGCTAAGCGGTGTCAATTTATCTTGTGTCATGTTGTGCTAAATTGATTGTTTGTGGCTGTAAATGATACCGGGTTGATTACTTAACAATGATGGCTGTCTTGGGAATTAGTGTGCACTTGAGATGCGGCGTGTGGGTGTATTTAATTTCCCACAGAAGTGTGTGTCATAATGAACATGTGAAATGTGCGTAAGACATCATTATGTCACTGCCTTATTTAGTGTCTGTCCTACTTACCTCAGACGTAAAATGTTACTGATTCTGGTAGGAATGCCTAATTTTGACTTCAGGCTCGTTATAAGTATGACATATGCTGGTCAAAATGAATACTTCAATGACACAAGAACCCTGAAAATGTTACATTTAGGCAACTTGCTTCTCTCCTCTCGCCTCCACTCATTCTCTCATCTCATTGCTGCTCTCAGCTCAGGTGGAACCATAGAGGGCCAGCCTTAATTAGGGGAAGAGGTTCCGTGTGAATCAGGATGTACACTCACCACCCCGAGAAGGTCCCTCTCTAGTGTAGGTTTGGAAAGGGATCCCCCTTTCACGAAACCAGAGTACCCTTAGTTAGGCCAACCATCTGCTGCTGCTTCCCTATCAAAGGCCTAGGACACACACACACACACACACACACACACACACACACACACACACACACACACACACACACACACACACACACACACACACACATACACACACATACACATACACACATGCATACACGTGTCCACACAACATAGAAGAGAAAAGAACATGATTCATTCAACTCTCCTCTCTTCCCATTGGCGTTGTCCTCCTCACCTCTCCTCCTCAATTTCTTCCCCCTTTCCCTCCCCCTCTCATTCTCTCTCATCTCTCTATTGATCCATTCTGCTGGACTACTGAGTGTGTATGTCTGTTTGTGTGTGTAAATGCTAATTCTAAATATACTGTAGGTGCCTAATGAGGGCGGGGGCTTAGAGAGAGAACTCAGATCTAAATCCTCTAACAGTTATAATGTGTACCTGTTACAGGATTTAGACCTGAGTGCTTTCTCTAAGCCCCCACCCTCATTAGGCACCTACAGTATATTTCGAATGAGCATTTACACACCCACACACACACACACACCCACACACACACACACACACACACACACACACACACACACACACACACACACACACACACACACACACACACACACACACACACACACACACACACACACACAGAGATAACACACACAGATACACACACTCAGTCAACATATGCTTGGGCTTGCAGGCTCATCACTAGAGAGAAATAACAATGGGAAATAATGCAGCATTCTTACACCGTTCTCGGCTCAATCAGCCCATTTTTAGAATCAAAGCATCATCTTGTGATGTTTTTGCAAAAAGGTAGGCTTTGCAGTGCAAATGGGAAGAGATGAGCGTCAACCAATTGATGCGTATGTCAAGATATTGCATTCAATGGGAAAATGAATGTGTCAACCAACTGGTGCTTATGTCAGTAAATGTGCAGTCAATGGGAAAAGATGAGTGTCAGCCAGTTGATTATTATGTCAATACATTGCGTGCTTAGTCCCCTCCTGTACTCCTTGTTCACCCACGACTGCAACACCATCATTACGTTTGCTGATGACACAACGGTGGTAGGCCTGATCAGCAATGACGATGAGACAGCCTATAGGGAGGAGGTCAGAGACCTGGCATTGTGGTGCCAGGTCAATAACCTCTCCCTCAACGTCAGCAAGACAAAGGAGCTGATCGTGGATTACAGGAAATGGAGGGCTTCAATTGCCACGGTTTCCACTTCACTAAGGATCTATCATGGTCCAAACACAACCAACACAGTCGTGAAGATGGCAAGACATCACCTCTTCCCCCTCATGAGGCTGAAAAGACTTGGCAAAGGCCCTTAGATTCTCAAAAAGTTAGACAGCTGCACCATTGAGAGCATCTTGACTGACTGCATCACCGCTTGGTATGGCAACTGCTTGGCATCTGACCATAAGGCTCTACAGAGGTTAGTGCGTAGGGTCCAATACATCACTGGGGCCAAGCTCGCTGCCATCCAGGACCTCTATACCAGGCGATATTAGGGGAAGGTCCTAAAAATTGTTCAAGACTCCAGCCACCCAAGCCATAGACTGTTCTGTCTGCTACCGCACGGCAAGTGTTACCGATACACCAAGTCTGGAACCAGCAGGACCCTGAACAGCTTCTACACTCAAGCTATAAGACTGCTAAATAGGTAATTGAATAGCTTCACAAACTATCTGCATTGACACCCTTTTTTGCACTCACTTTGTTTGATTAATCACACATGCTGCTGCTTATGGAAGAGTAGTACAGTAGGGCCAAGTGAAATAATAAACGGTGATGGAAGGTGGGACTTGGACTATAATTTTTTTGTAGAATGGTACATAACAAAGTGGCAATATTTCAAGAATATAATTGAAAGATTTCGAGATAAACTTAGAAATTATATTTCGTGAATAACATGGCAATATTTTTTGAATGTGGCAATGTTTTGAGAATAATGTGCAATTATCTGAGAATAAAGTGGTAATATTTCAAGAATAAAGTGGCAAAATTTAATTTTGAGAAAAAAGTCTCAGTTATATTTTGAGATTAACATAGGGATTTGGTTAAGTGCATGTCTCCCTGGCTCCCATTTGCTGTGCGTGCCATCGTTGAAATGCCTGCAGGTAGATGCCATGGTGAAACTATACTTTAGAATTGGCTTTAGTAACAAGGAAATCCTTTCTCTTTTAGCAGATAATAACCATATTAATATAAGTATTAGGACCTGGAAAAAGGCAGCGCCACAGATTATTTGCAGAAGGAGGAACGGTGGTTACATACATAGGAAGAGACGGGTGGGTTGTGTGTGTATGCAGGTGTGTGTGTATGTGGGCAGTAAAAAGTCAGTCTGTTCTCCTAATTCGCTGCAACTTTCTGCTGCGTAGCCTAGACAAACACCTTGCCAGAAATACGTGCTTAATGGCAACTATTAACTACCTTATCGATGGTGTTTTACTAACAGTAGTATTTCTTCCTTATGGCAACTATTCTTCTAACGACTATAGGCTAGTAGGCTACGTGAGCACACCCAACAAAAAACGATATTCTCAAAAAAATTGCCATTTTATTCTTGAAGTATTGCCACTTTATTCACGAAATGTAATTTACATTTTATTCTCGAAATATTACCACTTCAAGTGCAGTTGCAAAAACCATGAAGCGCTTTGATGAAACTGGCTCTCATGAGGTACGCCACAGGAAAGGAAAACCCAGCTGCAGAGGCTAAGTTTATTAGAGTTACCAGCCTCAGAAATTGCAGTCCAAATGAATGCTTCACAGAGTTCAAGTAACAGACACATTTCAACTTCAACTTTTCAGAGGAGACAGCGTGAATCGCACCTTTATGGTCGAATTGCTGCAAAGAAACCACTACTAAAGGACGACAATAATAAGAAGAGACTTGCTTTGGCCAAGCAACACAAGCAATGAACATTAGAGAGCTGTCCTTTGGTCCAATTTTTTGATTTTTGGTTCCAACCTCCATGTCTTTGTGAGACGCAGAGTAGGTGAATGGATGATCTCTGTATGTGTGGTTCCCACCGTGAAGCATGGAGGAAGCATGGAGGAAGAGAAGTGATGGTCTGGGGGTGCTTTGCTGGTGACCCTGTCGGTGATTAATTTAGAATTCAAGGCTCACAGCATTCTGCAGCGATACGCCATCCCATCTGGATTGCGCTTAGTGGAACTATCATTTGTTTTTCAACAGGACAATGACCCAACAGACCTCCAGGCTGTGAAAGGGCTATTTTACCAAGCAGGAGAGTGATGAAGTGCTGCATCAGACGACCTGGCATCCACAATCACCCAACCTCAACCCAATTGAGATGGTTTGGGATGAGTTGGACCGCAGAGTGAAGGAAAAGCAGCCAACAAGTGCTCAGCATATCTGGGAACTCCTTCAAGACTGTTGGAAAATCATTCCAGGTGAAGCTGGTTGAGATAATGCCAAGCGTGTGCAAAGCTGTGATCAAGGCAAAGTTTGACTACTTTGAAGTATCTCAAATATAAAATATATTAAGATTTGTCTAACCCTGCTCTAACACTTTTTTGGTTAATACATGATTCCAAATGTGTTATTTCATAGTTTTAATGTCTTCACTATTATTCTACAATGTAGAAAATAGTAAAAATAAAGAAAGACCGTTGAATGAGTAGGTGTGTCCAAACTTTTGGCTGGTACTGTATGTTTCAAATTTGTTTTGATGTAAAATGGACCATTATCATGCAACTGTCTCGAAACAGGGGCAGGGGGAAATATACATGTCATCTATGCACTTAAATAGCAAATGGAGTATCCTTTCCCGTGGTTCATTTTCATGCCAGGCAGGTAGACTACACTTTACTGTTGTAAAGATAAGCAATGTGCTTAATATTAGGAAAGTTGAGAAATAACTATAGGCCTAGCCTATAGAAAGCTGATTGGATCCTCCTCTTTTTTATAGAGATCATCCCTTTTCTTGCGCAATTGCAAAGCCTATATAGATGTTGCGCAACGTGGACTCCTATGAAGTGTTTGAATAGATTTTTGATTACATTTGCTTTGATGTCAGAGTGACTAGAGAGACAATAGAGTGCTGAGTACCAGGCAGTTAGCAAGTTTGGTAAGCTACTAATGACCATCAGCAGCATCAGCGCTTGGAGAAACTGTGACCAAACGGTGACTGAGTTCATGACCGCCGTTGTGGCGGTAACACGGTCACCACAACAGCCATACTCACTAGTCATTATCCTGTCTGTGGAGGTAGGAGAGCTAGAGATGAGGGGGAAGGGGAGACAGTAAATAAGGGGGAAAGAATGGAATGGGGGAGGGGGAGAGAGAAAGGAGTGAGGAGTGAGAGAGGAGGGAGGGAGAAAGAAAGAGTGACAAGTTGAAGGGAGTGGGAAAGAGAAGAGGGAAGGGAGAAAGAGAGAAAGGATTGAGAAGGACGGTGTCAAGTACCATAGGCATCCATATTGGGTTGCTAATCTCTCCCCATTGAATGCAATGCATTCACTTAGGCTTCATGTCTGTGAAGCCTTTCTCTAGGCTTCAACAGTGTGAGTAAAATTTTACCCCATTGAATGCAACCCTGCGATGCTCATCTTTTCCCATTGATTGCAATATATTGACATACGCATGCTTTGGTTGACACCCGTCTTTTCCCATTGACGGCAAATGTATTGACATAAGCATCAAGGATCTGACACTTCTTTTCCCATTGAATATATAATGTATTGAATGTCTTTTCCGATTGACCTAAAAAGCATCAACCCTGTGACTGTAACGTAGATGACAGGGAGTCAGGAAGCAAGTGCAGTTTGTGGGTTTAATGATGAACATTGAACAATACAAAACAAAACAAGAAAGTGTTTAAACATGGAAACAAACAATATTGCCTGGTGGGTGATAACAACAGAGCACTATATAAAGGTGGAAGTAGTCAGTGAGGTGATGAAGTCCAGATGTGCCTAATGAGGCGCAGGTGTGCGTAAGGATGGGTCGCCAGGACCGGTGGTTAGTAGACGGCGACGCACACTGGAGAGATAATAACCCCCCCATGACGTGCTGCTCCAGCCTCAGAACGACACCGGCCAGGAGGACAAAGAGCGGGACTACCCTCAATGTCCAGGGAAGGCAGAGGGTTGTCATGGGGGACGGCATCAGCCAGGGGACCAGGAACCACCAGCCTGAGGAGGGAAATGTGAAAAGAGGGTGAGATCTCGTAGTCATTGGGAAGCTGTAATTGGTAAGTTACCTCATTGAGTCCTCCGGAGAACTTTGAATGGCCCCACAAGCCAATTGCTCAGCTGCAGGGAGGGCAGGCAGAGCGGGAGGTTCCTGGTAAAAAGCCGGACGCGATCACCAGGATGGTAAATGGGTGCCTCGCTCTTTCTGGCGCCAGACGGCGCGTTGGAGACCCAAATCTCCTCTGTCCGCCGGAACCACTCATCCACTGCAGGGGCTTTGGTCTGGCTCGGGGTCCACAGAGCCAGGGTACCCCAGGATGCACTGGAAGGGAGACAACCGGGTAGACGCAAACATCCCACCGGCCAATAGCCAGGGAAAATACAGCGCGCCATATTCAAATAACATGATATAAAAATCAAACTTTCATTAAATCACACATGTAAGATACCAAATTAAAGCTACACTCGTTGTGAATCCAGCCAACATGTCAGATTTCAAAAAGGCTTTTCGGCGAAAGCATAAGATGCTATTATCTGATGATAGCACAACAGTAAACAAAGAGAGTAGCATAATTCAACACTGCAAGCACGACACAAAACGCAGAAATAAAATATAAATCATGCCTTACCTTTGACTAAATTATTTTGTTGGCACTCCAATATGTCCCATAAACATCACAAATGGTCCTTTTGTTCGATTAATTCCGTCGATATATATCCAAAATGTCAATTTATTTGGACCGTTTCATCCAGATAAACACAGCTTCCAACTTTCGCCAAGTCACTACAAAATATATCAAAAGTTACATGTAAACTTTACCAAAACATTTCAAACTACTTTTGTCATACAACGTTAGGTATTTTTAAACGTTAATAATCGATCAATTTGAAGACGGGATGATCTGTATTCAATACAAAAACAAAACAAACTGACTCAACTTTTTTCGGAACGTGACTCTCTCAAAAACTTCATGTGACCCTCATTTACGATAGCCCTACTTCTTCACTACACAAAGGAATAACCTCAACCGATTTTCAAGGACTGGTGACATCCAGTGGAAGCAGTAGGAACTGCAAGCAAGTCCATTAGAAATCTGGTGTCTCTAAGAAAGCTCATTGAAAAGACAGTGACATCAAAAAAATACAAATTCTGAATGGTTTGTCCTCAGGGTTTTGCCTGCTACATAAGTTCTGTTATTCTCACAGACATGATTCAAACAGTTTTAGAAACTTCAGAGTGTTTTCTATCTAATAATATGCATATCTTATATTCTGGGGATGAGTAGCAAGCAGTTGAATTTTGGCATGCTATTTTTCCGAAAGTGAAAATGCTGCCCCCTGCCCTCAAGAAGTTAAATAAAGGTGAAATAAAAAAATATAAAATAATTTGAGATCAAATCCGATATACGTAATATTGTACACTTATCATAATTAGGTTCTAGTCTAGAGACTACAGAAAAGTTATCTAGATCTTCAATGAGACATTTCAGGGATCTAGCTTGTGGACTTAATATAAAACTTGAGTCATCGGCATACATGGACACCTTTATTTTTAATCCTTGGATTGCTAATCCTCTAATGTTGTTATCCAGTCTTACTTTATCAAATACCTTTTCAAAATCCGCTATAAATACCAGGCCTGGCTTCATAGATGTTTCATGATGTTCTATTATTTATAGTAGTTGTTGTATATTATCTCCAATGTATCGTCCATGTAAAAAACCTGTCTGATCAGGATGAACAATACCTGGTAGAATTTTTCATTGACTTGAAATGTGTTGAAATATGCTTTTTTTGGTTGACTTTCATCTTTTCACACTAAGAGCAAATGTATTCACATAAGCATCAACTTTTTAACACTTCTTTTCCCATTGAATGCGTGTGTTGACCTAATCATCAATTGGCTGGCACTCATTTTTTCCCATTGATTGCACTGTATTGACACAAGCATCAACCCTGTGACACTCATCTTTTCCCATTGACTGCCATGTTCAGGGAAGCATGGTGGTGGCAGCATCATGCTGTAGGGATGTTTTTCCATTGGCAGGGACTGGGAAACTGGTCAGAATTGAAGGGATGATGGATGTTGCTAAATAAAGGGAAATCCTTGAGGGAAACCTGTTTCAGTTTTCCAGAGATTTGAGACTGGGACGGAGGTTCACCGTCCAGCAGGACAATGACCCTAAGCATGCTGCTAAAGCAACACTTGAGTGGTTTAAGGGGAAACATTTACATGTCTTGGAATGGCCTAGACCTCAATCCAGTTGAGAATCTGTGGTATGACTTAAGAATTGCTGTGCACCAGCGGAACCCAACCAACTTGAAGGAGCTGAAGCAGTTTTGGCTTGAAGAATGGGCAGAAATCCCAGTGGCTAGATGTGCCAAGCTTATAGAGACATACCCTAAGAGACTTTCAGCTGTAATTGCTGAAAAAGGTGGCTCTACAAAGTATTGACTATGGGGGGGTGAATAGTTATGCACGCTCAAGTTTTCCTTTTTTTTTTGTCTAGTTTCTTGTTTGTTTTACAAAAAAATGTATTTTGGTTCTTCAAAGTGGTAGGCATGATGTGTAAATCAAATGATACAAACCCCCCCAAAATCCATTTAATTCCAGGTTGTAAGGCAACAAAATAGAAAAAATGCAAAGGGGGTGAATACTTTCGCTAGCCACTATACTGCTCAATGACATTGGATGAATCCTGGAACATATTCCAGGCTGTGCTAGAAAAACAGTCCTGTAGCATAGCATCCACATCATCTGACCACTTCCTTATTGAGCGAGTCATTGGTACTCCCTTCTTCAGTTTTTGCTTGTAAGCAGGAATCAAGAGGATATAATTATGGTCAGATTTGCCAAATTTAGGGCGAGGGAGAGCTTTGTATGCTTCTCTGTGTGTGGATTGAAGGTGGTCTAAAGATTTTCTTTTCCTCTGGGTTTATGTGACATGTTGATAGAAGTTATGGAAAAACGGATATAAGTTTACCTGCAACAAATTCCCCGGCCACTAGGAGCGCAGCTTCTGGATGATAATTTTCTTGTTTGCTTATGGCCTTTTACAGGTTAGTTTGTGGTGGTAAATGGACTGCTACGAATAATATAGATGAGAACTCTCTTGGTAGATTGTGTGGTCTACAGCTTATCATGAGGTACTCTACCTCAGGTGAGCAATACCTCAAGATCCCTCGTCTTACCAGATGTATCTGATGTTCCTGCCGAAGCATGGAAAACCCACCGGCTCTATATTATCTGTGTCGTCGTTCAGCCATGACTCGATGAAACGTAAGATATTACAGTTTTTAATGTCCCGTTGGTAGGATAGTCTCAACCGTAGATCATCCAGTGATTGCTTGTTGGCCAATAGAACTGATGGTAGTGGCGGTTTACTCACTCGCCTACTAAGGCACCCCGACCTTCTCCCCCTGTATCTCTTTTCTTCACGCATATGACAGGGATTTGTGCCTGTGCTCAGGGAAGCAGTATATCTTTCGCGTCGGACTCATTAAAGAAAAAAATATTTGTCCAGTTCGAGATGAGTAATTGCTGTTCTGATGTCCAGAAGCTCTTTTCGGTCATGAGAGACAGTAGCAGCAACTTTATGTACAAAATAAGTTACAAACAATGCAAAAAAACAAACTAAATAGCACAGTTGGTAGGAGCTCATTTTTGCGCCGTCATTACTGCGAAGCATCAAGCATCAATACTGTGATACTCATATTGACATAAACTTCAGATGGTTGACACTCAGATTTTCTCATTGACTGCAATGTATTGACATAAGCATCAACCCTCTGACACTCATATTTTTCCATTGACTGCAATGCATTGACACTTCAATTGGTTGAAGCTCATCTTTTCCCATTGACCTAAAATGTATTGACATAAGCATCAACCCTCTGACACTCATCTTTTTCCATTGACTGCAATGCATTGACACTTCAATTGGTTGAAGCTCATCTTTTCCCATTGACCTAAAATGTATTGACATAAGCATCAACCCTGTGACACTCATCTTTTAACATTAGTGTAAGGATCAATTGGTTGATGCTCATATTTCCCATTAAATGCAATGTATTGACATAAGCATGAATTGGTTGACATTCATATTTTCCTATTGACTGCAATGCATTGACATAAGCATCAACCCTGTAACACTTTTCTTTTAGCTTTGAATGCAATGTATTAGCATAAGCCTTAATTGGTTGAAGTTTATGTTTTTCCATTGACTTGAAATGTATTTACAATCAATCAATCAAATATATTTAAAAAAACATTTACATCAGCAGATATCACAAAGTGCTGTATAGAAACCCAGCCTAAAACCCCAAACAGCAAGCAACGCAGATGTAGAAGCACAGCTTCAATTGGTTGACGTTCATCTTTTCCCTTTGACTGCAAATTTATTTACATAAGCATCAACTTCTGTAACACTTTTCTTTCACCATTGAATGCAATGTGTTGACATAAGCATCACTTTGCTGACACTCATAATTTCCCATTAAATGCAATGTATTGATAAAAGCACAATTGGTTGGCACTAATCATTTCCCATTGACTGACATGTAGTGACATAAGCTTCAATTATGAAAAACAGATATAGTCTCTCTCTCTCTCTCTCTCTCTCTCTCTCTCTCGCTCTCTCTCTCTCTCTCTCTCTCTGCATGCTGGGAGTGTTTGGTGCATGCTGGGAAGTGTATGATCGAGGGAGTGCGTGTGTTGTGTAGAGTTAGATATTCAGAACTTTCTTTCGGTTTTCTCTTTCTTGGTGGCATTCTTTTGTTTTCTTCTGTGCATGATTAAGATTATTATATATTTTTTTTGTGTGGTAGAATTAAGTATTTAGTTTTTTTCGTATCGAAATTACCTTGATTTTGGCGGGGATGGCAGCCCGAATGGGGTATGCGGTCCCTGTCGCTTCGGCACGGCTGTAGGTGTGTTACTGAAGCTACTGTCACGGTGGAGGAGTTTCTGGTCACCGTAGAAAATGTTGCTTATGCGTCACGGATGAATAAAGCAGTGGTGGTCTTTCTTAAAGAAGAACGCCTTGTAGATCGAATGGTTGAGCATGGCGTACTTCTTAAAGGAATGTTTTTTCAAGTTACGCCGCTCTTTTCTCCGTCAACAAGGGTAACGATTTCAAATGTACCACCGTTTATTCCAAATGAGCTATTGGAGCGCGAATTATTGCGCTTTCGGAAGTTTGCAAGTTCAATTAAGGTTGTTCCGTTGGGTTGCAAACACCCGGCGTTGAAACAGGTAATGTCGTTTCGGCGACAGGTGTTTATGTTTTTGGACTCACCGGAGCAGACTTTAGAGTTATCGTTTAAAGTCAAGTATGATAATAGACTGTATATGGCTTATGCTAGTACGGGTAGTCAACGGTGTTTTGAGTGTGGGGATGTTGGCCATAAGTGACATGCTTGCCCGAAAAGGGAGAAGGCAGAGGGAGGGGCGCAGGTGGTCATCATAACGCCTGGGCCCACTGATGTAGGGAGAGGTGGGCCGACAGTGGTTGAGCAGCCACAAGCACCTGTTGCTGAGGAAGAAGTTATCCGTGTTGAGTCCACGAGTTTGCAACTTGTATTAGAGGGAAATGTTATGCAGCAGAAAAATATTGTTGTAGAAGGTAAGGATGGATCTGAAGAGCCAGTTCCTCAGACTGGTGAGGAGGTGCCCAGTACGAGTACTGGGGCACAGGAGGGGGTTCATATGGAGCTAATCTCCCAGGTAGTGGAGGAGATGCCCACTACGAGTAATGGAGTACAGGAGGGGGTTCATGTGGAGCTAATCTCCCAGGTAGTGGAGGAGATGCCCACTACGAGTAATGGGGTACAGGAGGGGGTTCATGTGGAGCTAGGCTCTCAGGTAGTGGAGGAGATGCCCACTACGAGTAATGGAGTAAAGGAGGGGGTTCATGTGGAGCTAGGCTCCCAGGTAGTGGAGGAGATGCCCACTACGAGTAATGGGGTACAGTAGGGGGTTCATGTGGAGCTAGGCTCTCAGGTAGTGGAGGAGATGCCCACCACAGGTAATGGGGTTCAGGTGGGGCTAGTCTCCCAGGTAGTGGAGGAGATGCCTGGTACGAGTGCAAGTGGAGAGTGTTGAAAGGGATGTGGTAGAGGGGAGTCAGTGGTCTGTGGCCTCAGCTGAGGAGGATCAGGAGAAGGATAAGGATATCTCTTTTGATATGACAGCAGCTGGTGAGGACTCAATTTATGATCTAGAGGAGGTAAATGGTTTTCTGGATCAGACTTTTGGGAAATCTGTCAAATTGGCAGAATATTTTGATGTTGATAAGTTTGTGAGGTCAGCTGTGATGTTACAGAAGACGGTGGGGTTAGACCAGTTGAGTGAGAAGAAGCGTTTTCGCTTGAGGAAATGTGTTACTGCTGTTACAGCAGCAAAAGGTGGTGGGAAACGTGGTCAGGTTAATAAGAAAAAATTTAAATAATGATGATGATCATGCTTCATAGGGTGTCTTTTTTCTCTTTGGTTCCTCTGTGGTATCTTCTGCTTTTCTATATGGAGGTACTAAGGGTGGGCTCTCTCAATATTAATGGGGGAAGGGACAGGAATAAGAGGGCTTGGGTGTTAGAAGTAATAAAACAGAAAAGGCTTAATGTAGTTTTCCTACAGGAGACACATAGTGATGAGGCTAAGGAGGTTGACTGGGGTATGTGGTGGGAGGGGCAGCATATACTCAGTCATGGTACTAATTTTAGTGCTGGGGTGGCCATCTTGTTTTCCTCAGGTTTAGGGGTGACTGTGATATCTACAACAGAGATTGTCAAGGGTCGGGTTTTATTGGTCAAGGTGGATGTTATGTTTTTTTGTTTTTGTTTTTTTGAATGTCTATGCTCCTAATGAGGGTACAGAGCGTCTTGTTGTGTTTGATAAAATAAAAGAAACCTTAAGACAGTGTGACCAAGAGGGGTGTATGGTTTTAGGGGGGGACTGGAACTGTACTGTGGATTTTACTGTTGATCGCACTGCTGAAGAACCTCACCTGCGGTCAGCCACTTTCCTGTCTGGCCTATTAACTGAGTTTGAGCTTTCTGATGTGTGGAGAGTAAGGAATGCAAAAGTTAGGCAGTACACATGGCTAAAAATGAATGAAGGTCGTGTCAGTGCAGCAAGGTTAGACAGGTTGTACGTATCTGATCAATACTGTAGTAGGGTTGGAAGGTGTGCCATTACTCCTGTGGGTTTCTCTGATCATCATATTGTTACTGTTGATATTCACTTGTCCTGTCCACGAAGGTCATCACCTTACTGGTATTTTAATGTTAAGTTGTTACATGATGTCATGTTTTGGGAAAGGTTTTTGTTGTTTTGGGAAAAATGAAGGGTTAAAAAAGGAAATTTTGAGTCCTTGAGACAATGGTGGGATGTTGGGAAGGCCCAAATACGATTATTTTGTCAACAGTATACTGCTTTGTCTCAAACTGAAGTTAAAGAGACTATCAAGGCCCTTGAACAGGACATCAAATCAATTGAATTGAAGCTGCTCACTCAGAATGACCCTGGACTAGTCATGAACTTACAGGACAAGAGACATGAACTGAGGTCGTTTCTGCATGAAAGAGTGAAAGGTGCCTTGATTAGGTCTCGTTTCGCTTCCCTCAAGGACATGGATGCTCCTAGTGCTTTTTTAAAAAACCTTGGACAGTCG
Source organism: Salvelinus alpinus (assembly GCF_045679555.1). NCBI lineage: Eukaryota > Metazoa > Chordata > Actinopteri > Salmoniformes > Salmonidae > Salvelinus > Salvelinus alpinus. The sequence continues at coordinate 3,154,591 of NC_092118.1, read as the reverse complement.
ACATTGCAACGTAAACAGATGGTCTGCCTTCGTCTCCCTGATGGGAAGGTGACCACGGATGACAGTGAAATGCGCCAACATGCCGTGGATTTCTACTCTGCCCTCTATAAGGCGGAGGATTGTGATTCTCTGTATACTGAACAGTTGTTACACGGTCTTCCTCAATTGGGACCTGAGCAGAGAGTTGCTTTGGACTGACATTACACTGCAAGAGCTGTCCACAGCAGTTATGCAGCTCTCATCAGGCCGAGCCCCTGGCATTGATGGTTTACCATCTGAGTTTTATAAGCACTTTTGGGGGTCTATTGGGGAGGATTTTTATGAAGTGGTGTGTGAATCTTTTCATGAGGGTTCTCTTCCTGTATCCTGTCAACGTGCGGTGCTTTCACTGTTGCCAAAAAAGGGGGATTTGGCTCTCATAAAAAATTGGAGACCTGTTGCTTTGCTGTGTGCAGAATACAAAATAGTTTCTAAATGTCTCTCAAACAGGTTGAAAGAGTATCTGGGATTGTTGGTCCACAATGACCAGTCCTACTGTGTACCTGATCGCTCAATTGTTGACAACTTGTTTCTGATAAGAGATGTTTTAGACATTTGTAAACTGTCTGATGTAAATGTGGGTTTACTTTCTTTGGATCAGGAGAAGGCTTTTGACCGCGTGGACCACCAGTACTTGTTTAAAACGATGAAAGCCTTTGGGTTTGGGGATGTTTTTTTGTCTTGGATGAATTTACTGTATGCTGGGGCCTCGTGTATGGTGAAGGTGGGGGGTGGTTTGAGTTGCCCTATCCCTGTCCAAAGGGGCATCAGGCAGGGATGCCCAATTTCAGGGCAGTTATATAGTCTGGCGATTGAACCAATGCTTTGTTTTTTAAGAGCGAAGCTTACTGGTTTCTCTGTGCCAGGTGTAATTAAGGGTCCCACGATAGCACTGTCTGCGTATGCAGATGACGTGACCATTTTTATTACAGGGGCTGAGGATGTTAAGGTTCTCTCAAACGCTTTAAAGGTGTATGAGGGGGCCTCCTCAGCTAGAGTCAATTGGGGAAAGAGTGAAGCGCTGTGGGCAGGTCAGCTTCAGACGGGGTCCGCTCCACGGTTACCAGGGGGGCTTCAGTGGGGCAGAGATGGGATGAAGACTTTGGGTGTTTTTCTAGGCTCTGATGTCTTTCAGAAAAATAACTGGGAGGGTGTAGTGGAGAAAGTGTGTGCCAGACTGTCAAGATGGAAATGGGTGCTACCCCAGTTGTCTTATAGGGGAAGGGTACTGGTAATTAATAATCTTGCTGCCTCTACCCTGTGGCACAGACTAATGATTTTGCAGCCACCAAAGGGTCTGATACAAGAGCTTCAGAGGACCCTTGTCAATTTCTTCTGGTCTGGACAACACTGGATCAAAGCTGCAGCCCTGTACCTGCCACTGCACGAGGGGGGGCAAGGTCTGGTAGACATTTCCTCTAGGATCATGGCTTTCCGGCTTCAAGCAGCCCAGAGACTGTTGTACAGTGACGGTTCTAGCTGGGTCGAAACAGCCTGCACACTGATGAGGAGAGCGGGCTGTTTGGGCTTAGACAAGCACATTTTCCTGTTAAAGCTGGAGGGGGGTGATTTGCCTGGCCTGACTCCATTCTATGAGTCTGTTATGCAAGCTTGGAGGGTTTTTGTCAAGTCCCGTAAGGCCGGCACGCTACCAGGGATGTGGCTTTTTGAAGAGCCTCTTTTTTATAACACTGCCATCCAGTCCAGTGCTCTGGGTTCAGCCAGCCTGCGTTCATGCCTGTTAGGGTTGGGGTGCACCAAGCTGGGTCATCTGATGCAGAGCAGGAGCAGATCGTTGGAGGAGCTGGGAGAAAGAGCGGGGATCCGATCATCTCGCCTACTGAGGAAGGTCGTCGCTGAGGTCTGTGACTCCTTGCCAGTGCTTCATCGTCAGTATGTGACTGACACTTTAAATTCTGATCGGTGGAAGGAGGGTCTGGATTTTGTGTTCCCTGCACTGATTGTTAGTGCTGCGGTGGGGGCATTCGAGGAGGACGTGGGGATGCTGCTTTCCTTCGATACCCCGGAGCTGGGGGAGTTCAAGGAGGTGGGAAAGAAGGCCATGTACAGAATATATGTAAAGGTGTCCCATGCCTCTTCCCTGGAAGGGGTAAAATCGACGAGGTGGGCGGATGTGCTTGGTCCAGGTGCTTCCCCAAAAGGCTGTTGGCGATCATTATATAAACTGCCGATTGATAAGAGGACAGCTGACCTCCAATGGAAGATAATACACGGAGCTATAGCCACCAACATGCATCTGGTACACCTGGACCCTACTGTTGGGGAAGGGTGTCCATTCTGTGCTGAGTCTGAAACTCTGGCACACCTGTTTTTACTGTGTCCCAGGTTGGTCGGGATGATTGACCTGATCACTGACTGGTTCTCAACGTTGGGAGAGGTTTTCTCTTCCCAACTGTATATATTTGGGCCAAAGTACAGGTTCAGTCAAAAGGGTGTCGTTGTGTTGCTTAATTTTGTGTTAGGGGCAGCTAAATTAGCGATATGGAAGACCCGAAAGAACAGTATTCGGGGACAGGGGTCTGTGGATGTGGTGGGAATGCTGGAGGGAATGTTGGCAGCGAGACTGAGAGTTGAGTTTGCCTATTATAAACTTGTCAATAATATTGATCTGTTTTTGAGTATATGGGGTATTCAGAGGCTGTTGTGTTTAGTTACTGTGGAGGAGGAGTTGGAGTTGTGTTTTTAATTTATGTGTAACTGTGGTTTTGTATGAGTTTTTATTGTGTGGTGGGCTCCCAGACCCAATAAAGATTATTTAAAACTCTCTCTCGCTCTCGCTCTCTCTCGCTCTCTCATTGCCAAAGCAAGTAAAGTAGATAATAAACAATACAACATTACACTTACAAAAGTTCCAAAAGAATAAAGACAATTCAAATGTCATATTATGTATAATTTTCAGTGATGTAATGATGTGCAAATAGTTAAAGTACAAAAGGTGGTGTTTGTTCTTCACTGGTTGCCCTTTTCTTGTGGCAACAGGTCACAAATCTTGTAAACTGTGGAATTTCAATCAATAGATGGGAATTTATCAAAATTGGATTTGGGTCTGTGTAATCTGAGGGAAATATGTGTCTCTACTATGATAATAGATTTGGCAGGGGGTTAGGAAGTGCAGCTCAGTTTCCACCTCATTTTGTGGGCGGTGTGCACATAGCCTTTTTTTCCTTGGAGAGCCAGATCTGCATTCGTCGGCCTTTCTCAATAGCAAGGATATGCTCACTGAGTCTATACATAGTCAAAGATGTCCTTAATTTTGGGTAGGTCACAGTGGTCAGGTATTCTGCCACTGTGTACTCTCTGTTTAGGGCCAAATAGCATTCTAGTTTGCTCTGTTTTTTAGTAAATTCTATCCAATGTGTTAAGTAATTATCTTTTTGGTTTCTCATGATTTGGTTGGGTCTAATTGTCTTGCTGTCCTGGGGCTCTGTGGGGTCTGTTTGTGTTTGCGAACATAGCCCCAGGACCACTTTGCTTAGGGGACTCTTCTCCAGGTTTATTTCTTTGTAGGTAATGGCATTGTTTGTGGAATTTTTGGGAATTGCTTCCTTTTAGGTGGTTGTAGAATTTAACGGCTCTTTTCTGGATTTAGGTAAATAGCGGGTACCGGCCGAATTCTTCTCTGCATGCATTTATTTGGTGTTTTACGCTATACTCTGAAGATATTTTTTGCCAAATTCCCAAATTCCCATTTTGTGAATTCTTGGTTTGTGAGCGGACCCAGACCTCAGAATCATAAAACGCAATGTGTTCTATAACTGATTCAAGTATTTTTAGCCAGATCCTCATTGGTATGTCAAATTTTATTTTCCTTTTGATGGTATAGAAGGCCCTTCTTGCCTTGTCTCTCAGATCGTTCACAGCTTTGTGGCGCTGATGTTTAGGCTGAGGTATGAATAGTGTTTTGTGTGCTCAAGGGTAACGGTGTCTAGATGGAATGGTCCTGGGAAATTGACCTTTTTTGGAACACCATTATTTTTGTCTTATGAGAGTTACTGTCAGGCCCCAGGTCTGACAGAATCTGTCAAGAAGATCTAGGTGCTGCTGTAGGCCCTCCTTGGTAGGGGAAAGAAGCACAAGAAGCACATTTGACTTCAGATTCTAGTAGAGTGAGGCTGGGTGCTGCATACTGATCTAGTGCCCTCGCCAATTCGTTGATATATATGTGACTCACCACCTGTATTCGGTCTTCTGTAGCAACATTTTAAGTTCTGTTTTTTACATTGGATTAAATTAGAGACTCAAAGCTAAAAAATGGTATATCATACACTACAGTTGAGGAACAATGGGAAAGTAAATCTGCTTTGAAAGTTGATCAACTTGTAAACTCACTTTTAAGAAAACCGTCTTTCAATGTTTTGGTACTACTATTGGAGAGCCCATCTTTGTCTACACCATTCAGCATTGTTCAAACCCTCTTTAGCCTTAGCCCCACCCATCTCTTTAAGGTTTGATCCATGCGTTCTGTACCAACTTGCCAGCTACTTCCAGACATCTAAGAGAGAGAGAACAGCTCACTGAACAGTACTCGCCCTAGCAGAGCTGGTTAGGCTGTTACAGTACGTTATCCAGAGCGTTGGTGACTGCAACTGTGCTGTCAGATTGTCCGTTCGTAAATTCAGAGCGTTTCACGTTCAGAGCGCACACAGGATGCTCTGGCCAATAAGTAGGGTTGTTACGAAAGCTCTGACCTCACAACGACAGTCAAGCACACAAGTTAACTGGCTAACATTGGCTAGCTACTTCCAGACACATAATGAGAGAACACCCCACTCTGACCATTTCACACCCCATAGCAGAGCTGGTTAGGCTGTTTACTGGTTGTCCAGAGTTTTGGTGACTGTAACAGTGCTGCTGGCAACAATTGAATTACGCTTTGTTGTCGACGTTTACAGACACCGGACAGTTTCAACGGGTGTTGAGCATTCAAAAATTAATCACTTATTCTGCGCTCTGGCACACTAAGACGGGAGTGGTTTGTTCAGAAATATAACTAGCTTGGTAAACAATGAATCCCAACGGATGACGTAACTTTAGTTAGTGAGCCAGCCAGCTAATGTTAGCTAGCTAGCTAACCGTTCACTAACTTGAAATTAAAATACTTTGTCAAAATTAGAGTGGAGTCTTTTGTCAATAGCTAGATAGCTAAACATTGGACCATAATCACAACTCATGACCTTACTACCCTGCATGAATCTGCAGGTAGCTAACCAACCAGGTTCAATGGCTATAACTAGTCAAGCAAATGTGTGCGAGAAATGTGTGTGAGATACGAAGAATACGATCATACACAACGTTAGCTAACAAACCAGCCACTTCCTGTCAAAATTAGAAACATGTAATAATAGAAAATGTAGCTAGCTAGACTATCTTACCAGTTTACATTATGGTTGGACGTGTCTCCTGTCTGATGCCATGCATGGTTGCCCTAGGTTTGACGATGTAGTCCAGACTGGTGTTTTCTCCATCTCCTTAGCTATCATACTCAAATTCCACTGATTACAAAACTCAGTCCTCCAGAAAGTGGAGAGCATACACATAACGTTAGCAACGGGCCAGCCAGCAAACATTAGCTAGCTAACAGTAAACTTTAACTTTACATTAGGTTTATGCAGTTTTACCAGTGCTTCTACACCTGCATTGCTTGCTGTTTGGGGTTTTAGGCTGGGTTTCTGTACAGCACTTCGAGATATTAGCTGATGTACGAAGGGCTATATAAAATAAACTTGATTTGATTTACTATGTAATACATTTAAAAAAAGCAACGTTTGACACGATTACCTAGGCATACTGACCAACTCCAATAAAGAGACGCGTGCTATATGGTAGACCAATCCAAACTCATCTCTTGGCATGTCCAGCCCACTCATTATCTCAGCGAATAATGGCTACCGGGAAGGTTGCTCGCTTTTTCTGTGGTTAAACCTACTAGGCTCATACTTGAACAATTGTATTCATATTTAAAGATGGCATACAAGTTTCATATTAAGGCACATGAAAGTTCACATGTTCGAGAAGGCATTTCTGCCAAAAAACGCATTTTGATAAAAAACTTTTTTTTACGTTCAAACCGCTCTCCTGAATCGGGTCACATATGTTGAAGAGGGTGGGGCTTAACCTGCATCCCTGTCTCACCCCCAGCCACACGCTTGTTGTTTGTGTAAAGGGATTTTATAATGTCATATGTTTTTCCTCCAACACCACTTTCCAACAATTTGTATAGCAGGCCCTTGTGCCAAATTGAGTCGAAAGCTTTTTTGAAATCAACAAAGCATGAGAAGACTTTGCCTTTGTTTTGGTTTGTTTATCAATTAAGGTGTGTGCGTTGATTATGTGGTCTGTTGTACAGTAATTTGGTAAAAAGCCAATTTGACATTTGCTCAGTACATTGTTTTCACTGAGGAAATATACGAATCTGCTGTTAATGATAATGCAGAGGATTTTCCCAAGGTTGCTGTTGATGCATATCCCACAGTAGTTATTGGGGTCAAATTTGTCTCCACTTTTGTGGATTGGGGTGATCAGTCCTTAGTTCCGAATATTGGGGAAATTGCAAGAGCTGAGGATGTTAAAGAGTTTAAGTATAGCCAATTGGAATTTGTGGTCTGTATATTTTATAATTTCATTTAGGATACCATCAACACCACAGACCTTTTTGGGTTGGAGGGTTTGTATTTTGTCCTGTAGTTCATTCAATGTAATTGGAGAATTCAGTGGGTTCTGGTAATCTTTAATAGTGGATTCTATGAATTTTATTTGCTCATGTACATGTTTTTGCTGTTTGTTCTTTGTTCTTTGTTATAGAGCCAACAAGATTGGAGAAGTGGTTTATCCATACATCACCATTTTGGATAGATAACTCTTCGTGTTGTTGTTTGTTTAGAGTTTTCCAATTTTCCCAGAAGTGGTTAGATTCTATGGATTCTTCAATTACATTGAGCTGATTTCTGACGTGCTGTTCCTTCTTTTTCTGTGGTGTATTTCTGTATTGTTTTAGTGATTCACCATAGTGAAGCCTTAGGCTCAGGTTTTCTTGGTCTCTGTTTTTGTTTGGATAGGTTTCTCAATTTCTTTCTTAGGTTTTTGCATTCTTCATCAAACCATTTGCAATTGTTGTTAATTTTATTAGGTTGTCTGCTGACATTTTTTTATTTGATAGGGAAGTTGAGAGGTCAAATATACTGTTTAGGTTTTCTACAGCCAGGTTTACACCTTCACTGTTACAGTGAAACATTTTGTCCATGAAATTGTCTAGAAGGGATTGAATTTGTTTTTACCTAATTGTTTTTTGGTGGATTTCCACACTCCTCTCCTTCCATCTATAGGATTTCTTAATATTATTCAGTTCCTTTGGCTTTGATGCCTCGTGACTGAGCAAAGCCCCTTTCAAGTAGAGTGTGATTTTGCTGTGATCTGATAGTGGTGTCAGTGGAATGACTGTGAACGCTGTAAGAGACTCTGGATTGAGGTCAGTGATGAAGTAGTCAACAGTACTACTGCCAAGAGATTAGCTATATGTGTACCTACCCAGCGTCCGACAGAGCTGCAGGAGTTGTGACCCGTTTTTGTTGGTTATGTTGTTGTAGTTGTGTCAAAGGTGCAAAAAACTCTGTTCTTTTATTGTTCCTTTTAATACATGTTGTTCAAGTAAATACATTTTATGATGTCATACTTTACCCACAACACCGCTTTGGAGGGTTTTGTAATTTAATCAATGGAATAAAAAATAATTCTTAAAATGAACAAAACATGCAAATACTTTTCCTCTGCTTTTCTGATGAACATACCGTTTTATTAGTGTGTGTAATGTGTGTATCTGGTCTGTTCTGTGTTGGGGTAGAAAGTCCATTTGTTTTTTTGCTGACAGTGTTATATTGTGTGAGGAATGTCTGTATTCGGTCATTGAGAATACAGCAGAACAGTTTCCCCACATTAGTGAACATCAGAACAGCGATTATTCACCTCAAACTGGATGATGATTTTTTCTTTAATGAGTCCGACGCAAAGAATATACGGGCCCAAATCCCCATAATTTGCATGAAGAAAACACAGAGAAAAAGGGTTCAGAGGTCGGGCTGCCTTCTAAGAATTCGTAGGTGAGTGAGTAAACCTCTTCTACCATCCGTTCTATTGGCCAACGTGCAATCATTGGAAAACAAAAATGATGATAAACAATCAAGGCTATCATGATGGGACATAAAACACTGTAATATCTTATGTTTCACCGTGTCATGGCTGAACAACGACACAGATACTATAGAGCTGGTGGGATTTTCCATGTGTCAGTAGGACAGAGAAGCTACGTCTGGTAAGACAAGGGGTGGGGGTGTGTGTCTATGTGTCAATAACAGCTGGTGCGCGATGTCTAATATTAAAGAATTCTTGAGGTATTGCTCGCTTGAGGTAGAGTACCTAATTATAAGCTGTAGACCACACTATCTACCAAGAGAGTTCTCATCTATATTATTCATAGCAGTCTATTTACCACCACAAACCGATGCTAGGACAAAGACCGCACTCAACCAGCTGTATAAGGCCATAAGCAAACAAGAAAATGCGGTGCTCCTAGTGTCCTAGTGGCCAGGGACTTTATTGCAGGCAAACTTAAATCCGGTTAACCTAATTTCTACCAGCATGTCACGTTCAATCATAGGGAAAAAAACTCTTGACAACCTTCACTCCACACACATAGACACATACAAAGCTATCCCTTGCCCTCCATTTGGCAAATCTGACCATAACTATATCCTCTTGATTCTTGCTTACAAGCAAAAACTGAAGCAGGAATTACCAGTGACTCGCTCAATACAGAAGTGGTCAGATGACGCAGATTCTACGCTACAGGACTGTTTTTCTAGCACAGACTGGAATATGTTTCGGGATTCATCCAATGACATTGAGGAGTATACCACCTCAGACATCGGCTTCATCAATAAGTGCATCGACGACGTCGTCCCCACAGTGACTGTACGTACATATCCCAACCAGAAGCCATGGATAAAAAGGCAACATCCGCATTGAGCTAATGTGTAGAGCTGCCGCTTCCAAGGAGAGGGATACTAATCCGGTTGAATGCAGCTTTGCCAACCTCCAGCAAATACCTGTTTTGGGGTGTTTACAATCATCTCTTTTGTTTTGTTTCCTGACACCACACTCCGAGTGCCCTCACCTCCTCCCTGTAGGCTGTCTCGTCATTGTTGGTAATCAAGCCCACTATTGTTGTGTCGTCTGCAAATTTGATGATTGAGTTAGAGGCATGCATGGCCACGCAGTTATGGGTGAACAGGGAGTACAGGAGGGGGCTAAGCACGCACCCTTGTGGGGCCCCAGTGTTGAGGATCAGTGAAGTAGAGTGTGTTGTTTCCTACCTTCACCATCTGGGGCGGCCCGTCAGAAAGTCCTGGACCCAATTGCACAGGGCGGGGTTGAGACCCAGGGCCTTAAGCTTAATGATGAACTTGGAGGGTACTATGGTGTTGAATGCTGAGCTGTAGTCAATGAACAGCATTCTTACATAGGTATTCCTCTTGTCCAGATGGGATAGGGCAGTGTGCAGTGTGATGGCGATTGCATTGTCTGTGGACCTGTTAGGGCGGTATGCAAACTGAAGTGGGTCTAGAGTGGCAGGTAAGGTGGAGGTGATATGATCCTTGACTAGTCTCTCAAAGCACTTCATGATGCCAGAAGTGAGTGCTACGGGGCGATAATTATTTAGTTCAGTTATATTGCCTTCTTTGGTACAGGAACAGTGATGGCCATCTTGAAGCATGTGGGGACAGCAGACTTGGATAGGGAGCAATTTAATATGTCCGTAAACACACCAGCCAGCTGGTCTGTGCATACTCTGAGGACGCGGCTAGGGATGCCGTCTGGGCCAGCAGCCTTGCGAGGATTTACACGTTTAAATGTCTTACTCACGTCGGCCACAGAGAAAGAGAGGGGGGGCCCGCAGTCCTTGGTAGAGGACCGCGTCGGCGGCACTATATTATTCTCAAAGCGGGCAAAGAAAGTGTTTAGTTTGTCTAGAAAACAGACGTCGGTGTCCGTGACGTCGCTGGTCTTCTTTTTGTAGTTCATAATTGTCTGTAGACCCGAGCCGTTGAATTGCGACTACACGTTGTGCCTATACCGACATTCCACTTGTTTGATTTCCTTGCGGAGGGAATAACTACATAATAATAATAATAATAACTTATTTTCGGCCATTTTCCCCGCCATCTTTCCATGGTTGAATGCGGTGGTTCTCGCTTTCAGTTTCACGTGAATGCCGCCATCTAGCCACAGTTTCTGGTTAGGGTAGTGTTTAATAGTCACAGTGGGTACAACATCTCCAATGCACTTCCACGGCTTGGTCACGGCTGTGACTATAATCGAAGAGAATTCTCTTGGGAGATAACGTGGTAGGCATTTGGTTGTAAGGAATTCTAGGTCAGGTGAACAAAAGGACTTGAGTTCCTGTATGTTGTTATGATTACACCATGAGTTGTTAATCATGAAGCATACACCCCAGCCCTTCTTCTTACCAGAGAGATGTTTGTTTCCGTCTGTGCAACGCATGAAGAAACCCTGTGGCTGTACCGACTCCGACAACATGTCCCGAGAGAGCTATGTTTCCGTGGAACAGAGAATGTTACAGTCTCTGATGTCTCTCTGGAAGGCAACCCCTGCCCTAGTTTTGTCAACCTTGTTGTCTGGAGACTGATCATTGGAGGGTACTATGCTCGGAAGCGGTGGGTGGTGTGCACGCCTTCGAAGTTTGACCAGGAGGCCACTCTGTCTACCCCTCCTGCGGCGACATTGTTTTGATTCGCGATCTGGGATTAGATCCAATGTCCGGGGTGGCTTCATGAGGAAGTCACCTGGAATGCTTTTCCAACCGTCTTGAAGGAGTTTTCACATATGCTGAGCACTTATTGGCTGCTTTTCCTTCACTCTGCAGTCCAACTCATCCCAAACCATCTCAATTGGGTTGAGGTCGGGTGATTGTGGAGGCCAGGTCATCTGATGCAGCACTCCATCACTCTCCTTCTTGGTCAAATTTCCCTTACACAACCTGGAGGTGTGTTTTGGGTCATTGTCCTGTTGAAAAACAAATGATACTCCAACTAAGCGCAAACCAGATGGGATGGCATATCGCTGCAGAATGCTGTGATAGCCATGCTGGTTAAGTCTGCCTTGAATTCTAAATAAATCACAGACAGTGTCACCAGCAAAGCACCCCCACACCATCACACCACCTTCTCCATGCTTTATGGTGGGAACCACACATTCGGAGATCATCTGTTCACCTACTCTGCGCCTTACAAAGACACGGAGGTTGTAACTAAAAATCTCATATATGGACTCATGAGACCAAAGGACAGATTTCCACCGGTCTAATGTCCATTGCTCGTATTTCTTTGCCCAATAATGTGTCTCTTCTTATTATTGGTGTCCTTTAGTAGTGGTTTCTTTGTAGTAATTTGACCATGAACGCCTGATTCACAGAAAAGTACAAAGATCTTTTATAGCCAAGATACACCTCTCTCAACCTACATGATGAACCACAGATCTTAGGAACAGTTCACAAACAAAGACTTTTACTTGAGAAAGGAGTATCCCATAGCCAGATAACATTCGCTATAAATTATTGTTCAGTTTGGTCCCTAAGACGAGGTTCTAATCTCGTTCCTGGTACTTCGTAGCACAGACCCATTACCTCATACCACACACACAATAGTTAACAGAATATTCTATTATGTCGAATAAAACAACCATTATAATGCAATACAAGCATTATAACATAATCTTACAATTTTCCACGACAGGAATTAACCCTTTTTTTTGTAACATTTTAGAATCTCCTAGTTGTCCTCTGTTTCTTCCCTCACACAACTTTTCAATTATCAGGCTACTCATCATAATAGGCCTTAGGAACTGTACATTATTTGTAATGAGGGATACCTGCAGAAAATCGGACCTCTCTGAAATGAAAATGGGTGGCCCTCCCTTCAGTAAAATATATTTTTACCCTCCCTGAATGCTTGAAAAAAACAAGTGACCCTCCCCTATACTCAAAATAATAATTAAAACAAAGTGGATAGTAGAGAACATGCCTACCATATATCCTCACCCTTAGGACAGACCCGTCTTACATGCTGACCAGACCGGAGATGTCGCGTGCGCGAGCGTCGCAAAATAAATTTAGAAACCCATGTTATTCAATTATTGCACCCACACTGCTTGCGCGCGCCAAGGAGCGTCTGCGACACCAAGGGCTAAAATGGATGTCGTTCCTATTTCTGACGCAGATCGCGCTGAAAGTCCTGCCTCTCCCATATCCTCATTGGTTTATAGAAGCAGGTACCCACGTGCAATCTCCTCATTGGTTTATAGATGCAGGTACCCATGTGCCATCTCCTCATTGGTTATACCCACGTGGGTGATAGAAAGACGAAAACAGTTTTGCCGGTAGTCGTGGTAATACAATGAAAGTTTAGATGCGATCACCATATAATTTAAACGATGAAAAAGCCTGGAAGGAGGAGAGATGACTAGAAACGATTCGGTTGGCCATTTTATATGTGGATTAATTGTCGGAGTAGAGATCCTTGTCCATTTCAGGTAAAATAACAACTCAATGTTTATATCCCAGGACAAATTAGGTAGCAACAGCAAGCTAGCTAAATAGGACAAATTAACGTTAGCTAGCAAGTGCACGCTAACTAGCTAAAATACCATACATGTTTAATGCTTTTCGACCTGTCCCCAAATTAATGTCATTGGTTCAGAGTTTGTTTTGATATTTTAACCTGCGTGTCGTGATCGGGTTTGGTGTGGGGGGGGAAAATAAATTTATGCACGATAGCGCACGATGGCGCACGCGCGCAGCCGGTTTGGGCAAGGTGTTAGATATGCAGTTTGAGAAACGTTTTTTTGTTAGCATTAAAAGGCAATTCTTGAAGTGCTGTTGTTGATGTGTTGTTGAAGTGCTGTGTGCTCCTGCCAGCCTGTAGTGTTTGGATGGATATATTGTGTGGATGGATAGACACACATCACGCCCCGTCTGAATACATGAGAATTTATATAAGACTAAGTAAGAGTTCCTGTGTGTGTGTCTGCATGTTTTGCCTGTCAGATTTACGTCTTCCAGTGCTCATCAGTCTGTGCGTAGAAATAGTACAAAGTCGTCACTAGCTTAGCATCAGGTAAATTTGAATGCCATGCCTTACGCTTTAAACTACACTGTCTTCCCATGCTGTTGATGTAAGACAGCTGTGCTGTTTGTCTGTGACGAAGAAGCGTGGAATTGCTCTCCGTTAGCTATCTCTAGTAATGGGATGTGTCCCAAATGGCATCCTATTCCCTATAGCGCACTACCTTTGACCAGAGCCCTATGGGTCATGTTCAGAAGTAGTGCACTATGTAGGGAATAGGGTGCCATTTGGGAGGCCTCCCTGTTAGTCATTTCAGAAAAAAACTGTGATAAGAGCCTGAAATAAGACAGACGTTGGCAACACAGCACGTTCCTTTAGAAGGCCCCTAATCTCTACATGGAGGACAGTTCATGCACCGTGGGGAGAAGAAAGGAGATACTGCCATCTAAATCCCCCTAATTAAATGCACCACTGGTTATTGGTCATTTGGTGTTGGGTTAAGTGTGTGTGCTTGTGTGTGTTGATTTGGTGATGTGTGTGTTGATTTGGTGATTTTGTTTGTGTTAGTTCATGTGTTGTGGTGAGTCTGTGTATAGTATGTTGTTGTGGTGGTTGTGTTTGCCTGCGTGGGGTGTGTCGGCGTGTTGTGTGCCGGCGTGTTGTGTTGGTACGTACGTGCATGCGTAATATTGTGAGATAAGTGAGGGGATTTGGTCACAGCGTTCAGTTGTCTCCAGTGGCATGATCAAGATGAAACGCACAGGAACACATGGCACACAGATGAAAGAACCGGGGTGGAATCCATTTGGCCCACTGCTTGTCACACTAAACTCTCAGGTTCCGCATATCACTCAGCATCACAAAAAGGCCTAGTCCAAAATCAACTACTATACACTTTCCTTAGATATGTCTTGTAGGACAATTCCCTTGCTGGTCCATTTCACTATACACTGAGTATACCAAACATTAGGAACACCTTCCTAATATTGAAATGCACACTATATTTTTGGATTTCCTTTAGGTGGTGGACCATTCTTGATACACACTGGAAACTGTTGAATGTTGCAGTTCTTGACACAAACCGGTACGCCTGGCACCAAGTACCATTCCCTGTTCAAAGGCACTTACATTTTTGTCTTGCCCATTCACCCTCTGAATGGCACATATACACAATCCATATCTCAATTTTCTCAAGGCTTACAATCCTTCTTTAACCTGTCTTCTCCCCTTCATCTACAAAGATTGAAGTGAATTTAACAAGTGACATCAATAAGGGATCATAGCTTTCACCTGGATTCACCTGCTCAGTCTGTGTTATGGAAAGTCTAACTAAGCGCAAACCAGATGGGACTGCGTATCGCTGCAGAATGCTGTGGTAGCCATGCTAGTTAAGTGTGCCTTGATTTCTAAATAAATCACAGACAGTGTCACCAGCAAAGCACCCCCACACCATCACACCACTTCCTCCATGCTTCATGGTGGGAACCACACATTCGGAGATAATCCGTTCACCTATTCTGCGTCTTACAAAGACACGGTGGTAATAATTAAAAATCTCAAATATGGACTCATGAGACCAAAGGACAGATTTCCACCGGTCTAATGTCCAATGCTTGCATTTCTTGGCCCAAGCAAGTCTCTTCTTATTATTGGTGTCCTTTAGTAGTGGTTTCTTTGCAGTAATTTGACCATGAAGGCCTGATTCACGTAGTCTTATCTGAACAGTTGATGTTGAGATGTGTCTGTTACTTGAACTCTGTGAAGCATTTATTTGGGCTGCAATCTGAGGTGCAGTTAATTGCCGATTTCTGAGGCTGGTAACTCTAATGAATGTATCCTCTGCAGCAGAGGTAACTCTGGGTTTTCCTGTCCTGTGGCGGTCCTCATGAGAGTCAGTTTCATCATAGTGCTTGATGGTTTCGCGACTGCACTTGAAGAAACTTGAAAAGTTCTTGAAATTTTCCGGATTGACTGACCTTTATGTCTGAAAGTAAAGATGGACTGTCATTTGTCTTTGCTTATTTGAACTGTTCTTGCCATAATATGTACTTGGTATTTTTCCAAATAGGGCTATCTTCTGTATGCCAACCCTACCTTGTCAAAACACAACTGATTGGCTCAAACGCATTTAGAGGGAAAGAAATTCCACAAATTAACTTTTAACAAGGCACACCTGTTAATTGAAATGCATTCTAGGTGACTACCTCTTGAAGCTGGTTGAGGGAACGCCAAGAGTGGCAACGGGTGGCTACTTTGAAGATTCTCAAATCTAAAATATATTTTGATTTGTTACACACTTATTTGCATACTACATTATTCCATATGTGTTTTTTCATAGTTTACAATGTAGAAAATATTAAACATAAATAAAAAACCTCGAATGAGTATGTGTGTCTTAACTTTTGACTGGTACTGTATATAAGCAGTATATTGTTTCCTGATCTTTCTAATATTTCTCAGATATAGGACAGACACTTCAGCACAAACTTCCTTCAGATAATCTTTTTTTACTGACTCTTTATCCATGCATGAATCGTATCAGCCTGAACTGTGAGATGTAGTAGGGAGTTGTAGTGTCCAACAGGATAATATTAGCGCAGAAAACATGGTAATTAACTACAATGAAAGAAAGACGGAAATAAAGCATATTGGAATTAATATGGAATGGAGATTCTATTTGTTTTGCACTGTAACCTCGCTTTGTTAATGTGGATTGCTGTGGTGCTAAACATATCTTGATGATGGACGCTGTGACCAAAATCAGTGTACATGTGTGTAGAGTGCGAATGTTATCGTGTGTATGCGTGTATGCATGTGTCTGTGCTGTGTGTGTGTGTGTCTCTTCACAGTCCCCGCTGTTCCATAAGGTATATTGTTATCAGTTTTTTAAATCTAATTTTACTGCTTGCATGAGTTACTTGATGTGGAATAAAGTTCCATGTAGTCATGGCTCTATGTAGTGATGTGCACATCCCATAGTCTGTTCTGGACTTGGGGATTGTGAAGAGACCTCTGCTGAAATGTCTTGTGGGGTATGCATGGGTGCCAGTAGTTGAAACAGACAGTTCGGTGCCTTCAACATTTGTATTTTGTATTTATTATTGATCCCCATTATCTTCCTGGGGTCCAGCAAAATTAAGGCAGTTTATACAATGTTAAAACATTACAATACATTCACAGATTTCACAACACACTGTGTGCCCTCAGGCCCCTACTCCACCACTACCACATATCTTCAATACTAAATCCATGTGTATGTATAGTGCGTATGTTATTGTGTGTGTGTGTGTGTGTGTATGCATGTGTGTGTGTGCGTGTGTGTGTATGCATGTATGTATGCATGTGTCTGTGACAATGTTTGTGTTGCTTCACATGTCAATGCCTCTGACAAAAACAAGTAGTGATGAAGTCAATCTCTCCTCTACTTTGAGCCAGGAGATATTGACATGCATATTATTAATGTTAGCTCTCTGTGTACATCCAATGGTCAGCCGTGCTGCCCTGTTCTTAGCTAATTGTAATTATCCTACGTCCCTCTTCGTGGCACCTGACCACACGACTGAACAGTAGTCCAGGTGCGACAAATAGGGCCTGTAGGACCTGCCTTGCTGATAGTGCTGTTAAGAAGGCAGAGCAGTGCTTTATTATGTACAGACATCTCCCAATCTTAGCTACGTTTGTATCAATATGTTTTGACATGACAGGTTACTCCAAGCAGTTTAGTCACCTCAACTTGCTCAATTTCCACATTATTCATTATACGGGGCGGCAGGTAGCCTAGAGCGTTGGGCCAGTAACCGAAAGGTTACTAGATCGAATCCCTGAGCTGACAAGGTAAAAATCTGTCGTTCTGAACAAGGAAGTTAACCCACTGTTCCTAGGCCGTCATTGTAAATAAGAATGTGTTCTTAACTGACTTGCCTAGTTAAATAAATAAAAACGATTTAGTTAGGGTTCAATTAATGATTTGTTCCCGGACTATTCCTTGCTACCCATTCTGAAACGAACTGCAGCTCTTTGTTTATGTGTAGCAGTCATTTCAGTCTCTGTAGTAGCTGACTTGTATACTGTTGAGTCATCCACATACATAGACACACTGGCTTTACTCAAAGCCAGTGGTGTGTCGTTAGTAAAGATTGAAAAAAGTAAGAGTCCTAGACAGCCGCCCTGTGGAATTCGTGATTCTACCTGGAATATGTTGGATAGGCTTCCATTAAAGAACACCCTTTGTGTTGTGTTAGAGAAGTTACTCTGTATCCACAGTATAGCAGGGGGTGTAAAGCCATAACACATACATGTTTCCAGCAGCAGACTATGATTGATGGTGTCAAAAGCCGCACTGAAGTCTAACACAACAGCTCCCAAAATCTTTTTATCATCAATTTCTCTCAGCCAATCATCAGTCATTTGTTTAAGTGCTTGTTGAATGCCCTTCCCTATAAGTGTGCTAAAAGTCTGTTGTCAATTTGTTTACTGTAAAATAGCATTGTATCTGGTCAAACACAATTTTTCCAAAAGTTTACAAAGGGCTGGTAACAGGCTGATTTGGACGGCTATTTGATCCAGTAAAGCTGGCTTTACTATTCTTAAGTAGTGGAATGACTTTTGCTTCCCTCCTGGCCTGAGGGCACACACTTTCTAGTAGGCGTAGGAGCGGCAATATCGCCCATTATTAAGTTGTCAGACCCCCGGTGGCTTGTCATTGATTGTTTTCATTGCTTTACTGGGAAGCTTAGCAGAAGTAGACATGCTTGTGTTATTTATGTTAGTGCAGGGTGAGCTGCACACAGTGGACTTTCTACTAGGGCACACCTCCTCAGTGCTAACAGTATAACTTTGGTTCATAGGCACATGATTACAGCATACAATAGCTGTGGGATCAGCAGAGGCATTCAGGGCAGTTAGAAGAACATACATTTAGGTTACTTAGATTGTGTCTGCCAACACCCCTGGGATAATGTACATTTGCTGAAGCATTATGACAACTCAGCGACACAATGGTAGGGATTAACTGAGCTGGGCTTGGGTCATTTATAAGTCATTGTCGCAACGCAGCCTTACCATATAAGGATGTGAAAGGATCCTGGAACCCAAATGATTTGGGTGGATCCTATCCTCCTCTATAAAACTAGCTTTGTTTCCAGAGGTATCAAAACTATAGTTTGTTAACAATACATTTGTGGAGGCGTTGAAAAACGAGTTTTAATGACTCCAACCTAAGTGTATGTAAACTCCCGACTTCAACTGTACATACTACCTCAACTAACCGGTGCCCCCGCACATTGACTCTGTACCAGCACCCCTCTGTTTATATTGTTATTTTTTACTGCGGCTCTTTAATTGCTTGTTACTTTTATCTCTTATTCTTATCCCTATTTTTTGAAACTGCACTGTCGGTTATGGGCTCGTGAGTAAGCATTTAACTGTAAGGTCTACAGTTGTGTTCGGCGCATGTGACTTTAATAACATTTGTTCTATTTTAATTTGATTACCCACCACTGAACTGCCCAACACAAAGGCTGGAGAAGGGAATGAAGAAATCCACTCATTCCTACCCCTGACACTTGTCATTGTTGATAGACAACAATAATGTTTTCACCTCTTCCACACTCACTTTAGTGAATTCAAAATGACATTGCTTGTCTTGTATAATTTGGTCAGATATACTTGGATGTTTAGAGTCAGCATTTGTTGCTTGCATGTCATGCCTACGTTTGCTAATCTTGCCAATGAAAAAGTCTTTAAAGTAGTTGGCAATATCAGTGGGCTTTGTGATTCTATGAATGATGGAGACGAATTTGCCTTTTTGCCCAAATTTTTATTCAAGGTGCTCCAAACCTTTTTACAATTTATCTTTATTTCATACTATAGTTTCTTCTTCTTTTCATTCAGTTTAGTCACATGATTTCTCAACTTGCAGTATGTTTGCCAATCGGTTGTGCTGCCAGACTTATATGCCATACCTTTTGCCTCATCTCTCTCAACCATACAATTTTTTATTAACCAATTATTCCTACCACTGTATCATCAAATATATTATCTAAGTGAGTTTCAGAGATATGTAAGAATATCTTGTTACTAGCAAGTTATTGACTTCATGAACCTTGTTTCTTAGGTTGTTAACCTGGGATATTTTTAGCATCCATCCAGCCAATGATGTATGTCCTTCCTCCGCACTTTGAAGATGTTAGAATAACTGTCCACATTTACTTTTCCTCATCCAACAAGACAAGTCACAAACAGCAAAATCAGTAACCAATGCATAGGCGAAGTGTGTGTTTCAACTTTGGGGAAGCAAATAAATGTTTTTATAGCCTACTATTCGTAATGTAATGAGTAGATTGGATTGTACAACCAAGATGGCGTCGCAGTCAGATGTCTTTGTCTTGTCCCGTGTATATATACTTTTTCCCTCGTATATATTTAGTATATATTTTTTATATTTTTAACCTCAGTTTCAACATACTTTCCTGCAACCCGCCTCACCCAATGTGGTATGGATCTGCTATTTTCTATACTTTAGAACCAGAACTGGCATACCTGGGGGAAAAAATCTTAATTTAGGCTAATAATATAACTCAATCACTGTTCACATAAAAAGTGCGTATGGTGTAGAGGCCTTGGCTATAGGCTATATCAGATATATTTATTATTTCTTTGCATGGGAAAAACGCATTTTATGCAATTCTACTAACCTTTATATGACTGGAGACATTAGCAGGATCTTTTTTAACATGACAAATTACACAGTAGTTTACTCTGCTGACACGGACAAACAATCAATAAAAACTATGTTTTTCCATATAATAGGCCTACGAGAACGGGAGAAACAAGTAGAATATGACGTCCATCTAAACTGGAGGATGAAATTATTGTCCAAAAACAAACTGTGGCATTGATCCAACGATGATAAAGAGTGAATATGTACACTCACTTGGGTGTATAAGTGAGAGAGGTAGCATGCCCAGAGAAATAGGGACATTAAAAATTCCAGAGGAACAGAAAACAGATCCAGAGAGGGAGGGACAACAAACAGATCCAGAGAGGGAGGGACAACAAACAGATCCAGAGAGAGAGGGACAACAAACAGATCCAGAGAGGGAGGGACAGCAAACAGATCCAGAGAGGGAGGGACAACAAACAGATCCAGAGAGGGAGGGACAGCAAACAGATCCAGAGAGGGAGGGACAACAAACAGATCCAGAGAGAGAGGGACAACAAACAGATCCAGAGAGGGAGGGACAGAAAACAGATCCAGAGAGAGAGGGACAACAAACAGATCCAGAGAGAGAGGGACAACAAACAGATCCAGAGAGGGAGGGACAGAAAACAGATCCAGAGAGAGAGGGACAACAAACAGATCCAGAGAGAGAGGGACAACAAACAGATCCAGAGAGGGAGGGACAGAAAACAGATCCAGAGAGAGAGGGACAACAAACAGATCCAGAGAGAGAGGGACAACAAACAGATCCAGAGAGAGAGGGACAACAAACAGATCCAGAGAGGGAGGGACAACAAACAGATCAGGAGAGGGAGGGACAACAAACAGATCCAGAGAGGGAGAGACAACAAACAGATCCAGAGAGGGAGGGGCAACAAACAGATCCAGAGAGGGAGGGACAACAAACAGATCCAGAGAGGGAGGGACAACAAACAGATCCAGAGAGAGAGAGGGACAACAAACAGATCCAGACAGGGAGGGACAGCAAACAGATCCAGAGAGGGAGGGACAGCAAACAGATCCAAAGAGGGAGGGACAACAAACAGATCCAGAGAGAGAGAGGGACAACAAACAGATCCAGACAGGGAGGGACAGCAAACAGATCCAGAGAGGGAGGGACAGCAAACAGATCCAAAGAGGGAGGGACAGCAAACAGATCCAAAGAGGGAGGGACAACAAACAGATCCAGAGAGAGAGAGGGACAACAAACAGATCCAGAGAGAGAGAGGGACAGCAAACAGATCCAAAGAGGGAGGGACAACAAACAGATCCAGAGAGGGAGGGACAGCAAACAGATCCAAAGAGGGAGGGACAACAAACAGATCCAGAGAGAGAGAGGGACAACAAACAGATCCAGAGAGGGAGGGACAACAAACAGATCCAGAGAGGGAGGGACAGCAAACAGATCCAAAGAGGGAGGGACAACAAACAGATCCAGAGAGGGAGGGACAGCAAACAGATCCAAAGAGGGAGGGACAACAAACAGATCCAGAGAGAGAGGGACAACAAACAGATCCAGAGAGAGAGGGACAACAAACAGATCCAGAGAGAGAGGGACAACAAACAGATCCAGAGAGAGAGGGACAACAAACAGATCCAGAGAGAGAGGGACAACAAACAGATCCAGAGAGGGAGGGACAGCAAACAGATCCAAAGAGGGAGGGACAACAAACAGATCCAGAGAGAGAGGGACAACAAACAGATCCAGAGAGGGAGGGACAACAAACAGATCCAGAGAGGGAGGGACAACAAACAGATCCAGAGAGGGAGGGACAACAAACAGATCCAGAGAGGGAGGGACAACAAACAGATCCAGAGAGAGAGGGACAACAAACAGATCCAGAGAGAGAGGGACAACAAACAGATCCAGAGAGAGAGAGAGAGACAACAAACAGATCCAGAGAGAGAGAGAGAGACAACAAACAGATCCAGAGAGGGAGGGACAACAAACAGATCCAGAGAGAGAGGGGGACAACAAACAGATCCAGAGAGAGAGAGACAAAACAAACAGATCCAGAGAGAGAGGGACAACAAACAGATCCAGAGAGAGAGGGACAACAAACAGATCCAGAGAGAGAGGGACAACAAACAGATCCAGAGAGGGAGGGACAACAAACAGATCCAGAGAGGGAGGGACAGCAAACAGATCCAAAGAGAGAGGGACAACAAACAGATCCAGAGAGAGAGGGACAACAAACAGATCCAGAGAGGGAGGGACAGCAAACAGATCCAGAGAGGGAGGGACAGCAAACAGATCCAGAGAGGGAGGGACAGCAAACAGATCCAAAGAGGGAGGGACAACAAACAGATCCAGAGAGAGAGGGACAACAAACAGATCCAGAGAGGGAGGGACAACAAACAGATCCAAAGAGAGAGGGACAACAAACAGATCCAGAGAGGGAGGGACAACAAACAGATCCAGAGAGGGAGGGACAACAAACAGATCCAGAGAGGGAGGGACAACAAACAGATCCAGAGAGGGAGGGACAACAAACAGATCCAGAGAGAGAGGGACAACAAACAGATCCAGAGAGAGAGAGGGACAACAAACAGATCAAGAGAGGGAGGGACAACAAACAGATCCAGAGAGGGAGGGACAACAAACAGATCCAGAGAGGGAGGGACAACAAACAGATCCGGAGAGGGAGGGACAACAAACAGATCCAGAGAGGGAGGGACAACAAACAGATCCAGAGAGAGAGGGACAACAAACAGATCCGGAGAGGGAGGGACAACAAACAGATCCAGAGAGGGAGGGACAACAAACAGATCCAGAGAGAGAGGGACAACAAACAGATCCAGAGAGAGAGAGAGAGACAACAAACAGATCAGGAGAGGGAGGGACAACAAACAGATCCAGAGAGAGAGGGACAACAAACAGATCCAGAGAGAGAGGGACAACAAACAGATCCAGAGAGAGAGGGACAACAAACAGATCCAGAGAGAGAGAGAGAGACAACAAACAGATCAGGAGAGGGAGGGACAACAAACAGATCCAGAGAGGGAGGGACAACAAACAGATCCAGAGAGAGAGGGACAACAAACAGATCCAGAGAGAGAGGGACAACAAACAGATCCAGAGAGAGAGAGAGAGGGACAACAAACAGATCCAGAGAGAGAGAGAGAGAGAGAGAGAGGGACAGCAAACAGATCCAGAGAGAGAGAGAGGGACAACAAACAGATCCAGAGAGAGAGAGAGAGGGACAACAAACAGATCCAGAGAGAGAGAGAGAGACAACAAACAGATCCAGAGAGAGAGAGAGAGACAACAAACAGATCCAGAGAGAGAGAGGGACAACAAACAGATCCAGAGAGAGAGAGGACAACAAACAGATCCAGAGAGAGAGGGACAACAAACAGATCCAGAGAGAGAGGGACAACAAACAGATCCAGAGAGAGAGGGACAACAAACAGATCCAGAGAGGGAGGGACAACAAACAGATCCAGAGAGGGAGGGACAGCAAACAGATCCAAAGAGAGAGGGACAACAAACAGATCCAGAGAGAGAGGGACAACAAACAGATCCAGAGAGGGAGGGACAGCAAACAGATCCAGAGAGAGAGGGACAGCAAACAGATCCAGAGAGAGAGGGACAGCAAACAGATCCAAAGAGAGGGACAACAAACAGATCCAGAGAGAGAGAGAGAGGGACAACAAACAGATCCAGAGAGAGAGAGAGGGGGGACAACAAACAGATCCAGAGAGAGAGAGAGAGAGAGACAACAAACAGATCCAGAGAGAGAGAGAGAGACAACAAACAGATCCAGAGAGAGAGAGAGAGACAACAAACAGATCCAGAGAGAGAGAGAGGGACAACAAACAGATCCAGAGAGAGAGACAGGGACAGATCCAGAGAGAGAGAGAGGGACAACAAACAGATCCAGAGAGAGGGACAACAAACAGATCCAGAGAGAGAGGGACAACAAACAGATCCAGAGAGGGAGGGACAACAAACAGATCCAGAGAGGGAGGGACAACAAACAGATCCAGAGAGAGAGGGACAACAAACAGATCCGGAGAGGGAGGGACAACAAACAGATCCAGAGAGGGAGGGACAACAAACAGATCCAGAGAGAGAGGGACAACAAACAGATCCAGAGAGAGAGAGAGAGACAACAAACAGATCCAGAGAGAGAGAGAGAGGGACAACAAACAGATCCAGAGAGAGAGAGAGAGGGACAACAAACAGATCCAGAGAGAGAGAGAGAGGACAACAAACAGAGAGAGAGAGAGAGAGAGGGACAACAAACAGATCCAGAGAGAGAGAGAGAGAGAACAAACAGATCAAACAGGGACAACAAACAGATCCAGAGAGGGAGGGACAACAAACAGATCCAGAGAGAGAGGGACAACAAACAGATCCAGAGAGAGAGGGACAACAAACAGATCCAGAGAGAGAGGGACAACAAACAGATCCAGAGAGAGAGGGACAACAAACAGATCCAGAGAGGGAGGGACAACAAACAGATCCAGAGAGGGAGGGACAGCAAACAGATCCAGAGAGGGAGGGACAACAAACAGATCCAGAGAGGGAGGGACAACAAACAGATCCAGAGAGGGAGGGACAGCAAAAAGATCCAGAGAGAGAAGGACAACAAACAGATCCAGAGAGGGAGGGACAACAAACAGATCCAGAGAGAGAGAGAGGACAACAAACAGATCCAGAGAGAGAGAGAGGGACAACAAACAGATCCAGAGAGGGAGGGACAACAAACAGATCCAGAGAGAGAGGGACAACAAACAGATCCAGAGAGAGAGGGACAACAAACAGATCCAGAGAGAGAGGGACAACAACCAGATCCAGAGAGGGAGGGACAGCAAACAGATCCAAAGAGGGAGGGACAACAAACAGATCCAGAGAGAGAGAGGGACAGCAAACAGATCCAAAGAGGGAGGGACAACAAACAGATCCAAAGAGGGAGGGACAACAAACAGATCCAGAGAGAGAGAGGGACAACAAACAGATCCAGACAGGGAGGGACAGCAAACAGATCCAGAGAGGGAGGGACAGCAAACAGATCCAAAGAGGGAGAGGGACAACAAACAGATCCAGAGAGAGAGAGAGAGACAACAAACAGATCCAGAGAGAGAGAGGGACAACAAACAGATCCAGAGGAGGGACAGCAAACAGATCCAGAGAGGGAGGGACAGCAAACAGATCCAGACAGGGAGGGACAGCAAACAGATCCAGAGAGGGAGGGACAGCAAACAGATCCAAAGAGGGAGGGACAACAAACAGATCCAGAGAGAGAGAGGGACAACAAACAGATCCAGAGAGAGAGAGAGGGACAACAAACAGATCCAGAGAGAGAGAGAGGGACAGCAAACAGATCCAGAGAGAGAGGGACAACAAACAGATCCAAGAGAGAGGGACAACAAACAGATCCAGAGAGAGAGAGAGGGACAACAAACAGATCCAGAGAGGGAGGGACAACAAACAGATCCAGAGAGGGAGGGACAGCAAACAGATCCAAAGAGGGAGGGACAACAAACAGATCCAGAGAGGGAGGGACAGCAAACAGATCCAAAGAGGGAGGGACAACAAACAGATCCAGAGAGGGAGGGACAACAAACAGATCCAGAGAGAGAGGGACAACAAACAGATCCAGAGAGAGAGGGACAACAAACAGATCCAGAGAGAGAGGGACAACAAACAGATCCAGAGAGAGAGGGACAACAAACAGATCCAGAGAGGGAGGGACAACAAACAGATCCAGAGAGAGAGGGACAACAAACAGATCCAGAGAGAGAGGGACAACAAACAGATCCAGAGAGAGAGGGACAACAAACAGATCCAGAGAGAGAGGGACAACAAACAGATCCAGAGAGGGAGGGACAGCAAACAGATCCAAAGAGGGAGGGACAACAAACAGATCCAGAGAGGGAGGGACAACAAACAGATCCAGAGAGGGAGGGACAACAAACAGATCCGGAGAGGGAGGGACAACAAACAGATCCGGAGAGGGAGGGACAACAAACAGATCCAGAGAGGGAGGGACAACAAACAGATCCAGAGAGGGAGGGACAACAAACAGATCCAGAGAGGGAGGGACAACAAACAGATCCAGAGAGGGAGGGACAACAAACAGATCCAGAGAGAGAAGGACAACAAACAGATCCAGAGAGGGAGGGACAACAAACAGATCCAGAGAGAGAGAGGGACAACAAACAGATCCAGAGAGAGAGAGGGACAACAAACAGATCCAGAGAGGGAGGGACAACAAACAGATCCAGAGAGAGAGGGACAACAAACAGATCCAGAGAGAGAGGGACAACAAACAGATCCAGAGAGAGAGGGGACAACAAACAGATCCAGAGAGAGAGGGACAACAAACAGATCCATAGAGAGAGAGGGACAGCAAACAGATCCAAAGAGGGAGGGACAACAAACAGATCCATAGAGGGAGGGACAACAAACAGATCCAGAGAGAGAGAGGGACAACAAACAGATCCAGACAGGGAGGGACAGCAAACAGATCCAGAGAGGGAGGGACAGCAAACAGATCCAAAGAGGGAGGGACAACAAACAGATCCAGAGAGAGAGAGGGACAACAAACAGATCCAGACAGGGAGGGACAGCAAACAGATCCAGAGAGGGAGGGACAGCAAACAGATCCAAAGAGGGAGGGACAACAAACAGATCCAGAGAGAGAGAGGGACAACAAACAGATCCAGAGAGAGAGAGGGACAGCAAACAGATCCAAAGAGGGAGGGACAACAAACAGATCCAGAGAGGGAGGGACAACAAACAGATCCAGAGAGGGAGGGACAGCAAACAGATCCAAAGAGGGAGGGACAACAAACAGATCCAGAGAGAGAGAGGGACAACAAACAGATCCAGAGAGGGAGGGACAACAAACAGATCCAGAGAGGGAGGGACAACAAACAGATCCAGAGAGAGAGAGGGACAACAAACAGATCCAGAGAGGGAGGGACAACAAACAGATCCAGAGAGGGAGGGACAACAAACAGATCCAGAGAGGGAGGGACAACAAACAGATCCAGAGAGAGAGGGACAACAAACAGATCCAGAGAGAGAGGGACAACAAACAGATCCAGAGAGAGAGAGAGGACAACAAACAGATCAGGAGAGGGAGGGACAACAAACAGATCCAGAGAGGGAGGGACAACAAACAGATCCAGAGAGGGAGGGACAACAAACAGATCCAGAGAGGGAGGGACAACAAACAGATCCAGAGAGAGAGGGACAACAAACAGATCCAGAGAGAGAGAGAGAGAGAGAGACAACAAACAGATCAGAGAGAGAGAGAGAGAGAGAGAGAGGGAGGGACAACAAACAGATCCAGAGAGGGAGGGACAACAAACAGATCCAGAGAGAGAGGGACAACAAACAGATCCAGAGAGAGAGGGACAACAAACAGATCCAGAGAGAGAGGGACAACAAACAGATCCAGAGAGAGAGAGAGAGAGAGAGGGACAGCAAACAGATCCAAAGAGGGAGGGACAACAAACAGATCCAAAGAGGGAGGGACAACAAACAGATCCAGAGAGAGAGAGGGACAACAAACAGATCCAGACAGGGAGGGACAGCAAACAGATCCAGAGAGGGAGGGACAGCAAACAGATCCAGAGAGGGAGGGACAGCAAACAGATCCAAAGAGGGAGGGACAACAAACAGATCCAGAGAGAGAGAGGGACAACAAACAGATCCAGACAGGGAGGGACAGCAAACAGATCCAGAGAGGGAGGGACAGCAAACAGATCCAGAGAGAGAGAGAGGGACAACAAACAGATCCAGAGAGAGAGAGAGGGACAACAAACAGATCCAGAGAGAGAGAGGGACAGCAAACAGATCCAAAGAGAGAGGGACAACAAACAGATCCAGAGAGGGAGGGACAACAAACAGATCCAGAGAGGGAGGGACAGCAAACAGATCCAAAGAGGGAGGGACAACAAACAGATCCAGAGAGAGAGAGGGACAACAAACAGATCCAGAGAGAGAGAGAGAGAGAGGGACAACAAACAGATCCAGAGAGAGAGAGGGACAACAAACAGATCCAGAGAGGGAGGGACAACAAACAGATCCAGAGAGGGAGGGACAACAAACAGATCCAGAGAGGGAGGGACAACAAACAGATCCAGAGAGAGAGGGACAACAAACAGATCCAGAGAGAGAGGGACAACAAACAGATCCAGAGAGAGAGAGAGAGACAACAAACAGATCAGGAGAGGGAGGGACAACAAACAGATCCAGAGAGGGAGGGACAACAAACAGATCCAGAGAGGGAGGGACAACAAACAGATCCAGAGAGGGAGGGACAACAAACAGATCCAGAGAGAGAGGGACAACAAACAGATCCAGAGAGAGAGAGAGAGACAACAAACAGATCCAGAGAGAGAGAGAGAGACAACAAACAGATCAGGAGAGGGAGGGACAACAAACAGATCCAGAGAGGGAGGGACAACAAACAGATCCAGAGAGAGAGGGACAACAAACAGATCCAGAGAGAGAGGGACAACAAACAGATCCAGAGAGAGAGGGACAACAAACAGATCCAGAGAGGGAGGGACAACAAACAGATCCAGAGAGGGAGGGACAGCAAACAGATCCAAAGAGAGAGGGACAACAAACAGATCCAGAGAGAGAGGGCCAACAAACAGATCCAGAGAGGGAGGGACAGCAAACAGATCCAGAGAGGGAGGGACAGCAAACAGATCCAGAGAGGGAGGGACAGCAAACAGATCCAAAGAGGGAGGGACAACAAACAGATCCAGAGAGAGAGGGACAACAAACAGATCCAAAGAGAGAGGGACAACAAACAGATCCAAAGAGAGAGGGACAACAAACAGATCCAAAGAGAGAGGGACAACAAACAGATCCAGAGAGGGAGGGACAACAAACAGATCCAGAGAGGGAGGGACAACAAACAGATCCAGAGAGGGAGGGACAACAAACAGATCCAGAGAGGGAGGGACAACAAACAGATCCAGAGAGGGAGGGACAACAAACAGATCCAGAGAGAGAGGGACAACAAACAGATCCAGAGAGAGAGAGGGACAACAAACAGATCCAGAGAGGGAGGGACAACAAACAGATCCAGAGAGGGAGGGACAACAAACAGATCCAGAGAGGGAGGGACAACAAACAGATCCGGAGAGGGAGGGACAACAAACAGATCCAGAGAGGGAGGGACAACAAACAGATCCGGAGAGGGAGGGACAACAAACAGATCCAGAGAGGGAGGGACAACAAACAGATCCAGAGAGAGAGGGACAACAAACAGATCCAGAGAGAGAGAGAGAGACAACAAACAGATCAGGAGAGGGAGGGACAACAAACAGATCCAGAGAGGGAGGGACAGCAAACAGATCCAGAGAGGGAGGGACAGCAAACAGATCCGGAGAGGGAGGGACAACAAACAGATCCAGAGAGGGAGAGGGACAACAAACAGATCCAGAGAGAGAGAGAGGGACAACAAACAGATCCAGAGAGAGAGGGAGGGACAACAAACAGATCCAGAGAGAGAGGGACAACAAACAGATCCAGAGAGAGAGAGAGGGACAACAAACAGATCCATAGAGAGAGAGAGACAACAAACAGATCCAGAGAGAGAGAGAGAGACAACAAACAGATCAGGAGAGGGAGGGACAACAAACAGATCCAGAGAGGGAGGGACAACAAACAGATCCAGAGAGAGAGGGACAACAAACAGATCCGGAGAGAGAGGGACAACAAACAGATCCAGAGAGAGAGGGACAACAAACAGATCCAGAGAGGGAGGGACAACAAACAGATCCAGAGAGAGAGGGACAACAAACAGATCCAGAGAGAGAGGGACAACAAACAGATCCAGAGAGAGAGAGACAACAAACAGATCCAGAGAGAGAGGGACAACAAACAGATCCAGAGAGAGAGAGACAACAAACAGATCCAGAGAGGGAGGGACAACAAACAGATCCAGAGAGGGAGGGACAACAAACAGATCCGGAGAGGGAGGGACAACAAACAGATCCAGAGAGGGAGGGACAACAAACAGATCCAGACAGGGAGGGACAACAAACAGATCCAGAGAGGGAGGGACAACAAACAGATCCAGAGAGGGAGGGACAACAAACAGATCCAGAGAGAGAGGGACAACAAACAGATCCAGAGAGAGAGGGACAACAAACAGATCCAGAGAGGGAGGGACAACAAACAGATCCAGAGAGAGAGGGACAACAAACAGATCCAGAGAGGGAGGGACAACAAACAGATCCAGAGAGAGAGAGACAACAAACAGATCCAGAGAGAGGGACAACAAACAGATCCAGAGAGGGAGGGACAACAAACAGATCCAGAGAGAGAGGCACAGCAAACAGATCCAGAGAGGGAGGGACAACAAACAGATCCAGAGAGGGAGGGACAACAAACAGATCCAGAGAGAGAGGGACAACAAACAGATCCAGAGAGAGAGAGGGACAACAAACAGATCCAGAGAGGGAGGGACAACAAACAGATCCAGAGAGGGAGGGACAACAAACAGATCCAGAGAGGGAGGGACAACAAACAGATCCGGAGAGGGAGGGACAACAAACAGATCCAGAGAGGGAGGGACAACAAACAGATCCAGAGAGAGAGGGACAACAAACAGATCCGGAGAGGGAGGGACAACAAACAGATCCAGAGAGGGAGGGACAACAAACAGATCCAGAGAGAGAGGGACAACAAACAGATCCAGAGAGAGAGGGACAACAAACAGATCCAGAGAGAGAGGGACAACAAACAGATCCAGAGAGGGAGGGACAACAAACAGATCCAGAGAGAGAGGGACAACAAACAGATCCAGAGAGAGACAACAAACAGATCCAGAGAGAGAGGGACAACAAACAGATCCAGAGAGGGAGGGACAACAAACAGATCCAGAGAGAGAGGGACAACAAACAGATCCAGACAGGGAGGGACAACAAACAGATCCAGAGAGGGAGGGACAGCAAACAGATCCAGAGAGAGAGAGACAACAAACAGATCCAGAGAGGGAGGGACAACAAACAGATCCAGAGAAAGAGAGGGACAACAAACAGATCCAGAGAGAGAGGGACAACAAACAGATCCAGAGAGAGAGAGACAACAAACAGATCAAGAGAGGGAGGGACAACAAACAGATCCAGAGAGAGAGAGACAACAAACAGATCAAGAGAGGGAGGGACAACAAACAGATCCAGAGAGAGAGAGACAACAAACAGATCCAGACAGGGAGGGACAACAAACAGATCCAGAGAGGGAGAGACAACAAACAGATCCAGAGAGAGAGGGACAACAAACAGATCCGGAGAGAGAGGGACAACAAACAGATCCAGAGAGGGAGGGACAACAAACAGATCCAGAGAGAGAGAGACAACAAACAGATCCAGAGAGAGAGGGACAACAAACAGATCCAGAGAGAGAGAGACAACAAACAGATCCAGAGAGGGAGGGACAACAAACAGATCCAGAGAGGGAGGGACAACAAACAGATCCGGAGAGGGAGGGACAACAAACAGATCCAGAGAGGGAGGGACAACAAACAGATCCGGAGAGGGAGGGACAACAAACAGATCCAGAGAGGGAGGGACAACAAACAGATCCAGAGAGAGAGGGACAACAAACAGATCCAGAGAGAGAGGGACAACAAACAGATCCAGAGAGGGAGGGACAACAAACAGATCCAGAGAGAGAGGGACAACAAACAGATCCAGAGAGAGACAACAAACAGATCCAGAGAGAGAGGGACAACAAACAGATCCAGAGAGGGAGGGACAACAAACAGATCCAGAGAGAGAGGGACAACAAACAGATCCAGACAGGGAGGGACAACAAACAGATCCAGAGAGGGAGGGACAACAAACAGATCCAGAGAGGGAGGGACAGCAAACAGATCCAGAGAGAGAGAGACAACAAACAGATCCAGAGAGGGAGGGACAACAAACAGATCCAGAGAAAGAGAGGGACAACAAACAGATCCAGAGAGAGAGGGACAACAAACAGATCCAGAGAGAGAGGGACAACAAACAGATCCAGAGAGAGAGAGACAACAAACAGATCCAGAGAGAGAGAGACAACAAACAGATCAAGAGAGGGAGAGACAACAAACAGATCCAGAGAGAGAGAGACAACAAACAGATCCAGAGAGAGAGAGACAACAAACAGATCCAGACAGGGAGGGACAACAAACAGATCCAGAGAGGGAGAGACAACAAACAGATCCAGAGAGAGAGGGACAACAAACAGATCCGGAGAGAGAGGGACAACAAACAGATCCAGAGAGGGAGGGACAACAAACAGATCCAGAGAGAGAGAGACAACAAACAGATCAAGAGAGGGAGGGACAACAAACAGATCCAGAGAGAGAGAGACAACAAACAGATCCAGAGAGAGAGAGACAACAAACAGATCCAGAGAGGGAGGGACAACAAACAGATCCAGAGAGAGAGAGACAACAAACAGATCCAGAGAGAGAGGGACAACAAACAGATCCAGAGAGAGAGAGACAACAAACAGATCCAGAGAGGGAGGGACAACAAACAGATCCAGAGAGGGAGGGACAACAAACAGATCCGGAGAGGGAGGGACAACAAACAGATCCAGAGAGGGAGGGACAACAAACAGATCCAGACAGGGAGGGACAACAAACAGATCCAGAGAGGGAGGGACAACAAACAGATCCAGAGAGGGAGGGACAACAAACAGATCCAGAGAGAGAGGGACAACAAACAGATCCAGAGAGAGAGGGACAACAAACAGATCCAGAGAGGGAGGGACAACAAACAGATCCAGAGAGAGAGGGACAACAAACAGATCCAGAGAGGGAGGGACAACAAACAGATCCAGAGAGAGAGAGACAACAAACAGATCCAGAGAGAGGGACAACAAACAGATCCAGAGAGGGAGGGACAACAAACAGATCCAGAGAGAGAGGCACAGCAAACAGATCCAGAGAGGGAGGGACAACAAACAGATCCAGAGAGGGAGGGACAACAAACAGATCCAGAGAGAGAGGGACAACAAACAGATCCAGAGAGAGAGAGACAACAAACAGATCCAGAGAGGGAGGGACAACAAACAGATCCAGAGAGGGAGGGACAACAAACAGATCCAGAGAAAGAAAGTAACCGAGCCGCTGCAGCAACTCCTTCCAGAAATGAGAGCGATTTAGGTTAGAGACACTGGGCCTAGACAAGTGAAGCTGATTAGCTACCCACACGGAAGTTTTGGTACACAGAAAAGGTCATTTCAGCACTGCTGGTTTGAGAAATACAATTGGGTAGACTCTGTCCACAAAAATACAGATTTCTGCTTTCCATGTAGAGTTTTTAGCAAAAACGCATGTAGAGTTTTGATTGTGCATGACTATAACAGAATAACCATATCTCCACCTTAAAACAATCCCTGCTGCTTTGTTCTGTTCAATCTGCAGCCTCCTAATTTCACTTGCTGATGCATTTCCCCAGACCACAGAACAGTAGTTCACCTGACTCTCAATTAATGCTTGTGTTATTTCCTTAAGAATCTTTCCTGGTAAATATTTAGCTATACTTCTGATCATGCATGCCCGTTTAAATAATTGTTTTACATAGATTAATTATTTGAGACAACCACGATAAGCAGTTGTCTAGCTGCACTCCCAGTAGTTTGGTTTCTGCCACTTCTGTGCTGTGTTGGCCTTTTCCCGGTGGAACAGACCAACATAACTTTGGTTTTCTTGGTGTTTAAAACAAGTTTGTTCCGGCAAACCCACTCCCTGATATTTTCCAAATCTACTGTAGAGCTTGCTGTACCTGTTGAACCGATTGTCTTACTGTATAAATTGTAGTATCATCTGCAAATATAGTACCTTGAGTTTCAGCTAAGGCATAAGGAAGGTCGTTGGTATATATTAAGTACAGAAGTGGCCCAAGGCAGCTGCCCTGCAGTATTCCATAGTTAAAACCTCTGTTGGATATGTGGGCCCAAATGGCCAACATCCAGTTAAAATGCAGAGCGCCAAATTCAAATAGCTTTCTATAAAAATTTAACTTTCATGAAATCACACATTGAATATAACAAATTAAAGCTACACTTGTTGTGAATCCAGCCAACGTGCCAGATTTCAAAAAAGCTTTACGGCGAAAGCAAATTATGCTATTATTTGAGGATAGCAAACAAACACAGACCATCATATTTCAACCCTCCAGGCGCGACACAAAACGCAGAAATTATGATATAATTCATGCCTTACCTTGACGAGCTTCTTCTATTGGCACTCCAATATGTCCCATAAACATCACTAATGGTCCTTTTGTTCGATTAATTCCGTCGATATATATCCAAAATGTCCATTTATTTGGCGCGTTTGATCCAGAAAAACACTGGGTCCAACTCGCGCAACATGACTACAAAAATTACCTGTAAGCTTTGTCCAAATATTTCAAACTACTTTTGTAATACAACTTTAGGTATTTCTTAACGTAAATAATCGATAAAATTGAAGACGGGATATACTGTGTTCAATACCGGAGGAAAACAAAGTGTATCTAGCTTTCAGGTCACGCGCCTCTAACAAAGAGTACACTTCCCTCTACCCTGATTCTGAACAGTGTTACTTCTTCATTTCTCAAAGGAAAAACCTCAACCAATTTCTAAAGACTGTTGACATCCAGTGGAAGCAATAGGAACTGCAAGAAGGTCCCTTAAAAATCTGGATTCCCAATGAAATCCCATTGAAGAGAGAGTGACCTCAAAAATAATAAATATCTGAATGGTTTGTCCTCGGGGTTTCGCCTGCCAAATAAGTTCTGTTATAGTCACAGACATGATTCAAACTGTTTTAGAAACTTCAGAGTGTTTTATATCCAAATCTAGTAATAATATGCATATTTTAGCATCTGGGCATGAGTAGCAGGCAGTTTAATTTGGGCACGCTTTTCATCCAAAATTCCGAAGGCTGCCCCCTATCCTAGAGAAGTTTTAGTGGAAGTGGAAGAGAATTAACCATTGATATAGGTGGACTATTTCCTGTCAGTTAGATATGACTGTACCCAATTCAATGTGCCTTCTTTAAAACCATAATGCTTTAATTTAGTCAAAATAATTTAATGATCCACTAAATCAAATGCTGCAATTAAATCTAAAAATAGTACACCCACAAACCTGCCATTAGCATTGAGCCACTGGTCAGTCATGTCAACCAATGCAGTGGTAGTGGAATGGTTTTTGTGATAAGCATGCTGATTAGCTGTAATCAGATCATTCTTTTCCATGTACTCCCATATTTGTCTACTCACAATACCCTCCAATATCTTACTGAGTGAAGGGAGTAGACTAATTGGTTGACCTTTGGCAGGAGTAATGGGTTCTTTGCTGTCTTTTGGAATAGGACACAGTTTCGCATGCTTCCATACATTTGCAAACATCCCCTTTTCCAGTGACCAATTAAATATGTATTTCAGTGGAGCTGCAATCTGGGGAGCAGCATAGCGAAGTAACGTTTTTCCATAATATCATAACCTGTAGATTTACCATTGGGTAATGACTTCAATAGGTTTAACACCTCCTGTACTGATGCCATTTGTAGACTGAAAGAGCAGGTGTTGTTGCTCATAATATGATCATCAATCCATTGGACAATAGATTGTTTGGAAGAATGGGTGTTTACATTATTACTCAGTAAATACATTTTCTTTGTAAAAAAAATCAGCAAAATGATTGGCAATATCAGCTGGTTTTGTTATTGTTCTCCCGCCAACCTCCACACTAGATGGGCATGATGAGATAGATGTGCCAAGTAAGCCCTTAACTGTATTCATACCTTTTAGAATCATTTTTATAAAATAACTTTTTTTCTTATGATTCTATTTAACTGCATAATTAAGTAGTGTTCTATAATTCTGTTAATCAA
Organism: Salvelinus alpinus; assembly: GCF_045679555.1. NCBI lineage: Eukaryota > Metazoa > Chordata > Actinopteri > Salmoniformes > Salmonidae > Salvelinus > Salvelinus alpinus. Next base: position 3,118,823 of record NC_092118.1, on the reverse strand, counting down.
TTTATAGTTTAGATTTGGCTGCTAAGACTTTTGCCAGATTTCTTTGAGAAAAAGCCTCACCCAGTTCATCATCAATCCATGGAGATGGACGAGCCCCAATTGTACTCTTTCTTACTGGGGCATGATGGTCCATTACCTCAGTGAGAAAATCAATAAAACATTATACTCTGGACGGTTCTGACTTAGAATATGTGGACAACTACAAATACCTAGGTGTCTGGTTAGACTGTAAACTCTCCTTCCAGACTCACATTAAGCATCTCCAATCCAAAATTAAATCTAGAATCAGCTTCCTATTTTCAAACAAAGCATCCTTCACTCATGCTGCCAAACATACCCTCGTAAAACTGACTGTCCTACCGATCCTTGACTTCGGCGAAGTCATTTACAAAATAGCCTCCAACACTCTACTCAACAAATTGGATGCAGTCTATCACAGTGCCATCCGTTTTGTCACCAAAGCCCCATATACTACCCACCCCTGCGACCTGTATGCTCTTGTTGGCTGGCCCTCGCTTCATATTCGTCGCCAAACCCACGGGCTCCAGGTCATCTATAAGTCCTTGCTAGGTAAAGCCCCGTCTTATCTCAGCTCACTGGTCACCATAGCAGCATCCACCCATAGCACGCGCTCCAGCAGGTATATTTCACTGGTCACCCCCAAAGCCAATTCCTCTTTTGTCCGCCTTTCCTTCCAGTTCTCTGCTGCCAATGACTGGAATGAACTGCAAAACTCACTGAAGCTGGAGACTCATATCTCCCTCACTAACTTTAAGCACCAGCTGTCAGAGCAGCTCATAGATCACTGCACCTGTACATAGCCCATCTGTAAATAGCCCATCCAACTACCTCATCTCCATATCAATCAATCAATCAATCAATTTTATTTTATATAGCCCTTCGTACATCAGCTAATATCTCGAAGTGCTGTACAGAAACCCAGCCTAAAACCCCAAACAGCTAGTAATGCAGGTGTAGAAGCACGGTGGCTAGGAAAAACTCCCTAGAAAGGCCAAAACCTAGGAAGAAACCTAGAGAGGAACCAGGCTATGAGGGGTGGCCAGTCCTCTTCTTGCTGTGCCGGGTGGAGATTATAACAGAACTATGCCAAGATGTTCAAAAATGTTCATAAGTGACAAGCATGGTCAAATAATAATCATGAATAATTTTCAGTTGGCTTTTCATAGCCATACTGTTATTTATTTTATTTATTTTGCTCCTTTGCACCCCAGTATCTCTACTTCCACACTCATCATCTGCTCATCTCTACCTTTCTTAAAAACTACAAAGAGTCACTCATTGGCTCCATTACTAAGGTCACCAACGCATCTATTGGTCTCGGGGTGTTTCCAAGGGTATGGAAGTCGGCCATAATAACGGCCATCTTTAAATCAGGCGACCCTGCTGACATGACTAACTACAGGCCCATTAGTATACTACCTGTTGTGTCAAAGGTTGTTGAAAAGTGTGTAGCAGAACAACTGCCCACCTCAACAACAGCCCCTTCACGTTACACTCCATGCAGTTTGGCTTCAGAGCGAAACACTCCACAGAAACGGCCAACTGCTTTCTTCTGGAAAACGTGAAGTCCAAGATTGACAAAGGGGGCATTGTTGGGGCTGTGTTACTGGACCTAAGGAAGGCTTTTGATACTGTTAACCATGAGATTCTCATCACAAAATTGTCCAAGTTCAACTTTTCCCCCGATGCCTTGAGATGGTTGAAATCATAACTTGAAGGCAGAACTTAGTGTGTCAGAGTGAGCAATGAGCTGTCGCCCACTCTTAGCTATGATGTGGGCGTGCCCCAAGGGTCAATACTGTGGCCCCTCCTGTTCAGCCTGTACATTAATGATCTGCCTTCTGTCTGTACTGGGTCTGAAGTTCAAATGTATGCAGATGATACAGTGATATATGTGCATGCAAAGAGCAAACAACAAGCTGCACAATAACTCACTACTGTAATGGTCCAGGTTACAAAGTGGCTCAGTGACTCGTGTTTGCATCTCAATGTGAAAAAAACTGTTTGCATGTTCTTCACAAAGAGGCCAACAGATGCTACTGAGCCAGATGTCTATGTGTCAGGGGAGAAGCTCCAGGTGGTATCTGATTTTAAGTACCGTGGCATCATACTTGATTCCAACCTCTCTTTTAAAAAGCATGTGAAAACGGTAATTCAGACAACCAAATTCAACCTAGCTAATTTCTGATTTATACAAAATTGTTTGACTACAGAGGTAGCAAACTGTACTTCAAATCTATGATACTCCCCCACTTAACATACTGCTTGACTAGTTGGGCCCAAGCTTGCTGTACAACATTAAAACCTATTCAGTCTGTCTACAAACAGGCTCTCAAAGTTCTTGATAGGAAGCCCAATAGCCATCATCACTGTTACATCCTCAGAAAGCATGAGCTCTGAGTTGGGAAAATCTTGTGCAATACACCGACGCATGTCTTGTATTCAAGATCCTAAATGGCCTGGCTCCCCCTCCACTCATTATTTTTGTTAAACAGAAAACCCAAACATTTGGCAGCAGATCCACAAGGTCTACCATGACAGGTGACTGTTTAGTTCCCTTAAGGAAAAGCATCTTTAGTAAATCCGCATTCTCTGTGAGAGCTTCCCATGTCTGCATTACACTGCCATCAGACACACATAACTGCACCACATATCACACTTTCACAAAATGCATGAAGACATGGCTAAAGGTCAATCAGATTTGTGATCATAATCCCTAGCTGTGTATTGTCACTTTCCATGTTGTCTGTTGTCTGTAGCTTGTGAGGTGTGGAAACACTTTGTTGCTTTTATGAATCTTGTCTTGCTCCTTTTTGTTCTATGTTGCTCTGTCTGTATGCTATGTCTTGCTTGTCCTATGATGCTCTGTCTGTATGCTATGTCTTGCTTGTCCTATGTTGCTCTGCGTGTGCTCACTGCTCAACGATTGTCTATATTGTAATTGTTTTTAATAACCTGCCCAGGGATTGTGGTTGAAAATTAGCCGGCTGGCTAATACCGGCACTTTAACTGAAACGTTGATTAATGTGCACTGTCCCTGTAAAAATAAAATTAACTCAAACTCATTAAACATCTATCACTCCAGTGTTTAATTGCTATATTGTAATTATTTTGCCACTATGGCCTATTTATTGCCTTACCTCCCTTATCCTACATCATTTGCAAAAACTGTATAGACTTTTTCTATTTTATTATTGACTGTATGTTTGTTTATTCCATGTGTAACTCTGTGTTGTTGTTTGTGTCACACTGCTTTGCTTTATCTTGGCCAGATCGCAGTTGTAAATGAGAACTTCTGAAATAAAAAATAAATACAATTCTGTAGCGGGATTTAAATCATCCTCTAGATAAATCAGCTCCCAGGGTACAGCAGCCAAATCATTTTGAAATAGCTCATGATTAAATCTTTGAACATTTCTCTTGACCTCAATCCTTGGGGGTTTCTTTGGAACCTTGGTGTTCATGGTTATGGTCACAATATTATGGTCTGTCCAGCCCACTGGCATTGATCTGGCTTTTAAGCATTGCAATGGTATATTACAGAAGATCAGATCAATGCATGTGTCTGAACGGTGACCTAACTTCGTTGATGATCTAGTAGTATCATTAACCATTTGTTTCAACCCACAGATCTCGGCATATCTCATAAATTTAGTTCTATTTTAATTATTATGATCCTTCCAATTTACATTAAAATCACCCAAGATAAATACATCTCTGTTGCCATCTGTGGCCTGGTCAAAACCCAGTACATAAGTCATCCAGATAGGACACCTTAGAGCTAGGAGGTCTATACACACATCCTACCAATATGGGTGCCTGGTGAGGCAGATGTACTTGAGCCCATAGTGCCTCTATTTGACATACATTAAGGTCATCCCTCCTCTAAAAAAGATATATGATTCTGAATATACAGTGCTACACCCCCACCATTCCTATTCCTGTCCCTTCTCAGTAGACTATATCCTTGAATGTTAATTTGCCCATCATTTACAGATGAATCTTAATGCGTTTCGGTCAAAGTCAAAATATGAATATTATTTATGTTGACCAAGTAAAAAACCTAATGTATTTTGTTAGGAAGGCTACATACATTAACCTGAGCCATATGCAACCCTTTCCTTGTCAAGTGGAGATCAATAGAGCATGTATTCATTATAGTGGAGATCAATAGAGCATGTATTCGTTATAGTGGAGATCAATAGAGCATGTATTTGTTATAGTTCATGTTGACATGATACACTACAACTCACAAACTCAGATTTGAACGTTGAATTAAAATAGCCAGGGAGTTACTCTAGAGTCCCGATACAGTTGCCCGTTGATGTAAAGTTTATCCATCACCATGGAGACTCATTGATTCAGGCTATGCTTTTCCTTCATGGATGGGATACTGTTTTTTACTCCTTTCATTGATCTCGTTGGGGAAGTGATCATTCTTTCCAAAATCAGTGTTTCTGAGTTCTCTGCCCCTGCCCTTCACCATTTCCTTTTGCTTAAAATGTTCTAAACATGCAATCTCAGTGGGCAGTTTCAGTTGAGTTGACATAAAGTCTCAGACAGTGTCCTCACAGCCTCTGCTGTTGTCATTCTCCGCTATCCCTGAAAATATTAGATTGTCCCGCATTGATCGACATTGTACATCAAGCAAGGTTTCTTTAAGTTGTTTGTTCTCCCTTTGCACCACCTCCACCTTGCCATGAATAGAGTCTACAGTACCTTTCAGCTACGTGTTCTCTTTCCTTAGATCATCAATCTGACATTGGCTGAATTCTAGACTGGCACATAATGCATTGATGTCCTCTCGTATTTTATCCAAGATATCAAGTTTGGCAAGCCTTTCATTGATGGATTTTAACAAGTCAACATCTATATCAGTAAACCTCTCCCCACGCTGCTTGGGGATGGTTTGGTGCCATCGCTGACACAGCTTGGCCAATTTGGCTTTGTTTTTGTTTTTTGGATTGGGTTTGTTGTCCTTAACAGTGCTTGAATCCTCCGAAACCAGCGACATGTTTCTTTGAGCTCGTAAGTATCTCTCGTCAATAAATCGCTCAAGCTCTTCAATGGATTCTGAATCATCCAGCGTGTTTGCAGGCAGAGTTAAACAAAAATAACAAAACAATGGATGTATCTTTCTGGACCTGTACAGGCGGTCGGTAGATACACCCAATAAAAAAATGTAAAAAACGATTGTGTACTCACTCGTGCCTGTTATATTGAAATATTTCCTACAAACAATTAACCGCGACACGCAAAAGAGTCTTGTGTGTTCCAGCAGCTTTCCAGCAGCGTTCCAGCCAATGATGAATCTAGTGAAAGCACAAAGAGAGGGACATTTCTTGAATGTATGGAGCTTTAGAAAGAGTTTGACCCGTTCCTGAAAAGTTACAATCAAATGTGACGTATCTCTCTCCAGAATCTCAGAATGACATGATCGAATGCTGTGCTCAAGAGATTACGGACACCATAGTCTCTGAGATGTCAAAGTCTGGAATGTATGCGATTATGGCGGATGAGGCCAGGGATGGGCAGTCTGAACAGTTGCCTCTGTGTGTTAGGTTTGTGACAGAGGGGACAGTTAAGGAGCGTTTACTAGCACTAGCAGAAATCAAGTCATTAGATGCCCAATCGATAGCAAATGAGTTGCCACAGCAGCTCCAAATGAGAGGGGTAGCAGGCCTGAAGTGATTTGCACAGACCTATGATGATGCAGCTGTCATTAGTGGGGCCAAAGGAGGTGTGCAGCACATTTCATAGTGTTGCATCCGGAGGCTATTTATGTACATTTCTATGCTCATGAGCTTAATTTGGTGTTGTGTCATACTTGCAGGGCTATTCCGGAGGCTGCTGAGTTTTTCAGTTTCTTGGAGAATGTGTATTCATTTTTCAGTACTTCCCTAGTTAACCGCCACACAAAAGCTCAGTCCAAACATAGCATCCGCTGAACTTGTACAGCTCTCAAACACTCGCTGGGCATGCCAGCTGCGCTCCATACATGCAGTCCTGGACACTTTAACTGCTATTTTTGATTGTCTATCTGCCATTGGATCCCCCATGGCTGTTGGTCTGAGAGCAAAGCTTCATAAGTTCTCCACCGTGTATTTGCTACTGATGTTTCAGTCCCTTCTTTCTATAACTGAGGGACGACATAAGTTCCTCCAGAAAGAGACTGGAGACCTGGCAGAAGCTCATTTCGGGCAAACAAGCTGTATGTGACACACTGATAGGCAAACACACAGATGCATTTGCCACAGAACTTTATGACAGAACCAAAGCACTCTGTGAAATTCACAGAATTCCAGAGGCAGATGCAACAAGAAAGCGAAAACAAAGGAAAATGGGAGATTTTGTGGTGGAGAGGCAAAGAATTGGGTTTAGAATTGGGTTTAGGCAAAGAATTGTCATGTTCCCAAACAATGAAAAGAGAGTTGTTGCTCCCCTGCTTGGACAGAATGGTTTGTGAGCTTGACCAGCGATTCTCGACTGTAAATACAGGTCTGCTCAAAGGCATACAGGCATGCAGCCCCAACTAAAAAACTTCCAAGATACATCATGCTAAACTGAGTTTGCCAAGCACTACGGTATTGATGTTAAAACAGAAGAGTTGTTGGTGGCCAGAAACTTTCTTTCCCGGAAAAGAGAGGATGGATGTCCTCCCAAAGATATGCTTGCTGTGCATAACCTCCTGGATGATGATATATTTCCTTCGGGTTTCCCTCACAATTCCTGGGAGCAGCTGCTCTTGTGAAAGGTCCTGTAGTGCACTGCATCTTCTGCACTCCTGGTTGCGTAAGACACTGGGTCAGAAAAGGCTTGCAAGTCTTGCAGCAATGTCCATTGAGGGTGAAGTGCTTGGGCCACTAAGCCACAATAGTGTCATTGACCGCTATTTAAAAAAATAGGAGGTACACTTTGATGCGTCCACCCACAAAATAAACATTTTCTCATAAGAGAGAAGCAGGAGAAGCAGTTCTGTAATATAGGTTGTAATATTTGTTTGGGATCTTACTTTTTTATCAGATTTTATTCCTAATTATTTAATTAAAAAAAAAATGTATTTAGCTCATTAGTTAAATTTAGTTTTGCCCCATTGTGGTTGATACTGTTTGAGATGTTACAAGTGTCTGAATTATGTTAGCATTGCCAAAGCAAGTGAAGTACATAATATACAAAAGTGAAATAAACAATAAAAATTAACAGTAAACATTACACTCACAAAAGTTCCAAAATAATAAAGACACTACAAATGTCATATTTTATATATATATACAGTGCTGTAACAATGTACAAAAGGTTATTAAAGTACAAAAGGGAAAATAAATAAGCAAAAATATGGGTTGTATTTACAATGGGGTTTGTTCTTCATTGGTTGACCTTTTCTTGTGGCAACAGGTCACACATCTTGCTGCTGTGATGGCACACTGTGGTATTTCACCCAGTAGATATGGGAATTTATCAAAGTCGGGTTTGTTTTCGAATTCTTTGTGGATCTGTGTAATCGGAGGGAAATATGTGTCTCTAATATGGTCATACATTGGGCAGGAGGTTAGGAAGTGCAGCTCAGTTTCCACCTCATTTTGTGGGCAGTGTGCACATATCCTGTCTTCTCTTTCTCATTAGCAAGGCTATGCTTACTGAGTCTGTACACAGTCAAAGCTTTCCTTAAGTTTGGGTCAGTCACAGTGGTCAGGTATTCTGCTACTGTGTACTCTCTGTTTAGGGCCTAAAAGCATTCTAGTTTGCTCAGTTTTTTTGTTAATTACTTGACACATTGGAAAGAATTATCTTTTGTTTTCTCATGATTCGGTTGGGTCTAATTGTGTTGTTGTCCTGGGGCTCTGTGGGGTGTGTTTGTGTTTGTGAACAAAGTCCCAGGACCAGCTTGCTTAGGGGACTCTCCTCCGGGTTAATCTCTCTGTAGGTAATGGCTTTGTTATGGAAGGTTTGGGAATCTCTCTCTCTCTCTGCTCTCTCCTCTCTCTTTCTCCAAATAAAATCCCAAAAGTATTTTGGCTACATAGTACAGACATTTTTGTGCCTTTTGTTGGTGTTGGATGGATGGGGACAGAGTGGACTTTAATGTCTTTATGTGGATAGAATTTAACCAAGTCATATTAGATCAGTGTCTAACACAAACTATGAGACAGGTATACTTTTAGCCAACCTTGACCAAAAATAACCTTATTTTGATAGATTTTACACCCGTTGTTACTCTAAAATTACAAGATGAAAAGACGTTTTGGCGGCTTGAAAAAAATCCTGGGGGAGTATGCCTAGACCCCCCTAAAATAGGTTTATACCCCCCTATCCATGAATCTCTAGTGATGTCCCTGCGTGTGTGTGTGTGTGTGTGTGTGTGTGTGTGTGTGTACAGTATGTATGCATGTTCCCTTGCCTATGTTGGTGTTGCTTCACAAACGTAGATAAATTGAAGTAGATAAAATTGATAATAGATAAGTAAAACATTTTTTTACTGATAATTAAAGAGCAGCAGTAAAATAACCGTAGAGAGGCTATATACAGAGTCAATGTGCGGGGGCACAAGTTAGTCAAGGTAATTGAGGTAATATGTACATGTAGGTAGAGTTAAAGTGACTATGCATAGATAATAAACAGAGCAATAGTAGCATTAGTAGCAGTAGCATTAGCGTAAAAGAGGTGTCTGGATAGCCCTTTGATTAGCTGTTCAGGAGTCTTATGGCTTGGAGGTAGAAGCTGTTAAGAAGCCTTTTGGACATAGACTTGGCGCTCCGGTACCGCTTGCCGTGCAGTAGTAGAGAGAACAGAACAGTCTATGACTAGGGTGGCTGGAGTCTTTGACAATTTTTAGGACCTTCCTCTGACACCGCCTGGTATAGAGGTCCTGGGTGGCAGGAAGCTTGCCCCCAGTGATGTACTGGGCCATACGCACTACTCTCTTTAGTGCCTGGCAGTTGGAGGCCGAGCAGTTGCTATACCAGGCGGTGATGCCACCAGTCAGGATGCTCTCGACTGGTTGCATCACCATCAATCTTTGTTTCCTGAGGGGGAATAGGCTTTGTTGTGCCCTTTTCACGACTGTCTTGGTGTGTTTTGACCATGATAGTTTGTTGGGGATGTGGACACCAAGGAACTTTAAGATCTCAACCTGCTCCACTACAGCCCCGCCGATGAGAATGGGGGCATGCTCGGTCCTCCTTTTCCTGTAGTCCACAATCATCTCCTTTGTCTTGATCACGTTGAGCGAGAGGTTGTTATCCTGGCATCACACGGCCAGGTCTCTGACCTCCTCCCTATAGGCTGTCTCATCGTTGTCGGTGATCAGGTATACCACTGTTGTCATCGGCAAACTTAATGATAGTGTTGGAGGCGTGCCTAGCCATGCAGTCATGAATGAACAGGGAGAACAGGAGAGGATCGAGCACGCACCCCTGAGGGGCCCCCGTGTTGAGGATCAGCGTGGCAGATGTGTTGTTACCTACCCTTACCACCTGGGTGCGGCCCGTCAGGAAGTCCAGGATCCAGTTGCAGAGGGAGGTGTTTAGTCCCAGGGTCCTTAGCTTAGTGATGAGCTTTGAGGGCGCTATGGTGTGGTACGCTGAGCTGTAGTCAATGAATAGCATTCTCACATAGGTGTTCCTTTTGTCCAGGTGGCAAAGGGCAGTGTGGAGTGCAATGGAGATTGCATCACCTGTGGATCTGTTGGGACGGTATGCACATTGGAGTGGGTCTATGGTTTCTGGAATAACGGCGTTAATGTGAGCCATGACCAGCCTTTCAAAGCACTTCATGGCTACAGACGTGAGTAGTCATTTAGGCAGGTTATCTTAGTGTTCTTGGGCACAGGTGGTCTGCTTGAAACATGTAGGTATTACAGACTCAGTCAGGGACAGGTTGAAAATGTCAGTGAAGACACTTGCCAGTTGGTCAGCGCGTGCTTGGAGTACACGTCCTGGTAATCCATATAGCCCTGTGGCCTTGTGAATGTTGACCTGTTTAACCACTTCTTTGTTGACCGAGTCACTGGTGCTTCCTGCTTTAATTTTTGCTTGTCAGCAGCAGTCAGGAGGATAGAATTATGGTCAGATTTGCCAAATGGAGGTTGAGGGAGAACTTTGTACATGTCTCTGTGTGTGGAGTAAAGGTGGTCTAGAGTTTTTTTCCCTTTGGTTGCACATTTAACATGCTGGTAGAAATGAGGTAAAATTGATTTAAGTTTCCCTGCATTAAAGTCCCCGGCCACTAGGAGCACTGCCTCTTGATGAGGGTATTCCTGTTTGCTAATGGCCGTATTCAGCTCATTGAGTGCAGTCTTAGTGCCAGCATCGGTTTGTGGTGGTAAATAGACAGCTCCAAAGAATATAGATGAAAACTCCTGGTAAATAGTGTGGTCTGAAGCTTATCATCATATACATTGCCTCAGGCGAGCAAAACCTTGAAACGTGGTTACTATTAGATTTTGTGCACCAGCCGTTGTTTACAAATATACACAGACCGCCACCCCTTGTCTTACGGGAGGCGACTGTTCTATCTTGCCGATGCAGCGTAAAAACCCGCCAGCTGTATGTTATTCATGTCGTCGTTCAGCCACGACTCGGTGTAACATAAGATATTACAGTTTTTAACCTGTTGGTAGGATATACGTGATTGTAGTTTGTCTATTTTGTTATCCAATGATTGTACGTTGGCTAATAGGACTAATAGGCAGATTACCCACTAATAGGCAGATTACCCCAAATTTGTATAGTGCCTCACAATTAACACATAACATAGCAGGCGCTACTATCATTCTCTTTTACTACTTCTCCAGATTGCAAACATTATATCTCTTCTCAAATTTAATGAAACCCTGAAATTGTATTTTTTGCCTTTTTTTCTGCCCGTTCTCAAAAGCACTTGGCGATTGGGATGTAGTCTATTAGGCACGTGTACAGTTAGGCGCTAAAGATTAGGTTTACTTACTGCCAGATAGCCTAAAACAATGAAATAAAAACCTCAATATAGTATATAGATTTAAATTGCACAAGAATTATACATTTGTGACCGACCGCCTCGATTTGGTCTTACGTAACAAAATGTGATTATTATAAAAAAAATTTTTTACATTGGATAAAAGTAGAGACTCTGAGCTACAAAATGGTATATCATACACCGCATTTGAGGCACAATGGGAAAGTCATTTTGCTTTGAAAGTTGATAAATCTGTAACCCCACTTTTGAGAAAATGGTCCTTGAATGTGGTGGTACACTTACTGGAGAGCTCTACTTTGTCTGCACCTATTTGGCATCGTTCACACCTCTTAAGCCTTAGCCCCAACCATCTCTTTAAGGATTCACATGTGAGGCCATGTGCTAAACAAAGTGAGTCAGGTAGTGTAGTAAACAATCAACGCTTTCAAGACTACAAGTGATGAAGGTAGTAGCCTACAATGAGGAAACACTCAAAGTAAAAATACACTATCTATAGTCCTTGGCCTATGTCCTAAACTGACTTTGGTGCAGGTCATGTTGTGCTTCACATTACCGTCACTGGTAAACACACACTATATGAAATCAAAAAAAAATGTATTTGTCACGTTCACAGGATACAGAAGGTGTAAACATTACAGTGAAATGTTTACTTGCATAGTAGCAATATCAAAACACAAAAAGTGTCCAGATAAAAATATTGTACAAATATTTTATAACTATTAGAATATGCTTACCCAGACACACTTGTCTAAATTGGGTCATGTGAAATAAATTATATAACCATTCCCCAGCCACATCTAGCTAAGTGAATGCATCACTATTGACGTGTTACACATGTTCATGAAATACAATAGATGGTCGTAATCACCCCCAGACACACCTGGCTAACTTGATGTATAATGTAATCATCTGGCAAAGTGCAGTATTTTGTTTAGACATGTAGCTAGCTAGCTAGCTAAACAATGAACCATAATCACTACCCATGGCTACAGTACAAACGGATTGTCATAGCTATCCACCCTGCATGAAAGGCTGTAGTTTGAATCTTCAGTTAGCTAAAGCTAACCAACTAGGTTCAATATTATCTAGCTAGCTAACATTAAGCTATACCTAGTAATGCAAAATGATTGACAGTCCTGTTTTCAATCACTTTTAATACCTCACCTTGCGAGGATAATGGCACTGAGCCTTTTTCTCAAATGTTTTTTGAGTTGAGACGACATTGTGAGGGATCTTAGAAAATTCCTCCATACAGAATCGTTCCAGATCCTTGGTGTCCTTCTTATTTCGATGCCAACCCAAATGCATAAGCAGAAAATATCCCCATACCTACTGTAAAATATGGTGGTGGATCTTTGATGTCCTGTGGCTTTTGCTGAAGGAAAACGGCATCATGAACTTTACTCAGTACCAGGACATTTTTTTGCAAAAACCTGGATTCCTCTGCCAGGAGGCTGAAACTTGGCCGCAAGTAGGTCTTCCAGCAAGACAATAACCCCAAGCACAAATCAAAATCTACAAAGAAAGAGTTATTGAAAAGGGCAGTCCAGAAGCGAAGGATATCAAGGATCTGGATGAATTCTGTATGGATGAATGGTCGAACATCCTTCCCAATGTGTTTTCCAACTCATAAAAAATAATACTATTACTTGTTAAACAAGATCTCTTTTTCTGAGCAATTGTATTAGTATATAATAATACAGTGTAAAAACCTTTTTTGCGTACAATGTAAAAACATTTTTGCAGACAATATAGCTCATATTTGCTCATATTTTTCAAGGTTGTCAATAATTTCCGCCGCTACTGTGTGTGTGTATGTGTGTGTGCACGTGTGGACACACCAGCCCCTCTCTCCACCTCCACCGCTGATTGTAAAAGGTTTTCCACTCCAACCTTCAATCTGGGGATTGGATTGAAAAGAAATGATCAAGCCGTGCCTGGCCCTTCCCAGCATGTGGCATCACGTTTTCCCAGAACCTGTGGAGCAAATATTACCAGCCCCAGCACAAACAACCAGACAACCATAATTCATTAAAGCAAATAACTGTCAGTCTTCTCTGCCTCAGTTAACCAAAGGGAACAATGATTCTGTTAGATAAAGGTAGATTTCCAATAACCTCAGCGCCGTAAAAGCTAGCACACACCTAGACATCTACACACACATACAGGCACACACACACTGCCACATACAGGCACATATACGCCTTCCCAGAGCCCGGGCAGATCTCGGCAGTGGAGCACAAAATTATTTTTAGCCACCTACTCCCCTATTTCTGACCTACATCACAAGCAGAGAGAGAGGGAGAGAGAGAGCGAGAGACAAAGAGACAGACAGACAGACGGACGGACGGATAGACAAACAGAGATGGACAGACAAACAGAGGGACAGACAAACAGAGAGGGACAGACAGGGACTTAGAGACAGAGGGACAGACAGAGAGAGACCGACAGAGGGACAAAGTGAGACAGACAGAGAAAGTGAGAGACAGAGAGAGACAGACAGACAGAAAGGCACAGACAGAGGGACAGACAAACAGAGAGGGACAGACAGGGACAGAGACAGAGAGAGAGCCGCCTACCTACTCCCCTATTTCTTACCTACATCACAAGCAGAGGCATGAGAGAGAGAGAGACGGAGAGAGAGAGAGAGAGAGGTAGCGAGAAAGACGGCGAGAGACAAAGTGAGACAGACAGACAGAGACAGATTGAGAGAGAGAAACGGACAGAGAGAAACAGAGGGCGAGAGAGAGAGACAGGCAGACAAACAGAGAGGGGTGACAAAGTGAGCGGGACAAAGTGAGAGAGACAGAGACAGAGGGACAAAGTGAGACAGACAGCGAGAGACAGACAGACAGAGATAGACAAAGAGAAACAGACACAGAGAGAGAGCGAGAGAGAGAGGAAGGATGGAGAGGAATGGACGGAGAGGGACAGAGAGGTACGGATGGAGGGGGACAGATGGGGACGGACGGAAAGGGATGGATGGAGAGGGACGGACAGACGGAGAGGGACAGATAGAGAGAGAGGGATGGACAGAGAGAGAGGGACAAAGTGAGAGGGACAGAGAGAGAGAGAGACGCCTAAATACTCCCCTATTTCTGACCTACATCGCAAGCAGAGGCATGAGAGAGAGAGAGAGACCGAGAGAGTGTGCCCTGCACTCTTCAATATTTACATCAAAGACTTGGCCACTATTCTTGAAAAATCCTCAGCCCCTGGTGTTAGTCTCCACAATTCAGAGGTTAAATGCCTACTCTTCGCAGATGACCTATGCCTGCTGTCACCCACAGCACATGGCCTACAGCAGAGCCTGGACCTGCTAGAGCAGTACTGCCAGACCTGGGCCCTGGCAGGAATCCCCAAAAAGACTAAAATAATGATTTTCCAGAGGAGATCCAGATCTCAGGGAAATATACCAAAGTTCTCAATTGGTACAACATTTATAGAGTACTGCACATACTACAATTACTTAGGTTTAAAAATAAACTCAAATAGACACCTTAATGAGGCAGTGAATGAACTGAGAGAGAAAGCACGCAGGGCATTCAACGATAGTACAAAAAATCTAATTCAAATTGAAATACCTATTAAAATATGGCTAAAACTAATTGAATGTGTCATTGAACCAATTGCACTTTATGGCAGCGAGGTGTGCCTCAGGACCAGAACATCCAATCAATCAGAATAAACCAAATTACAACACAGTCAAAACAAAACTACATTGCTTTTTGGGAAACACAATCACAAGCACAAAGTAAAATGCAGTGCTATCTGGCCCTAAATATTTGACCACGGTTACTGATCAAAACCTTAGAAAAACCTTGACAAAGTACAGGCTCAGTGAGCACAGCCTTGCCATTGAGAAGGGTAGACACAGGAAAACCTGGCTCCCTGTAGAGGAAAGGCTGTGCAACCACTACACAACAGCAGAACCTGAGACAGAGCTGCATTTCCTGACAAAATGTCAAAAATATTAAACAATTAGAGTGTCATTTCCCCAAATTTGAAACCTTTATTCAAGGTTTCAAAGACCTCTCTGATTAGAGTAGGCTACCAGTCCTGTTGGGGGAGGACGCAGAGAGCTGTGGGTTGGCAGTGCACTACATTGCTGCCTGCCATAAGTTGAGGGACAGTGTCTGACAGACCAATCAACCTGCACATTTCCTCTACTGAATGCTTATTGTTATTGTTGAATGTATGGTTATTTTTGACACTTGGTTATTGTTGTTACTGTTGTCCCGTTGACAATTTTGATTCTCATTTTTATATTGTAAATATCCAAAATAAGCTTTGTCAATATGTACATTGTTACGTCATGCCAATAAAGCAAATTGAATTGAATTGAATCAAAGTAAGAGAGGGAGATTGACAAAGTGAGAGAGCAAGGGAGGGAGAGATAGGGAGAGGGACGGACGGATGGACAAAATGAGAGGGACAAAGTGTGAGACAGAGATAAAGACAATGTGAGAGAGAGACAGAGACAAGGTGAGAGAGGGAGATTGACAAAGAGAGAGAGTGAGGGAGAGAGAGAGAGACAGAAAGAGAGGGAGGGACAAAGTGAGAGGGACAGAGACAAAGACAAAGTGAGAGGGGGAGATTGACAAAGCGAGAAAGACAAAGTGAGAGAGAGATTGACAAAGTGAGAGAGGGAGAGATAGACAAAGTGAGAGAGAGAGAGAGAGAGAGAGATGGACAGAGACAAAGACCATGTGAGAGAGAGACAGAGACAAGGTGTGAGAGAGAGACAGAGGCAAGGTGAGAGAGGGAGAGGTATGGCACAAAGTGAGAGGAACAGAGACAAAGACAAAGTGAGAGACAGAGACAAGGTGAGAGAGGGAGTTTGACAAAGTGAGAGAGACAAAGTGAGAGAGGGAGAGAGAGAGAGAGGGAGGGACAAAGTGAGAGAGAGGGACAAAGACAATGAGAGAGAGAGACAAGGTGAGAGAGACAAGGTGAGAGAGGGAGAATGACAAAGTAAGAGACAAAGTTGGAGAGATTGACAAAAAGAGAGAGATAAAGAGAAAGAGAAAAGAGACAAAGTGAGAGAGTCAGAGACAGAGTGAGAAAGAGACAAAGTGAGAGAGAGAGACAACGTGAAACACCCAGGACAACTAAGAGTTTTAATGAGATTCCCTTTTGATTTGAAAATAAACCTAACAAAACAGAGAGATGGGGGTTGAATTAGAATAGTCCCAGTAAGCAAAATTAAGTTTAAAATACATATTTTTCCAGACATTGAAGTTAGGTTCATTTTAAGTTCTGAATAAAAGGTGAAAATACGTATTTTCCAGACGTTTAAAACATTTATTTTCTGGACATTGACATTTTTGCTTCGGAATGAATGTTGAAAAGAAGTCTTGAGTAGGGTACATTTTAGTAAAGTAGGGTGCAATACTGTACATTATATACATTTTTAAACCTATTCATACTGTACATATTACCCACAGACTCATTATGCACTACTTGAAACCTCTAGGCATCTTGAGGTAAGTTAATTGCATACATAAATTCATACTTTGGGAGGAAATCTTAGCAGTGAGAGCGGTGAGAGACCCGACCTCAAATATATTCTTTAGATTGGGGGATAAGATATGGAAATACACCTAGGAGCATATCCCTTAAGTGTAGGAATTATACCGAGTCCCTTAAGTAGTGGGAAAGCTGTCATCCTGGAGGAGACAGCTCTAGTGCTCATAAACCGCTCTGTGACACACACACACACACACACACAGCTGTATGACTCTTCTCCTCCCGTGTCTGTCCAATTTCATTGGACAGACACGAAAATATGAAAATATGTTTTTAGAAATGTTTGCAAATGTATTGATAATGAAATACAGAAATATTTATTTTACATAAGTATTCACACCACTGAGTCAATACTTTGTAGAAGCACCTTTGCCAGCGATTACAGCTGTGAGTCTTTCTCTAAGAGCTTTCCACACCTGGATTGTGCAACAGTTGACCATTATTCTTTTTAAAATTGTCCTGCTGAGAGGTGAATTCCTCACCCAGTGTCTAATGGAAAGCAGACTGAACCAGATTTTCTCTAGGATTTTGCTTAGCTCACTTCCGTTTTTGTTTCATGAGAAACTCCACAGTCCTTAACAATTACAAGCATAACCATAACATGATACAGCCACCTCTATGCTTGAAAATATGGAAAATGGTACTCTGTAATGTGTTGTACTGTATATTCCCCAAACATAACATTTTGTATTCAGGAAAAAAAGTGAATATCTTTCCCACATTTTTTGCAATATTACTTTAGTACCGTGTTGCAAGTTTGATGAATGTTTTGGAATATGTTTATTCTGTACATGCTTCCTTATTTTCACTTTGTCAATTAGGTTAGTATTGTGGAGTAACTACAATGTTGTTGTTCCATCCTCCATTTTCTCCAACCATTCAAGTCTGTAACTGTTTTAAAGTCACCCCATGGTGAAACCCCATGGTGAAATTTCCTTCCTCTACGTCAACTGAGTTAGGAAGGACGCCTGTATCTTTGTAGTGAGTTGGTGTATTGATACACCATCCAAAGGTCAATTAACTTCTACTTAGTACTCATCCCGGATCCGGGAGCACCCCCCACAGTAAAAAAGCTGACTAGCATAGCCTAGCATAGCGTCACAAGTAAATACTAGCATCTAAATATCATTAAATCACAAGTCCAAGACACCAGATGAAAGATACACATCTTGTGAATCCAGCCATCATTTCTGATTTTTAAAATGTTTTACAGGGAAGACACAATATGTAAATCTATTAGCTAACCACGATAGCAAAAGACACAACTTTTTTTTCCCACCATTTTTTTCCTTTTCCTGCATGGGTAGCTATCACAATTTCGACCAAATAAAGATATATATAGCCACTAAGCAAGAAACAACTTCATCAGATGACAGTCTGATAACATATTTATTGTATAGCATATGTTTTTTTTTTTAAATGTGCATATTTCAGGTATAAATCACAGTTCTACATTGCAGCTGCAATCTGAAATAGTGCCGAAGCTGCCAAAATAATTACAGAGACCAACGTCAAATACCTAATTACTCATCTTAAAACATTTCTGAAAAATACACAGCGTACAGCAAATTAAAGCCCAACATCTTGTGAATCCAGTCAATATGTCACATTTTTTAAGTGTTTTACAGCGAAAACACAATATAGCATTATATTAGCTTAGCACAATAGCCAGAAACACAAGCAATTTACCAGCAGCACAGGTTAGCGATCGTAACAATCCAGCAAAAGATATATAATTTTTGACTAACCTTGATATACTTCATCAGATGACAATCCTGTAACATCATATTACACAATGCATATAGGTTTTGTTCGAAAATGTGCATATTTAGCAGCACAAATCGTGGTTATACAATGTGATCAGTGGCAACAGTTCATGCATTCTGGCCGGCGCCATCTTGGAAAGGCACCTAATCTAATCAATAAATAATCGTAAACTTGACTAAAAAATACAGGTTGGACAGCAACTGAAAGATGCATTAGTTGTTAATGCAACCGCTGAGTTAGATTTTTAAAATTAACGTTACTAGACATACAGTGTGCGTTACAGCCAGACTAGTGCCGCAATAATGGCGGACAAATCCGTTTACATTTTTCCACATAAATACGGAATAACATCATAAATAGCTCTTACTTTTGGACGAGCTTCCATCAGAATCTTGGGCAAGTTGTCCTTTGTCTAAAATAATCGTTGCTTGGTTGTAAAACGTCGTCTTCAACTTCTGAATTAGCAGCTAACAATAGCTATGTGGCCACAACATGCCCAAATGTTCAAAACGCAATACTAAGGAAATTCCGAAAATAGCAATATACTCGCATAAACTGATATAACTCGGTTTAAAATAACTTCGTTATGATGTTTCTAACACCTATATAGAATAAAATTACAGACGGATATATCTAAGGCCGATAACTGAGCGTTTCAAAATGCCATCCTGAGGTCTTGCTTTGCGTAATGACGAACGTCGAAAAGAGAGCTCCCTTCGTTCCTTGGCCTTTTATAAGGTCTGAGATCTACGTAGAAACTCCATTCCAATTCTCATTGGTTACTGACATCCAGGGGAAGGCGGGTGCAGTTCATGTCGACCCATAGGATACATACAGAGCTTTAAACTGATCTGAGAACAGAGCCTCGTTTTCAGACCTTCGCAGTTCCTGTCATGAATTTCGCTGCAGAAAGAGTTCTGGTTCACCCACAGACATAATTCAAACGGTTTTAGAAACTAGAGATTGTTTTCTATCCAATAGTAATAATAATATGCATATTGTACGAGCAAGAATTGAGTATGAGGCAGTTTAATTTGGAGACGATATTTTCCAAAGTGGAAACAGCACCCCCTATATTGAGAAAAGGTTAATAACTTTACCATGCTCAAAGGGATATTCAATGTCTGCTTTTTTTTACCCATCAACCAATAGGTGCCCTTTTTTGCGAGACATTGTAAAACCTTCGTGGTCTTTGTGGTTGAAATTCACTGCTCCACTGAGGGACCTTAGTCGAGCACACACTTGTATGTGTGAGGTACAGAGATGAGGAGGTCAATCAAAAATCATGAGTCCATGCAACTTATTATGTGACTTGTTAACCTTTAACCTCCTCCCACATTCCACTGAAAAGGCAGAGCGCGAAATTCAAAAAAAATATTTTTTTTAAATATTTAACTTTCACACATCAACAAGTCCAATACAGCTAATGAAAGACACAGATCGTGTGAATCCAGCCAACATGTCCGATTTTTAAAATGTTTTACAGGGAAGACACAATATGTAAATCTATTAGCTAAACACCTTAGCAAAAGACACCATCTTTTCTTTGTCCACCAACACCACTAGCTATCACCAATTCGGCTAAACTAAGATATTGATAGCCACTAACCAAGAAAAAACCTCATCAGATGACAGTCTGATAACATATTTATGGTATAGGATAGGTTTTGTTAGAAAAATTTGCATATTTCAGGTAGATATCATAGTTTACAATTGCACCCACCGTCACAAATCGACTAGAATAAATACATAGAGCAACGTGTCTTACCTAATTACTAATCATCAAACATTTCGTAAAAATACACAGCATACACTAATCGAAAGACACAGATCCTGTGAATACAGACAATATTTCAGATTTTCTAAGTGTCTTACAGCGAAAACACAATAAATCGTTATATTAGCATAGCAGCTGTGCAAACATTACCAGAGCATTGATTCTAGCCAAAGAGAGCGATAACGTAAACATCGCCAAAATATATTAATTTTTTCACTAACCTTCTCAGAATTCTTCAGTTGACACTCCTGTAACATCATATTACAACATACATATAGAGTTTGTTCGAAAATGTGCATATTTAGCCACCAAAATCATGGTTAGACAATGACAAAAGTTGCCCAGCTGGTCAGAAAATGTCGTGCGACATATTAGACAGTGATCTAGTCGTATACATAAATACTCATAAACGTGACTAAAAAATATAGGGTGGACAGCGATTGATAGACAATTTAATTCTTAATACAATCGCTGATTTACATTTTTTAAATTATCCTTACTTTTCAATACAGTTTGCGCCAAGCGAAGCTACGTCTAACAAAATGGCGTCATAAGCGATTAACATTTTTCGACAGAAACACGATTTATCATAATAAATTGTTCTTACTTTGAGCTGTTCTTCCATCAGAATCTTGGGCAAAGAATCCTTTCTTGGGTCTAATCGTCTTTTGGTCGAAAGCTGTCCTCTTGCCATGTGGAAATGCCCACTGCGTTCGGCATGAACTGGAAACGTGCCCAGAGGTTGAAAGTGTCTCAGAAATAAATGTCCCAAAATCGCACTAAACGGATATAAATTGCTATAAAACGGTTTAAATTAACTACCTTATGATGTCTTTAACACCTATTACAAGTAAAAACATGACCGGAGAAATATTACAGGCTACACTAATGCTTGGAAAAAGAGCAGGTCGGTGTCCACCGCGCGTCCGGCGCAGCTGGAAAAGAGTTTCTACCTACACGTTTTTTTGTTTTATAGTGGCTGTGATTGCGCAATCGACACCATTCAAAGCGTCATCACGTAAAGACATCCAGGGGAAGACGTAAGCAGTGTCTGTATCCTCATAGCATTCACGGGGACCTTTAAACTGACTCCAGATCAGGGGCCAAGATGTGTGAAATCTGACTCCATGTCAGGGAAATTGCTGTAGAATGAGTTCTGTTCCACTCAGAGACAAAATTTCAACGGCTATAGAAACTAGAGACTGTTTTCTATCCAATAATAATAATAATATGCATATTGTACGAGCAAGAATTGAGTAGGAGGCCTTTTTGAAATGGGCACCTTTTTCTCTGGCTACTCAATACTGCCCCTTGAGCCCAAAGAGTTAAGCACATTTTCACTCCGGAACTTATTTAGGCTGGCTGTAATAAAGTGGTTGAATACTAATTGACTGAAGACATTTCAGCTTTTCTTTGTTAATTCATTTCTAAAAAATTTAAAACATAAAAAACATATTTCTACTTTCACATTATGGGGTATTGTGTGTTGGCCAGTGACACATCTCAATTGAATCCATTTTAAAATCAGGCTGTAACACAACAAAATGTGTTAAAAGTCAAGGGGTGTGAATACTTTCTGAATGCACTGTACATACATGCACACACACACATTTAACTTTATTTTTTACACACACACACACACACACACACACACACACACACACACACACACACACACACACACACACACACACACACACACACACACACACACACACACACACACACAAATACACACACATTCTACCCAACTCCTACAGCCAATATAATCACTTGATGGTATAATTTATTGGCCCTTGTAAGCAGACTGCTTTTTATTTCTTTAATTAATGATGACTTACTACCTCGCAGCATGTTCAAGGACACTTCCCAGCACCAAGTTGCTGGTGACAGTCAAGTGCAGAGTAATTGGTGAGCACTTAATTGCCTGCTCTCGAAGTGTTTCGCCTCTATGTAATTTTGTGTCTTGGCTTCTTCATGTGTTCCTGAACGATGGTCGCAAACAGGCAATCGCTCGACTCATCGGAGATGTTTGCATCGTGCTGAGTTTTCAAATTCAATTGGATGGAGTTGTTAGCCCCTGTTGGTTGCAATGATTCACCTCGCTGCTAGTTGGCTGCGTCATTGAGAGCATCTTGACTGGCTCCATCACTGCTTGGTATGGCAACTGCTCATGATCCGACAGCAAGGCTCTACAGAGGGTAATGCGTACGGGCCAGTACATCACTGGGGACGAACTCTCTGCCATCCAGGACCTCTTTATCAGGCGGTGTCAGAGGAAGGCCCTAAAAATGGTCAAAGACTCCAGCCACCCAAGTCATAGACTGTTCTCTTTGCTACCGCATGGCAAGCAGTACCGGAGAGCCAAGTCTGGGACCAAAAAACAGCTGAAAAGCTTCTACGCCCAACCCATAAGACTGCTGAACAGTTAATCAAATGGCTACAATTTACATTGATCCCCTATATTATTTATATATCTTAATTGTTTTGCAGCGATTCCCTTGCATTTGGCTCTATCCACACACACACACACAGTGGGACAAAAACAACAACACAGAGTTACACAAACAAATGTACAGTCAATAACACAAAATAACATAAAAATAGAAAAATCTATATAGAGTGTGTGCAAATGTAGAAGAGCAGGGAGGTAGGGAATAAATAAGCCATAGAGGCGAATTACAATTTAATTACAATTTAGCATTGATACTGGAGTGATAGATGTGCAGATGATGATGTGCAAGTAGAGATACTGGGGTGCAAAAGAGCAAGAGGGTAAGTAATAATATGGGGATGAGGTAGTTGGGTGTGCTATTTACAGATTGACTGTGTACAGGTACAGTGATTGGTAAGCTGCTCTGACAGCTGATGCTTAAAGTTAGAGAGGGAGATATAAGACTCCAGGTTCAGAGATTTTTGCAATTCGTTCCAGTCATTGGCAGCAGAAAACTGGAAGGAAAGACAGCCAAAGGAAGTGTTGGCTTTGGGGATGACCAGTGCAATATACCTGCTGGAGCGCGTGCTACGGGTGGGTGTTGCTATGGTGACCAGTGAGCTGAGATAAAGCAGGGCTTTACCTAGCAAAGACTTATAGATGACCTGGAGCCAGTGGGTTTGGCGACGGATATGTCGTCAGGCCCAGCCAACAAGAGCATACAGGTCGCAGTGGTGGGTAGTATATGGGGCTTTGGTGATAAAATCAGATGGCACTGTGATAGACTAAATCCAGTTTGCTGAGTAGAGTGTTGGGGGCTATTTTGTAAATGACATTGCCGAAGTCAAGGATCGGTAGGATAGTCAGTTTTACGAGGGTATGTTTGGCGGCATGAGTGAAGGAGGCTTTGTTGCGAAATAGGAAGCCAATTCTAGATTTAATTCGGTGATCTGTTAATTAACTTAGCTTTCAAAGATTTTAGAAAGGCAGGGCAGGATGGATATAGGTCTATAACAGTTTGGGTCTAGAGTGTCTTCTTTGAAGAGGGGGATGACCGTGGCAGCTTTCCAATCTTTGGGGATCTCAAACGATACGAAAGAGAGGTTGAATAGGCTAGTAATAGGGGTTGCAAAAATTGGCAGAAAAATTTAGAAAGAGAGGCTCCAGATTGTCTAGCTCAGCTGATTTGTAGGGATCCAGATTTTGCAGCTCTCTCAGAACATCAGATGTCTGGATTTGGGTGAAGGAGAAGCGGGGGGGGGTGGGGGGGCAAGTTGATGCAGGGGGTGCTGAAATGTTGGCCGGGGCAGGGGTGGCCAGGTGGAAAGCATGGCCAGCTGTGGAAAAATGCTTTGATTATCGTAGATTTATCGGTGGTGACAGTATTTCGTATCCTCAGTGCAGTGGGCAGCTGAGAGGCGGTGCTCTTATTCTCCATGGACTTTACAGTGTCCCAAAGCTTTTTGGAATTAGTGCTAGGAAGTTTTCATAACTGACTGAGTATATTGGTTGGAGTTGCACTCCCCCCTTCCCTTTTGCCCTCAGAACAGCCTCAATTTGTCAGGCCATGGACTCTACAACGTGTCAAAAGTGTTTCAGAGGGATGCTAGCCCATGTTGACTCCAATGCTTCCCACAGTTGTGTCAAGTTGGCTGGATATCCTTTGGGTGGTGAACCATTCTTGATACACACAGGAAACTGTTGAGCATGAAAAACCCAGCAGCGTTGCAGTTCTTGATGCAAACCGGTGCGCCTGGCACCTACTACCATACCCCGTTCAAAGGCACTTAAGTATTTTGTCTTCCCTATTCATCTCCTGAATGGCACACATCCAGGTCTCAAAATAATTGTTTAAACTTTCTCCGCCCCTTCATCTACAATGATTGGAGTGTATTTAACAAGTTACATCAATAAGAGATCATAGCTTTCACCGGAATTCACCTGGTCAGTCTGTCGCCGAGAGTTTCTAAACATTTCAACATGCAGCCACGCTCCTCGTTTTTCTGGTCTCATAGAGTCTGACCATTCGTGATGTCCGGTTCAACACCGTCGACCTGCTTGGTCTAATGTACATTTTGTTAGGAGGGGTTTTATGCACTCTGGCAAAAGGGGGCGTTCCATGACACCGACATAATGTCTGTGCTCACGTGGGGTGTGTTCACTGACTAGGTAGAACTTTTATATGAAAAACAATTATCATTTAGAAGGCTAACATCACATTTA
The DNA here is from genome assembly GCF_045679555.1 of Salvelinus alpinus. Classification (NCBI taxonomy): domain Eukaryota; kingdom Metazoa; phylum Chordata; class Actinopteri; order Salmoniformes; family Salmonidae; genus Salvelinus; species Salvelinus alpinus. The sequence goes on along the minus strand of NC_092118.1, from coordinate 3,094,119 downwards.
ATCTTCTCACAAATAGTTTAATATTTAGTCCTATAAGTTCCACAATATCTGGATGTAAACCTAGCAACTGGGAAATATACACATTCAGAGATACAGTTATGTTGTTATACCGTCCTTAATTGGTATCGGACCCTTTTTTTCAATTTTTGCCTAAAATGACATACCCAAATCTAACTGCCTGTAGCTCAGGCCCTGAGGCAAGGATATGCATATTCTTGGTACCATTTGTAAGGAAACACGTTGAACTTTGTGGAAATGTAGTAGAATATAACACAATAGATCTGGTAAAAGATAATACAAAGAAAAAAAGAACCGTTCTTTTCAATTTTTTTTGTACCATCATCTTTGAAATGCAAGAGAAAGGCCATAATGTATTATTCCAGCCCAGGTACAATTTAGATTTTGTCCACTAGATGGCAGCAGTGTATTTGCAAAGTTTTAGACTGATCCAATGAACCATGGAATTTCTGTAAAAAATGTTGTATCAAGACAGCTCAAATGTGCCTAATATGTTTATTAATAACTTTTCATATTCAAAATTATGCACTCTCCTCAAACAATAGCATGGTATTCTTTCATTGTAATAGCTACTGTAAATTGGACAGTGCAGTTAGATTAACAATAATTTAATCTTTCTGCCAGTATCAGATATGTCTATGTCCTGGGAAATGTTCTTGTTACTTACAACTTCATGCTAATCGCATTAGCCTACATTAGCTCAACTGTCCCGTGGAAGGGACACCGATCCCGAAGAAGTTTTAAGGTTTTGTACACAGTGTATATCCTGATTGCCTAGTCACTTTTACCCCTGCCCACGTCTACTGTAAATTACTTAAATGATCTCAACTACCTCGTACCCCTGCAAATTGACTCAGTACTGGTACTCCTTGTATATAGCTTTGTTATTTTTTTATTGTGGTATTATTTCCATTTTTATTCATCAAATATTTGTCTTCCTTTTTTAACTCTGCATTGTTGGGAATGGGCTTGTATGTAAGCCGTTCACTGTAAAGTTTACACCTGTTGTATTCGGTGCATGTGACCAATACAATTTGATTTGTTTCTTGGTGCTAAATTCAATATTCTTCTTGACACTTGTTACTTTCCCATTATAGGATGACTGTAACCCCTCCTTCAGATATCGACGACTCCGATAATAATCATTTTATATAGAATAGTGCCTTTCCACGTGCTCAGAGTGTTTATAAATAATAACTCTCTAATCTCGAGGCTACCTGCCGCCCTTTACATTGTATGGAGATAAAATAAACCCAACTGGGTAATACCACAGCACCCTTTATAGTGCACTACTTTTGATAATGGCCCAGTCTAAAGTAGTGCACTATGAAGGGAAGAGAGTGTCATTTGGGACGCTTCCACTTTCTCTCCCAGGGATGGAATTCCACTTCTTTTTTTACATTTTTGGGTATTTTTATTGAACAGTCATAGAGGGATAGTCTGTAAAAATATGAGGTGAGAGTGTCAAAAGGTAGTGGGACAGATTTGAACCCACGTCAATACAGGTACATGTGGCCTGGGGTCTGTGGCACTAACCACTAGACCAGGGCTTCCTAAACACTGTCGTGGCATTCTCCCTGGGTGCACATTTTGTTTTTTGCCGTAGCACTACACAGCTGATTCAAATAATCCAGGCTTGATGGTGAGTTGATTATTTGAATCAGCCATGTAGTGCTAGGGCAAAAACCAAAACGTGCACTCAGGGGGGACCCTAAGTCCGAGTTTGGGAAACCCTGCACTAGACCACCCATGGCACAGCGCTTCATTTCGGCCATAAAGCTCTGTGTGTGTTCCCTCAGATTATTGACAAGTCCTGTGCCGGAGTCTGGTATAGTGGTACTGTAGTGCTGCAGGCTCCAAACCACACATACCCACTGGTGACAGAGTTCTATATTCCTCCTTGTCCCCTACTCTCTGTCCCCCTCTCTACCCTCCAACGGTCACTACCCACTAAACAATATATATATATACACAAATATATATTGACAATTCCTCTGTATGGGTTCTCCTCTCTCAGATATCGATGAGTGTGCTGTTCAGAGGAACTACTGCCAGGCTAACACGGCGTGTGTGAATGTCCCCGGCAGCCATCGCTGTGACTGTCTACCTGCCTTCATCAGAGTGGATGACTACTCCTGCACAGGTAGGTCAAATATGCATACACAAACACTTTGAACATGTGGGTAGGCCAACACAAGCACGCACACACATACCCACAAACACTTCCTGTTTTACCCACACAAACACTTCCTGTTTTTCCATACCACCTCGTACATAACTTCCTGAGAATTATTGGTCATTTTGAGATCTCAAGGTTGGCAAGTATTGTGTCTTGGTAAACAGAGTGCACTCACTAAACTACAGAACAGGGCAAGTACAATGTTTCTCAGAGGAGTGCTGATTTAGGATCAGTTTAGACTTCTAGATCACAAGGATTAAGATTACACGGACCCGGCGGGCTGAACCTTTATCAACATTCTGAGAAGCTTGACACACAGAGTTTTATAGTTTTACTCAGTGCTGGCTGAGAGAAGCAACACATTGCAGCTCATGGCGACTTGAGCATCCTTCTCTCTCTGCCTCTCAGAAAACCGTGAGTGATTGTGAGAGCCATATCCTTCTCTCTCTGCCTCTCAGAAAACCTTGAGTGATTGTGAGAGCCATTTGACCCCAGGTAGATCTGTGTACTCTGGAGCCACACACACTCTCCTTCAGCTGGAGAGGGATCAGGAGCGCGGCTCCACACTGTAGTCAAGCTGGGTTCAGGACGTGGCTACACACTGCAGTTAAACTTGGGCTGTCAGGTCAAGAGATTTCAAGAAACCATTTTACAAAGGTGGGAAAGACACGAGAGGAGGGGGGGGACTTTTATCATAAGGCTGCTGAGTGTTGGAGATACAGTGCTTGTATCAGATAAACTAGAAAATTAAGTTTAAGGCACAATCCTGAATTTGAAAAACAGCTAAATGTAAGCCCCCACACCACTTGGTTTGCTGTACATCTGAGGAATGGGGCTGGAGAAATGTAATCTCTATAAATGAGATCGACCGAGCTATAGATGCAAGGATTGACAGTCTGTGAGGTGAAGCCATATTTTAAGGCTGTACTTTGTTTCCATTTCACAGATTGGGCCTTTGAAGTATGGACATGTGTACACCTACTGTCTGTTGACATTGGCTGGGACTCTTCATCTGATTCAAACAAGCCAAGCTTGTGTTTACTTCCGATACTCTCTGATTTAGTGAAATCAAACAGATTCCTCTGGGCATGCAATGCCTCCAATTGGGTTTTGTTGTGGTGGATTATTCTATGTCTGCATGTCAAATGGCACCCTATTCCCTACGGTATGTAGTGCACTACTTTAGACCAGGGACCAAAGGGCTCTGGTCAAAAGTAGTGCACTAGAGAATAAGGTAACCATTTGGAATACAGCCTATGCAGATAGTGGTGTGCAGATTATCAACAGAATAGCTCATCAGCAACAGTGTTTTCGAGGCTGTAATAACGCAAAGACCAACTGATTACCACCATTGATTTGTCTTATTGGAAAATCCCTCGTATTTTGGGAAATTCACATTTCCAAATGGCACCACCTCCTGTCATTTCCTACATTCAGCATGTCAGAATGTTAGCCAATTCTGCTAAGGGAAAGGAGGAATGTTAAGATATGGAAGTTATTTGTTTCAGGGTACAGGGAATTTGACCTCGGAGAGAGTTTTCTTTTAATTTCCTGTCCATTAAGTTTGTTAAACCACATGAACAGAAAATGACACGTCACTCTCTCCGACGTCAAATTCAATGTACTCTGAAACAAATAGCTTCCCCAGTATGTTAGCAACTTATGCTAGGGACAGGAGGAATGATATGCTGGATGTAGGAAATGACAGAGGTGGTGCCATTTGGAAATGTGAATTTCCCAAAATATTAGTGATTTTCCAGTCAGACAATTCAATGGCGGAAATTGGACAAATCAATGGCGGTAACTAGTCGCTCTTTGCATTATTACAGCCTTGGAAAAATAGCACCTTATTCCCTAGTACACTACTTTTTTGACCAGGGCCCTATAGGGCACTACATATTGTATGGGTGCATGCCAGTTGGCATGCACCCATAGAATAATCCCCAGATGGCACCCTATTCCCTTAGGGACATTCAGTTGAAGCCGGAAGTTTACGTACACTTAGGCTGAAGTCATAAAAAATTATTTTTCATCCACTCCACAAATGTCTTGTTAACAAACTATAGTTTTGGGAAGTAGGTTAGGACATTTACTTTGCACTTGACACAAGTCATTTTGCCAAGAATTGTTTACAGACAGATTTGGGTCAAAAGTTTCCATACACTAAGTTGACTGTGCCTTTAAACAGCTTGGAAAATTCCAGAAAATTATGCCATAGCTTTTGAAGCTTCTGATAGGCTAATGGACAGCATTTGAGTCAATTGGAAGTGTACCTGTGGATGTATTTCAAGGCCTACCTTCAAACTCAGTGCCTCTTTGCTTGACATCATGCGAAAATCAAAAGAAATCAGCCAAGACCTCAGAAAAACAATCTGGTTCATCCCTGGGAGCAATTTCTAAACGCCTGAAGGTACCACGTTCATCTGTTCAAACAATAATACGAACAACAGAAAAGGACCTTGTGAAGATGCTGGAAGAAACAGGTAGAATAGTATCTATATCCACAGTAAAATGAGTCCTATATCGACATAACCTGAAAGGCAGCTCAACAAGGAAGAAGCCACCATAAAAAAAGCCAGACTACGGTTTGCAACTGCACATGGGGACAAAGATCGTACTTTTTGGAGAAATGTCCCCTGGTCTGATGAAACAAAAATAGAACTGTTTGGCCATAATAACCATCGTTATGTTTGGGGAGGCTTGCAAGCCGTAGAACACCATCCCAACCATGAAGCACGGGGGTGGCAGCATCATGTTGTGGGGGTGCTTTGCTGCAGGAAGGACTGCAGCACTTCACAAAATAGATTGCATCATGAGGAAAGAAATGTATATGAATATATTGAAGCCACATCAGTCAGGAAGTTAAAGCTTGGTCGCAAATGTGTCTTTCAAATGGACAATGACCCCAAGCGTACTTCCAAAGTTGTGGCAAAATGGCTTAAGGACAGCAAAGTCAAGGTATTGGAGTGGCCATCACAAAGCCCTTACCTCAATCTTATAGATAATTTTGGGGCAGAACTGAAAAAGCGTGTGCGAGCAAGGAGGCCTACAAACCTGATTCAGTTACACCAGCTCTGTCAGGAAGAATGGTCCCAAATTCCCCCAACTTATTGTGGGAAGTTTGTGGAAGGCTACCCGAAACGTTTGACCCAATTTAAAGGCAATGCTACCAAATACTAATTGCGTGTATGTAAACTTCAGACTCACTAGGAATATGATGAAAGAAAGAAAAGCTGACATGAATTGTTCTCTCTACTATTATTCTTAAATTTCACATTCTTAATTAAAATAAAGTCGTGATCCTAACTGACCTAAAACAGGGATTTTTTACTGGGATTAAATGTCAGGAATTGTGAAAAACTGAGTTTAAATGTATTTGGCTAAAGTGTATGTAAACTTCCGACTTCAACTGTACTTCTTATTTTAAAAAGGGAGACATTGAGTTATGCCTAATATGGCAATTAACCTTTTCACATGTACCAACAAATGGGTGGGATCATTCTACAGTGGTCCTTGCAGCATACACTCAAACCGGTCTGATTAGAATGCATATTTAGAACATCCAGTTTCGATTGATGCATTTGAGCTGGCCACACTGTTTTTTTTCCGAAGAAACATTTTGCACAAACACAGTCCTTACAAAGTTATGTCCTGAATGTGAGCAGTTTATTTTTCGATGCAACGTTCAGACATTTACAAAAGAGCTACAGCATAACACAATCCTCCAAACTGGAAAATGTAGGCTACATTTGTCCTAGCGCTAACTGAGGAAAGATTGACATAACACAAGCGGTCATATTTAGATAACTCTCGGCTGACAGAAACCACAAAATGAGTTAGCTAATAGCAATTACGATGTATAATTCAGGAGATCTGTGGTAGCTGGAAGGCTGCCAGCCATTTCACCCCTCCTGGCCCTGCTGTTTGCTTTGATGAGTCCCAGTCTGGAGTGGAAAGCAGAGTGCTTCAAGCTGGGGGGTGTCCTGCTACAGACACTCCCCTACACCTCACTGCATTTTCCCTGTGAAGTCCCTCAAACTGCTGTTCAAGGTAGTCGCACACGGAGGCACTGCAAAGTTTGCCTGTCTGGCATCAGGAGAAGGAAGCACAGGAGGTTGACAAAGTACATGTGTTCAGCTTGTCTTGCCTTTCACCATGCTTTGAGGAGTACCATATGCTCAAGCACTATTGAGCACATCTGCAGCAATTACTGACTGACTGACTTGGCAGGTGACTTCACCGGTGACCTGCCATAATACTATGCCTTTAGAGGTGGAAATGCAGTTGTTGTTCAATTACTGCATGGATATGGGTTATGCATATTCATAAGTTGTCAGTCTTTTCTCGCAGTTTTTTTTTCCTCTAGTGAAACACGTTTTTGTTGCTGTTGTTCAACCACCACTTCACAAAAATAGACTACTATTCCATATAGGCCTATGTGTTTTCATGCTGTGTTTTCATCCAGTAAAACTGTTGAGTGTACTGTTGAGAGCTGTTTTCAATCTTCAGCTATAAAGATGTTCAGTTCCAGTAATGATTTTGGCAAATAATGTTCAATGCTGTTTGTGTGTGTGGTTTCTGAAAGTACAGAATAAAATGTGACACACCACCTGGATTCGGATTATGTAGCAACATTTAAAAAAAATTTTTTTTTACATTGGATAAAAGTAGAGACTCAGAGTGTAACGACGTTCGTCTGAGGAAGAAAGAGTAGACCAAAGCGCAGCGTGGTACGTGTTCATGATGTTTACTATCACCTTGTAGCGGTATTAATTAGAGAAAGGTATAGAAGATTTTGTTCGGGCGCCAGGCAGGTATTAACCCTGCCGAAAGAAAAGTAGAACAGCGAGAGTACCACTACCAGACCCACACACATCAACAGAAGAGACTGCCTAGAGTGTAGCCTGTGGACCAGATAGCCAGCGGAGAGAAAAAGAATACACACCCTATAGATCACACATCACATCACAGTCCTTCCACAATTCTTGGTAACCCCACCAAACATACCTCATATAACAATAATGGCAGAGCAAATAAACAGCAACTTCATACAATAACAAATTAACCCAGTCATCACACAGAGGATTTGCAATAGTTTGTATTTTCTTCCTGGGAAGGAGTGCAGAGGGTATGAATGTGTGGTGTTCATATACACACTAGTCCAGCTCCAATGAAACGTCAATGTACTTAGGAAATAGAGTCGGTTGCAGTGTAAAGCACTGGAACATAGCGTGAAGAGAACGAGAGAAAGGGAACAAGAGAGGGCTTAGCTGTGGTCTTGAGGTTGCAGGTATCCGGTCTGACTGTCCGATGGTATGTTGGGTTGTAGTTGAACGCTTCGCAACAAATGTTGCTACTTATCCATTTGATCCATAACCATCGTGGTCCCAAATGAGAACAACCACGTCGTCGAGCGATCACACCGAGGATTGATCCAAACACTGTACAACCACATACGCTGAAGACAAACAAAAAAACCTCTGCAGCATAGCACACAACAAAAACTGTCGCGCCAATCAATAGCTCTTTCCCAATAGAGCTTAACGAGCTCTTTTATCTCCTCCTTCCTTACTGCTCATGCTCTCTTAAAGTGGCAGCGCACGGTGAAGGCTCCGTGCAGGATTTCACCACAACCTGAACACTGAAACAAAAAACAAAAGCGGAACAAAACGTAACAGTTCTGTCAGGTACTCATACAAAACAGAAAACAACTACCCACAAACACAGGTGGGAAAAGGCTACCTAAGTATGGTTCTCAATCAGAGACAACGATAGACAGCTGCCTCTGATTGAGAACCACACCCGGCCAAACACATAGAAATAGACAACATAGAACAAAACATAGAATGCCCACCCCAACTCACGCCCTGACCAACTGAAACAGAGGCATAAAAAGGATCTCTAAGGTCAGGGCGTGACACAGAGCTACAAAATGGTATATCATACCCTGTGTTTGAGGAAACAATTGGAAAGTAATTCTGCTTTGAAAGTTGAACAACTTGTAAACTCACTTTTAAGAAAACCGTCTTTCAATGTGTTGGTACTACTATTGGAGAGCCCTACTTTGTCTACACCCATTCAGCATTGTTCACACCCTCTTAAGCCTTTGCCTCACCCGTCTCTTTAGGGTTGATCCAACCGTTCTCTACTAACTTGCCAGCTACTTACAGACATCTAAGAGGGAGAGAGAACAGCTCTGTGGTTCCGCGTTCAGAGCGCACACTGGACGCTCTGGCCAATATGTAGGGTTGTTCCAAAAGCTCTGACCTCACAACTACAGTCAAGAACCCAAGCTAACTGGCTAACATTGGCTAGCTACTTCCAGACACATAATGAGGGAACACCCTACTCTGACCATTTTACTGACCCTTGCAGAGCTGGTGGAGATTTTTTCATGTTATCCAGACACCGGACATATTCAACGGGTGTTGAGGGTTCAAAAATGTATTAGTTATTCTGCGCTCTGGCACACTAAGATGAGTCTGAATGTGGCACACATTTTGGAACAGTGAGCGCATTCTGACGTCACATGCATAAAAAAAAACATGCTGGGGTGACCTTTTTGGAAGTCACATGAAAAGGTTCAAATTATTTTTCCAAAATGAATTATTGTTACCCAATTTGGGTAATTTCGACAACCCAGCGCTTGGTCAATATTGGTCAAACACAGCATTGGGTTAATTCAACCCAGTGGGGTTGGGTTGTGCTTCTAACCCCGCGTCTTGGGTTGAGCACTTGACCCGACTGCTTTTGAAGCACATATCCAGTGCCCCAAGCAATGTACTTTTCTCCAATGCTTGTCCACTAATGACTGTAAACACCTGTGAGCAGTCCCCAAGAGCTAACACAAATGGCTAGGGTCTGGTTAGAGTCCACCTGGCGCAAGTACTCAACCATGTTGGTCCAAACATGGTTGAATATGAGGACTTGTGCAAAGGATGGAGGTACACTGACAATGCTATCACACACAATTTATTTTGTATACTACATAGCCCTTTACACATCAATATAAACATAAATATAAACATGTTTGATGCCTACATTGATGCCTTCCATTCATTTGGGGCTGGGGCTCATAGGTTCATTCACACAACAATGTATTGGAGTGTGCAGTTATGAATAACAGATTTGGAATGCTGTTCCTTTCATTCAAGGTTTACAAATGCGATCATCTATTTTCCCCATCAGTCGTCCTATGCCTATCAACTATTTAAACTTACAGGCTGCAAGTCAATGAAGGACATTCTGGTCTTCCTGTACTCCCTGACGAAGGCCATGCAGCCGAAACGCGTCGGTTTTTAAACAACTTTGTTTCTATTGAACATGCCATACTAATAAAGGCATTTTAATTAATTATATGAAGAGTGCCTTGGTCCTCCTTTCTTTTTGATGACCAATTTACACCTTTTACCAAAGAGCACCTTCTATCTACCAAAATATACTATAGTGTACCTTAGTAGCGCTTCCCTTCCTCCTCTTTCGACATTCTGGTCTCTTCGAAGCTGGGTCGGAATGTCTTCATACCAATCGTGTAGACTGGTGTTGGGAGGACCATTGGCAGAAATTTTAAAGCGATGTCACCTTTTGTATCTGGAGAGAAGAATGTTTAGTGAATAACTGATTGTTTCAGGCAAAAAATTAATGAGCATCTGAGGCACCTCTAGCACGGTTTTTCAAACTATACCTGCACTTCGAATAGAAGAACTTGGCCTGCTTTTCTCGGCTGGCAGACCAAAGGTTTTTGTCCTTTATGACCGCAATCCAGTTCTCAATGAGTTTCCCCAAGCAGTCCGAGTTTAAAATAGAGACATCCTGAGCAATCTGTAGTAAAGCAGACAAACAATTACTTTTCCATTGCAGTTAATCCTTAGTCTGGCTAACACTTAACTATCGAATTCCTCTTTGATGTTGTCAGCACAATGGGTCAATAATAAAGGGGGCTGTGCTTTTACTGGTTGGCTCTCATCTGTCTTTCTTACTCAAACACCCACATGCACAGCCACACAGCCCCCGAGCGCCGCCCCCTTCTACTTCAATGGAAGGTCTCAACCCGCAAGGAAAAAAAACTTTTGAAAGATCCAATCAAACCCTGTCGCACAATTTAGATGCAAATATTGAATTAAAACAAACAGCCTTCTTTCCAGACCAGTGTGGTCATAGCCTACACTGTGCTGTGAGTCATGTAGGTCACGTCAGCCAGGCTAGTTAATAAAAAATTTAACCCACCATGCCTGGAGTATCCAGATACTAGATTGTCTTGGCCCCATTCTGTCTGCTCCACTGAGCTGTCTGGATCGCGGTCTCCGCAAAAGTCCTTATAACAATCAGTTTTCAAAATACACAAGTCTTTCAACATACATCTGGCAAGACCCGGCTACTGCTCAAGCTTGGTGTGTCGCTTGCTGTGTCCACAGTCCTATGTGTTCACGTGTGTCCCAAGGACCTCCATTCGCGTGTAAAAAAGGTGGCGTTTACAGAATACTGACTGCATGTAAGGCTTTTATGTTTTTATTTAACTTCAGGCTATAGTCGAGTTGTCTGAAAGCAAGAGCGTTTCCTGGTCCATCTCTTCTGCTGCAAGATGGTAAAAGGGAAACCTAATCAGTTGCACAACTGAATGCATTAAACTGAAATGTGTCTTCCGCACCCCTCTGAATCAGTGAGGTGCGGGGGGCTGCCTTAAATCGACATCCACATCTTCAGCTTCCGGGTAGAAGTTGTTGATGGGGGTTAACTGCCTTACTCAAGAGAAAAACAGCAGATTTTTTCCACCAGATATTTCGTCTGCTTTTAGTGAACGCGCTTCGTGACTTTGGATTTGTTTACCAAACGCGCTAACAAAAGTAGCTATTTGGACATAAATGATGGACATTACCGAACAAAACAAAAATTTCTTGTGGAAATGGGAGTCCTGGGAGTGCATTCAGACGAAGATCAGCAAAGGTAAGTGAAGATTTATAATGCTATTTCTGACTTTTGTTGACTCCACAATTTGGTGGGTAACTGTAAGGCTTGCTTTTGTGGCTGAACGCTGTTCTCAGATTATTGAATATTGTGCTTTTGCTGTAAAGCTTTTTTGAAATCTGACACAGCGGTTGCATTAAGAACAAGTGTATCTTTAATTCTATGTAAAACATGTATCTTTCATCAAAGTTTATGATGAGTATTTCTGTTATTTGATGTGGCTCTCTGCAATTTCTCCGGATATGGAGGCATTTCTGAACATGGCACCAATGTAAACTGAGGTTTTCGGATATAAATATGAACTTTATCGAACAAAACATATGTATTGTGTATCATGAAGTCCTATGAGTGTCATCTGATGAAGATCATCAAAGGTTAGTGATTCATTTTTTCTCTATTTCTGCTTTTTGTGACTCCTGTCTCTCTGAGGGAGAGGTTGGTGTCCTGGTACCACATGGCCAGGTCTCTAACCTCCTCCCTATAGGCTGTCTTGTGAACAGGGAGTACAGGAGAGGACTGAGCACGCACCCCTGAGGGGCTGATACCTACCCTTACGACCTGGGGGCGGCCCGACAGGATGTCCAGAATGCGGTTGCAGAGGGAGTCCCAGGGTCCTTAGCTTATTGATGAGCTTTGAGGGCACTATGGTGTTGAATGCTGAGCTGTAGTCAATGAATAGCATTCTCACATAGGTGTTCCTATGTGAATTCTATCATCACATGTATTGCTTAGTTAGGTTGGCTGTATCACAACCGTCCGTGATTGGTTGCAATTTCAGTTTAATCCAACAGAAAAGACAGAACAAATAATACAACAAATATTGTGGTTAAACTCAAATATACTAATTGATAAAAAACAACTTTACGATTTGGAACCTTTACCATGTGGAAGGGGGGAAAGTTTTATTATTATTATTATTATTAACCCTGTTTTTCGCAAGCGTGGCAGGCCTTGATTTCTGCAAACAACGTTTCTAGGATGGGCTATTATATGTTGGTCATATTGGTCATGGATCCCAAGTGGCGCAGTGGTCTAACGCACTGCATCTCAGTGTAACAGGCATCACTACAGTTCCTGTTTCCAGGCTGTATCACATCCGACCGTGATTTGGAGTCCAAAAGGGCGGTGCACATTTGGCCCAGCGTCATCCGGGTTAGGGGAGATTTTGGCTGGCCGGGATGCCCTTCTTTCCCTCTAAAAACAGAAATAAATGTTTTGGCCATTTCAAATATTATTTAGGCTTTATTCAGATTACAATCGCTCACTTTCATTTTTTGAAAACGAAATAATCTACAAAATATCGTTATATATTATCAAGTTGATGACAGTCATATAGCCCTTGCACCTACATAAAGCTGAGTGACTCACTCATTCATGGCTTTGGATCAAAATAAATAAGTACCAACATTCTTTCTGATAGGCTTTAATAAAGAAATGTTTTGGTTATCCTGACCTGAACAACATGTACAGTATTATAATAGCCCCCCGAGTGTCGCAGTGGTCTAAGACACTGCATCACAGTGCAAAATGCGGTGCTACAGATGCAGGTTTGATATCTGTGCCGGCCACCACCGGGAGACCCGTATGTAATTATTGGCGGTCACGTCATTGAAAAAAATATTTTCCAATATGCTGTAGGCATACCGTAGGCGATATGAGTCTCACTAATGTTGTGTAATGCGCTGTTAAAAGTGGTGTATTTATTTATTTAAAGAGCATATTGAAGTGGATTTGAAGCAATAGCCTACCCACTGTGGTCAACTATTTTAGCACCGTTTAGCGCTGCTCTGAGACAAGCATGGGGACTGGTCTTGAAAAATCAATGAGATTTTTATTTTCACTGAATCTCCATTTGGGAGATTTGGGAGACTACAATTATACAATTAGGGTGTTGAAATGTTATGATCTTAGTACTGTAGCCTACTCCCGACCGTCACGTTGTACAGCGCCATATTTTCTGTTCCATCCTAACAGAAACCCTGAGGGTTTTTCATTTTTCTTGAAATAGAAACACCATAATATTAATAAAATTAATTAAGCAAAATGTCTTAAAATCAGTCCCATGTACAATGTTCTTACAAAAAAAGGTTTCAAATTCTCTAGTGCAGCCACTATTGAAGGCTTCTCAAAGATGCCTTCACGTGGTCAAACTAGCATTAACGGTAACAGTGGCTGACACTTAAAACTTCTTAGGGGTAGGGGGCAGTACTCGGAAGATTGGATGAATGAGGTGCCCAAAGTAGGATATGCATATAATTGGAAGCATTGGATAGAAAACACTCTGAAGTTTCTAAAACTGTTAAAATAATGTCTGTGAGTATAACAGAACTGATATGGCAGGTGAAAACCCAAGGACAATCCATCCAGGAAATGTGTTTTTTTTTTATGTGAGTGGTTTTTCATTGAAAGCCTATTGACTATATAAGGATTTACGGCCCAGAGTGCAGTTCCTATGGCTTCCACTAGATGTCAACAGTCTTTAGACATGGTTTCAGGCTTGTTTTCTGAAAAACGACGAAGAAAAATACCTTTTGGTAAGTGGTCTAAGTGGTCTTTGTGCGTGTGACTGTGACTGTGGGCGTGCGCTTCGTTCTTGTTCCTTCCTATTGAATACGCTATTGACTGGGTGAAATATTATCGATTATTTAGATAATTGACAACCTGACGATTAATCATAAACATCGTTTGACATGTTTCGATTAACTTTACCGGTACTATTAGGATGTATTCGTCTGCATGTTTTGACCACCTTTGAGCCAGTGGATTACTGAACAAAACACTCCAACAAAACAGAGTTTTTGGGATATAAAGAGGGACTTTATCGAACAAAACGGCCATTTATTGTGTAGCTGGGACCCTTTGGAATGCCAAAAGAGGAAGATCTTCAAAGGTAATGATTTATTTTATCGCTATTTCTGACTTTCGTGACGCCTCTTCTTGGTTGGAAAATGTTTGTATGCTTTTGTATGCGGGCGCTGTCCTCAGATAATATCATGTATGCTTTCGCCGTAAAGCCTTTTTGAAATCTGACAAAGTGGCTGGATTAACAAGTTAATCTTTTAACCGATGTATAACACTTGTATTTTCATGAATGTTTATTATTACTATTTTTGTAATTTGAATTTGGTGCTTTGCAATTTCACAGAATGTTGTCAAGGTGGGACGCTAATGAGCCCAAAGAAGTTAACCAATCTATCTAGTTAGCTGCCTACCGAAGTTGTCCGGTAAGGGTCTATCTTAATAATAAATTAAACTTCCTAAAAAAATAAAATGTATTAGCTAAATGATGCCAACAGTGGTTCAACCTTTAAATAACGTGCCATAGAATTCTGCAGCACCATGCAAGCTGTGCTGCAGTACGCTGCAACTTTTGACCTTTCTGGCGCAGGGGTCCCGCTAGCAACCCACCTCGACGACATCCGGTAAAATTGCAGAGCGCCAATTTCAAAATACAGAAAACGTAATTTTAACCCTTTCATGCGTGAGTTCCAAATATCTCTAACGGTCACCCCAGCGTGAGTTTTTTTATGCACATGATGTTAGAACGTTCTCTCCATTCCAGAATGTGATTGTTATGTAACAGTACATGTAATCCTCGCTGCCCTCAAACCATAGCACACAGCCTGTGTATATTTATAGGCTGTTTTCAACTTGTCAATTTTAAATTATTTTCCGTCAAGTTCTTTATTTTCTAATAACAGTTTGAATTGAGGTGTGTTCCGCCTCATTCATTCACAGAAAAGTAGTCGTCTTTACTTTTGTGGACCAATACATTTTTGGGTCATTTCTGACCGGACGAAATTCCCCAAACACTTCTCATTTGTTTGTGCAGTTGAAGTCTGCAGACATGTGCTCATCTGCCGTCCTGCATACACGTGTCCATATTTTCCGTCTGTTGCCTGCATCGCAATCAAAGTCGTTTTCGTTACCAATAGTAACTTTGGAAATATGTGCGTTTCTATCAAAGTAAGTGCCTTATTACGTTATATATAATAGTTTATGCATGTCGTGTTATGTTCTTTCTACTGTAGCATAGTGTTTTTGTGTATATTCCTTATAACCGCGGACACGCGATGTAACGTTACTCATTTCATAACATTTATGGTGTTATACTCAATGCTTAGGTAGCTAGCTACATTCTTCTATTAGCTCTGGAAAACAATGCTAATTGCGTCAGGGAAGTATTAGCATGTGTTGTATTTTGAAGCTACCCTGGCCTTATGACTCCCAAGTGGCACAGCGTCTCTGTGCTAGAAGCGTCACTACAGACACCCATCTTCAAATCCAGACTGCGTTATATCAAAGTAAGTGCCTTATTACGTTATAATAGTTTATGTGTGTCGTGTTATACCGTTTCTACTGTAGCTCACTGTGTGTATGGAGCATAATATATTTGTGTATATTCCTTATAACCAAGGACACACGAGGTAACGTTACTCATGTTACTCACCTTTTATGGTGTTATATTCAATCGTGCTTATGTAGCTAGTTACATTCTTCTATTAGCTCTGTAAAACAATGCTAAATGCGTCAGAAAAATTGACATGTTGTATTTTGAAGCTATCCTGGAAAAATTGAAAAGTATCTTATACCACTTGGTTGTTTTCTGAGTGCATTCCACAAAGCTGTTTATCATGTCGGCCTTATCCACTGCCCCCATTTTGAGGTAATAGTCAAGCACGCAGTCTGGTTTGATGTTTCTCTGTCTGGTTTGTTTCTCTCTCCCGTCAGGTGGTCCACCTTCCCTGTGGCCGACATGGTTGCTGTATGGACAGTGGAGAGGACATGGACGTCTCGTTTGTCATGGCACTTTACTGCCAGCTGTTGACATTTCTTGTTTTGTATAACGGGTCATTTAGGATGGCAGTAGTGTTGTTGATGAAATTCAGTCATAGCAGCAGAACTAGGAAGCAGTCTTGGGAAAAGAGGGTGGCAATGAAGGGAGTTGCAAACATAGGATCTCTGCTCCAGTATTCTCTTATGGAGTTCTTTACTATCCCCATGAGAAGGACTGTCAATAGGAATGTATACATTTCACTAATTGTGGTTGTCCCCCCCCACTCCTGGCTCTCTCTTCTCCTGTAGCTCCAAGGCATAGCAATTGGTCTCTACTATGTCTCCCACCAGCTCCTCTGTCAGAATCAACTTGAAGCACTCTGCCTCAGATGGAAATATCAAGGGGCGTTGCACTCCAGACTGTGACTCATCAACACAAACAGCAGGGCCAGGAGGGGTGAAATGGCTGGCAGCCTTCCAGCTACCACAGAACTCCTGTACTTCATCCACTATCGGTCTGCCTCCATCACCACCAGCATCTTCAAAGGGAACTGGGACTTTGTCAGTGGACAAGGGGCCCTCAGACAAGGGGTCCTCTGTCACTGTCAGAATCTGATTCCTGACTTTCAGACTCAGACTCATTGTCAGAATTGTTTTAAATCTCCAGAATTTCCACACTTCTGAGTTGTCTCCTTTTGAAAGACATTGCTAATGCTACAGCTTAGCTCATTAGCTACATACATAAACAACAACACTGAATGGCTCAGAGTGGGAGTGAGAGCTTACGCGATTGACTGCCTGCACGTGCCATTTCTATCAATAAATCACTATCAGAAAATATTTTGTGGTATTATTGATATATTTACTATTTTATGTTTTCACGTTTTTCAATTACCAGTGATAAATCATGCAATCCGATTTTTGCATAGATTGTGATGGGCACATAGTATGTGTGTAAAATAATGTTTTGAAGGTTGTACTGATTATGATGAGCTAAGCTAATTCCAGCTATGTGTGTGGAGTCATGTTTGTTGACATACATTGCATTCTGGGTTTCACTTGATCGTCTGTTGGACCAAAGATGCTATAACAAAATGAGGTGAGTAAGGGTCCACTCATTTTTTGAGAACTTCAGGAAGTGAATGTGGGATGTGAATGATGGTAGACAACACACCCCTTCAACATGTATTCTATAAACAGACCAAACTCATCTTGTTTTCTCTTATCTTTGGTTTCTGTGAGGAAAAAAAGCCTTGCTGCGTGCTGAAACTAATGGTTGGATTACTTTCGATTTTTAGAAAGTGTTTTACTGAATTATTTTGATCAACGGTGAGCTCACCTGTGATGTGATTAATTATACATAAGAATTGCTATTAGCTAATGTATGCAGCTAAATGTAGCCTACAGTTAGAATGATTGTGTTATGCTATAGATACTTCTGTGAATATCTGAACATTGCATCCAAAAATAAACTGCTCACATTCTGGACATAACTTAATAAGGACTGTATTTGTGTAAATCATTTCTGAAAAAAGTGTGGCCAGCTCATATGCTTATTGTTGCGTCATTCAAAACTGGCCGTTCTAAATGTGTTCTAATCAAACGGGTGTGATCGTACGCTTCAGGGACCACTATAGAACGATCACACCCGTGTGATGGTACGTGTGAAAGGGTTAAAGACTGTTGGAAAAACATTCCAGGTGAAGCTGGTTGAGAGAATGCCAAGTGTGTGCAAATATGTCATCGGGCGAAGGGTGGCTACTTTGAAGAATCTAAAATATATTTTGATTTGTTTATCACTTTTTTGGTTACTACATGATTCCATATGTGTTATTTCAAAGTTTTGATTCCACAATGTAGAAAATTGTAAAATAAAGAAAAACCCTTGAATGAGTAGGTGTGTCCAAACTTTTGACTGGTACTGTATATCTCACTAAGTCAGTATTTTTAAGCCTCCATATATCCAATAGTTCCAATATATCAATGATATTTTTGCATTTGGGGGATAGTTTGTATTTTGACATATTTAAAACCGTATGAATAATCTCCCACCACAATAATAGAGTCTTGTATTGCTTATAAGCTGGATCAATTATTATATATACATTCAAACAATAATATAACAATAATATTTTTTTATCTTTGTTAATATTGCATGACGTATTTGCATTGCTATTGTCAACCAGAACTGGAAACGGTGTATGCTGGCCTGAGACCCAATTTATGTTTGTCCTCTCTAGTGGTTATCAGTTTTTGGTCAGTATCTCTGAGGCAATGCAAATCATTGCATTAAGTCCTGTTTTCCCTTTGATAGGACATTCTTGGCTTTCCAATGATATCACATATGTTATCTTCATGATCTCTCTATGTTACGGCTGTCCTCGCTGACAGAAGGTGTGGACCAAAACGCAGAGTGGTTAGTGTTCATTCTTTTAATGAAAGTCAACAAAACACTTCAAAATACAAAAACAACCAACGTGACAAAACCGAAACCGTCCTGTGTGGCAACAAAACCTCCACAGGAACAAACACCCACAAAACACAAGTGAAACCCTGGCTGCCTAAGTATGATTCTCAATCAGGGACAACGATTGACAGCTGTCTCTGATTGAGAATCATACCAGGCCGAACACAAAATCCCAACATAGAAAATCAACCATAGACAACCCACCCAACTCACGCCCTGACCAACTAAAATAAATACAAAAACAAAGGAAAACAGGTCAGGAACGTGACAGAACCCCCCCCCCTTAAGGTGCGAACTCCGGGCGCACCAGCACAAAGTCTAGGGGAGGGTCTGGGTGGGCGTCTGTCCACGGGGGCGGCGCTGGTCGTGGTCCCCACACCACCATAGTCAACCCCAGCTTCCGTGGCCTCCTCCCAATATCCACCCTCCATGTCAATCCCACTATTCCAAAGGGCAGTAACGGACTGAGGGGCAGCACCGGACTGAGGGGCAGCACCGGACTGAGGGGCAGCACCGGACTGAGGGGCAGCACCGGACTGAGGGGCGGATCCTGGCTGGCTGGCTCTGGCGGATCCTGGCTGGCTGGCTCTGGCGGATCCTGGCTGGCTGGCTCTGGCGGATCCTGGCTGGCTGGCTCTGGCTGGTCCTGGCTGGACGGCTCTGGCTGGTCCTGGCTGGACGGCTCTGGCTGGTCCTGGCTGGACGGCTCTGGCTGGTCCTGGCTGGACGGCTCTGGCTGGTCCTGGCTGGACGGCTCGGGACAGACGGGCAGCTCAGGACAGATGGGCAGCTCTGACGGCTCGGGACAGACATGCAGCGCTGGGCAGGCAGACAGTTCAGACAACGCTGGGCAGGCAGACAGTTCAGGCAGCGCTGAGCAGGCAAGCAGCGCAGGCGGCGTTGGGCAGACGGCCGACTCTGACCTGCTGAGGCACACAGTAGGCCTGGTGCGTGGTGCCGGAACTGGTGGTACCGGCCTGGAGGCACGCACCTCAAGGCTAGTGCGGGGAGCAGGAACAGGGCACACTGGATTCTCCAGGCGCACTATAGGC
Source organism: Salvelinus alpinus (assembly GCF_045679555.1). NCBI lineage: Eukaryota > Metazoa > Chordata > Actinopteri > Salmoniformes > Salmonidae > Salvelinus > Salvelinus alpinus. The sequence goes on along the minus strand of NC_092118.1, from coordinate 3,074,663 downwards.
CTGGTGCGTGGTACCGGAACTGGTGGTACCGGGCTGAGGGCACGCACCTCAGGGCGAGTGCAGGGAGAAGGAACAGTGCGTACAGGGCCGAGGAGACGCACAGGAGGCTTGGTGCGTGGTGCCGGAACTGGAGGCACTGGGCTGGAGACACGCACTACAGGGAGAGTGCGTGGAGGAGGAACAGGGCTCTGGAGACGCACTGGAAGCCTGGTGCGTAACGTAGGCACTGATGGTACTGGGCTGGGGCGGGAAGGTGGCGCCGGATATACCGGACCGTGAAGGAGGACACGCGCTCTTGAGCACCGAGCCTCCCCAACCTTACCAGGTTGAATGGTCCCCGTAGCCCTGCCAGTGCGGCGAGGTGGAATAGCCCGCACTGGGCTATGCAGGCGAACCGGGAACACCACCTGTAAGGCTGGTGCCATGTACGCCAGCCCGAGGAGACGTACTGGAGGCCAGATATGTTGGGCCGGCTTCATGGCACCCGGCTCGATGCCCAACCTAGCCCTACCAGTGCGACAAGGTGGAATAGCCCGCACTGGGCTAAGCACGCGTACTGGGGACACCGTGCGCTCCACCGCATAACACGGTGTCTGACCAGTACGACGCCCTCTCACTCCACGGTAAGCCCGGGGAGTTGGCTCAGGTATCCAACCCGGCTTCGCCACACTCCCCTTTAGCTCCCCCCCAAGAAATTTTTGGGTGAGCCTCTCGGGCTTCCGTGCTAGCCGCGTACCCTCCTACCTCCGGTTCCTCTCTCCGGTTGCCTCTGCTCTCCTCGCTGCCTCCAGCTGTTCCCATGGGAGGCGATCCTTTCCAGCCAGGATCTCCTCCCATGTGTAGCAACCCTTGCCGTTCAAGACGTCTTCCCATGTCCATTCCTCTGTCTGTCTCTGCTGCTGTCGCTGCCCTTCTCCACTCCGCTTGGTCCGTTTGTGGTGGGTGTTTCTGTTACGGCTGTCCTCGCTGACAGAAGGTGTGGACCAAAACGCAGAGTGGTTATTGTTCATTCTTTTAATGAAAGTCAACAAAACACAAAAACAACCAACGTGACAAAACCGAAACCGTCCTGTGTGGCAACAAAACCTCCACAGGAACAAACACCCACAAAACACAAGTGAAACCCTGGCTGCCTAAGTATGATTCTCAATCAGGGACAACGATTGACAGCTGTCTCTGATTGAGAATCATACCAGGCCGAACACAAAATCCCAACATAGAAAATCAACCATAGACAACCCACCCAACTCACGCCCTGACCAACTAAAATAAATACAAAAACAAAGGAAAACAGGTCAGGAACGTGACACTCTAAGGCTTTTGATACAGTCGATCATGTAATACAGAGGCAGAGATTGTCGATCATAGGTCTTTCGGAACATGCAGTTGCATGGTTTGCTAACTATCTGTTTGATAGAACTCAGTGCACTCAATTTGATGGGCTCATGTCTATTAAATTGTCTGTCTGTAATGGTGTGCCCCAGGGCTCTGTACTTGGTCCCCTCTTATTCACTATTTATATAAATAATTTGGACATAAATGTGCAAAATGCGCAACTTCACTTTTATGCTGATGATTCTGTTATTTATTGTTGTGCCTCGTCTCTCACAAAAGCTTTCCAGAACTTGCAAACTACTTTTTATACAGTTCAACATACCTTATGTCAATTGAAGCTTATCCTCAATACTGACAAAACTAAACTAATGGTGTTCTCTAAAGCAAGATATAGACCTCTGAACCTTTCACCTATTACTACCTGTCAGGGCAATGAGATTGAGACTGTAACCTCATACACATATCTTGGCATTTTAATTGATGACGGCCTCTCTTTTAAATTGCATATTCAACAATTTACAAAAACATTTAAGGTGAAGTTGGGATTTTATTTTAGGAATATGGCCGGTTTTTCTTTTGAAGCCAGAAGGAGGCTAGTATCAGATACATTTATGCCTATACTTGACTATGGGGATATTTTATATGTCAATGCTTCCGCTCAGTGTTTGAGATCAATTGACACCCTTTACCATGGAGCATTGAGATTTATTTTTAATTGCAAAACTCTTATGCACAACTGAACTTTATATACCAGGGTTTGCTGGCTTTCTCTAGTCAATCGTAGGCTCTTTTTATACTTGATTTACAAAGCCATTTGGGGTTTACTACCATTTTATTTGGGCATTTTTATTGTTGAGAAATGTGGTGGGTACTCTCTTCGTTTGCAGGGCTTTATCCTGCTAACTGTTCCAAATGATCAAACTGAATTTGGTTAAAGGGATTTTATGTACTCATTGGATTGGAACGCCTTACAAAATACTTTTAAACTGGAAGAACTTGTCCCGATTTGTGGTTTTAAATCATTGATGAATGATTTTTAGGCTGATCCCCTGACCTGTCAATGTTTTTCATTTGCTGCTTTATAATTGTGTTATACTCTTGTGAATTCTATGTTTTTCCAGTTCAGGTCTGTCTACGTCGTTTTGTTATTTTGTTAATTATCAAGTGTAGTTCATTTTCGTCTTGTTCAATAAATTCATCATGTCTTCATTACCCGTTGCGTCTTGGTCCAATCTCTCTCAAGACGATCGTTACAAGGACGCTCTTGAAAAAGAGATTTCAAATCTCAATGAGCCCTTCCTGGTTAAATAAAGGTTAAATACATTTAATTAAATAAATGTACAAAAAATGGCTGCCATCACAATCAGCACAATATATGGACATTTGAAAAGTGTCTGTAATTATTAATTATTATTTTTGTGAGTTTGATATTCAAAATGTTTTTAGTAAGTGACCATCTCAGGAATAGTTTAAGTGAGTTGTCAGGACTGTGTAATAATTGTTTCACATTAAATAAGTTTATCAAGAAATGTCTTCTGTAGTGGATGCCGCAACTATGTAATATTTATGTCCTGATTACAACTACAGAGGACAATTTTGCACTTACAATCAAATATAAATAAAAAATCTACCCAAAATATTATTGGTAACATTTCATTTTTTGGGGATCTCAGGAGGAAAGGATTTTTTAACGTTTATTTCACTTCATTAACTCAAAATAATGTCGCCGAAGCGGCCATGACTTTTCACTGTGCAAGAGGTTGTATCTATGTCGGTTGGTGATACTGATTTAGACACGTCCTTGCACTTTGAAAGCAACGCTGATGTAGAGGTGAGTGAAGTAAGTAAACAGCAGATATATGTTTGGTGTTGTGGATGTTTGATTTTGTGAAACTTGGGGAATAGCTCTCAGATTAGCCAGTACTGTCATGATCAGCTGGGGAGCAGTGTTTAGCTTTACATGCAAACCACAACGCTCGCGTGCCTCAGCGAGCGTCTGCATGGCCAGGCGCTAAAATAGAAACAGGTTCTATTTGTGAAGCTCAACGGGCTTCAAGTCCGGCCTCTTTCATCTCCTCATTGGTTTTTAGGAGCATATACCCACGTGGGTGATTGAAAGATGAACGGACGTCCACAATCCAGTCGGTTGTCGTAATGCACCATAAAATTGGTTGCCAACCGCCATATAAAGTCCAAAGAAGTGAAAAAGAAGCCTGAGGAAGGAGAGATGAATTTGGTTTACGGTTTTATATGTGGATTAATTGTCGGAGTAGAGGATCTTATGCATTACAGGTAAAATAACAACCCAATGTTTATATCCCAGGACAAATTAGCTAGCAACAGCAAGCTAGCTAGCTAAATTGCCATAAATGTTTAATGCTTTTCGACCTGTCCACAAATTAATATAATTGGTTCAGAGTTGGTTTTGATACTTCAACCGGTGAGTCCTGACCGTGTCTGGTGTGGGGGTACAAAATCAGCAAGCGCACGATGGCGCGCTCAGACGCACGCATGCATCTGGTTTGGTCAGCATGTTAGGCCCCTCAGCTAACTAGTTGAGTGTTTTGTCTTGTTCCTACTGAAGTAATTCATATGGAAATGACCCAAGCTGTTTGCTATGGCTAGATAGCTAACTACCTATCTAACTGTCAGGTTTGTCTGTCAGGCTAGCTAGAATAGTTGTGTGGCTGTAACATTAAATGTGTGCTGCGCTCGCGAAATGTCAAGTTTTCCCGTTCAGTACCTAACATTAGCCATACAGACAACCATTTCCCTAACCACGAAATACAGATTAGAGTAATGTGTGGTTATTTGTTGGACTTAGGTTATGGTTTATCATGTTTCCTATTATTTGACAGCTTGCTTAGCTGTCGTGTTATGCTAGAAGCCAGTGCCGTGGAGCTCAAATTATATTGACTTGCAGTAATATCTGTTTACATAGCCAGCTAAGAAGTAGATTTTTTGTTCCTGTTTCTACCAGTGCTATTCATTTGGAAACTGTCCCATCTTTGTAACTAATCAGCTAACATTATCTAACTCTGTCGATGTCTATCAGGCAAGACAGGGTGAGTTGAGCAACACTGTGCTTTGCTTGCAATGCTGCAATCAGTCCAACAAACACACAATGAGAAACAATCTGTCCACTAAGGACTTTATAAAAATCAGTTTGATTGATGATCAATTGATTGAATGCAAGTGCTGTGTAGCTTTATGATGATACTGTATATATGTGTGTGTGCGTGTGTGCGTGTGTGTGTGTGTGTGTATAAAGGAAGACGTGTCGTAACTGTAACACAATTTATTATGGAAACCCCTGAGAGGTGATTATTACAGAGTAGGTGTATGGCTGAGAAAAAGAAAGAGAGGAAGGGAGAGTGAGAGTGTGTGTAAGTGAAAGAGAGACAGAGTGAGAGTTAGAGATGCTGTGAGGGATAGAGATGTGGCGCAAGGAGGAAGAGGAAGGAGGTGTGGGGAGAGAGGAAGAGGAGGGAGAGGAGAGTGGAGGGAGAGGAACATAGAGAGGAGGAGAAAGAGCAAGAGGAAGAGCACACTGGAGAGTCCGTCTGCCCCAAGTCTCACCATTCACAGAGACCGCAAGGCAAAGCAACATACAAATTGAAAAAATCAAACTCATGCAACACACTGCACTTACCGGAGCCTAGTCCGGCAGATGAGAATTGCCTCCCATTGAATTGAATGAACTTCCACCGGAACGCATACAGTTTACCACGGTTTACCACAGCATAAGATCAAGTGTGTGGCGAAGTTTGAATCGTTAACTGCATTCAATATGTCTTTTGGCTGTGTTGGTGTTACACAACCTGTCATGGATAACCAGAAGTAGGTGAGTAAATGAGATGCTGTTTTTTTTGCAGCGATGAGTGGCTACAGATGGTGGTTGATCATACACTGCCTGTGGTGCAAACCCACTCCCTATTCCGTGAGGCTGAATGCTCAGACCAGCCCCTCGGTACAGCAGCTCAGATATAAAGTACACTGTTGAATGAAAACATGTGACGTTGACCCTTCAGGATGGATGCACGCGCACACTCGGCATGCAAACACAGACACAAACAAACACAAACATGCATTCATGATACAAATACACTCTCACGCAACCAAGTAGTCTATACGCTCACAGACAGACAGACACACACTACCACACAGTCTGACCATGCTGCATCTCTCCCTCAGAACATGACGAGTGTGCAAGTGGGCAGAGCTCCTGTGACGACAATGCCATCTGCACCAACACCATCAGAGGCCACTTGTGCACCTGTAAGCCTGGCTACGTAGGGAACGGCTCCATCTGCACAGGTAAGACCTCACCCTCCATGCCTCTCTACCTCTTACACCTCTCTCTAACCCTCTTGAGCTCCATCGGCACCCCTACCCCCTACTCTGGACATCCACAGCCCTCTCCCTTTTTCCTCTTCTTTCTTCATCTGCAGAGGAAACGTCTTCACCTCCTTGCCCTTTTCTAACCCTCTACACCAGGGGTGTCAAACTAATTTTGCCCAGCAGGCCAGATTCAGTCTTCGACCGAGGCTCAGAGGGCCACACTTAAAATGTATTATATTTCCTCACCGTCAAAACGTGCAAGAAAATGTCCGCTATCCATCGCTTTTGGAATTTCGATGTTCCCTGATTGTCTAGCTTTTGTTTTATATATACAGTACCTGTCAAAAGATGGACATACCTACTCATTCAAGGGTTTTGCTTTATTTTTACTATTTTCGACATTGTAGAATAATGGTGCAGACATCAAAACAATGAAATAACACATATAGTATCATGTAGTAACCAAAAAGTGTTAAACAAATCAAAATACATTTTATATTTCAGATTCTTCAAAGTAGTGTCATGACGTTGCTATCGTTAATGTGATGACATGCTATTTATTACGTAATTAAATGAATCATGTAACAATTAACTCAGTAACCTGGGGAACCATGGGAAAAGTTTGTTTTAGATGGAAAGAAATTACACAAATGAACTTTTAACATGGCACACCTGTTAATTGAAATACATTCCAGGTGACTACCTCTTGAAGCTGGTTGAGAGAATGCCAAGATGGTGCGAAGCTGTCATAAAGGCAAAGTGATGCTACTTTGAAGAATCTCAAATCTCAAATATATTTTGATTTGTTTTTGTTGCTTTCTACATGATTCCATATGTGTTATTTCATAGTTATCATGTCTTCACTACTATTCTACAATGTAGAAAATAGTAACAATAAAGAAAAACCCTTGAATGAGTAAGTGTGTCCAAACTTTTGACTGGTATTGTATATACAGTGGGGAGAACAAGTATTTGATACACTGCCGATTTTGCAGGTTTTCCTACTTACAAAGCATGTAGAGGTCTGTAATTTTTATCATAGGTACACTTCAACTATGAGAGACGGAATCTAAAACAAAAATCCAGAAAATCACATTGTATGATTTTTAAGTAATTAATTTGCATTTTATTGCATGACATAGTATAAATGCAAATTAATTATTTAAAAATCATACAATGTGATTTTCTGGATTTTTGTTTTAGATTCGCGTCTCTCAGCAGTTGAAGTGTACACTCATGACTAAAAACTTCACCAGACCTCTACAGGTTTCGGGGCTGTTGCTAAGCATACGGACATTCAACTCCCTGCAAAGATTCTATTGGGTTCAGGTCTGTAGACTGGCTAAGCCACTCCAGGACCTTGAGATGCTTCTCACGGAGCCACTGCTATAGTATGTACATGTCTGTGTGCTTCAAAACGTTGTCATGCTAGAATGACCCAGCCACGACCCATATTCAATGTTCCTACTGGAAGGAGGTTGTTGGCTAGCTCTCAGTGTACTTTAGCCCCATCCATCCTCCCCTCAATACGGTGCAGTCATTCTGTACCCTATGCAGAATAGCTCCCGAAGTATGATATTACAACCGCCATGCTTCACGGTTAGGATGGTGTTCTTAAAGTTGTACTTCTTATTCCGACAATTACGGCGAGTGAAGTTAGATGCAAAGAGCTCAATATTTTCAGTGTTGACCCTTCTTTTTCACATGACCTTCTGTCATTCCGCCTCTGGCATCCGGTGGTCAATTGGTAAACTTCTGACAGGCCTGGACATGCACTGACTGATGGCAGCCCATTCTTGCATAATCAATGCTTGGAGTTTGTCAGAATTTGTGGGATTTTGTTTGTCCACCCTCCTCTTGAGGCTTGACCACAAGTTCTCAATGGGATTAAGGTCTGGGGAGTTTCCTGGCCATGGACCCAAAATATCGATGTTTTGTTCCCCGAGCCACTTAGTTATCACTTTTGCCTTATGGCAAGGTGCTCCATCATGCTGGAAAAGGCATTGTTCGTCACCAAACTGTTCCTGGATGGTTGGGAGAAGTTGTTCTCGGAGGATGTGTTGATATCATTCTTTATTCATGGCTGTGTTCTTAGGCAAAATTGTGAGTGAGCCGCTTCAGTGTCTTTAGATATTTTAGTCAGATTTTACTATGGAATACTGAAGTATAATTACAAGCATTTCATAAGTGTCAAAGGCTTTTATTGACAATTACATGAAGTTGATGCAAAGAGTCAATATTTTCAGTGTTGACCCTTCTTTTTCAAGACCTCTGTATTCCGCCCTGGCATGGTGTCAATTTACTTCTGGGCCACATCCTGACTGATGGCAGCCCATTCTTGCATAATCAATGCTTGGAGTTTGTCAGAATTTGTGGGATTTTGTTTGTCCACCCTCCTCTTGAGGCTTGACCACAAGTTCTCAATGGGATTAAGGTCTGGGGAGTTTCCTGGCCATGGACCCAAAATATCGATGTTTTGTTCCCCGAGCCACTTAGTTATCACTTTTGCCTTATGGCAAGGTGCTCCATCATGCTGGAAAAGGCATTGTTCGTCACCAAACTGTTCCTGGATGGTTGGGAGAAGTTGTTCTCGGAGGATGTGTTGATATCATTCTTTATTCATGGCTGTGTTCTTAGGCAAAATTGTGAGTGAGCCCACTCCCTTGTGAGTGGTCTCAGGATGCTTTACTGTTGGCAAGACACAGGACTGATGGTAGGCTCACCTTGTCTCCTCCGGACAAGCTTTTTTCTGGATGCCCCAAACAATCGGAAAGGGGATTCATCAGAGAAAATGACTTTACCCCAGTCCTCAGCAGTCCAATCCCTGTACCTTTTGCAGAATATCAGTCTGTCCCTGAGGTTTTTCCTGGAGAGAAGTGGCTTCTTTGCTGCCCTTCTTGACACCAGGCCATCCTCCAAAAGTCTTCGCCTCACTGTGCGTGCAGATGCACTCACACCTGCATGCTGCCATTTCTGAGCAAGCTCTGTACTGGTGCTGCCCCGATCCCGCAGCTGAATCAACTTTAGGAGATGGTCCTGGCGCTTGCTGGACTTTCTTGGGTGCCCTGAAGCTTTCTTCACAACAATTGAACCGCTCTCCTTGAACTTCTTAATGATCCGATAAATGGTTGATTTAGGTGCAATCTTACTAGCAGCAATATCCTTGCCCATGAAGCCCTTTTTGTGCAAAGCAATGATTTTGGCGCGTGTTTCCTTGCAGGTAACCATGGTTGACAGAGGAAGAACAATGATTCCAAGCACCACCCTCCTTTTGAAGCTTCCAGTCTGTTATTCGAACTCAATCAGCATGACAGAGTGATCTCCAACCTTGTCGTCTTCAACTCTCACACCTGTGTTAACGAGAGAACCACTGACATGATGTCAGCTGGTCCTTTTGTGGCAGTGCTGAAATGCAGTGGAAATGTTTTTGGGGGATTCAGTTCATTTGCATGGCAAAGAGGGACTTTGCAAGTAATTGCAATTAATCTGATCACTCTTCATAACATTATGGAGTATATGCAAATTGCCATCATACAAACTGAGGCAACAGACTTTCTGAAAATTTATATTTGTGTCATTCTCAAAACTTTTGGCCACGACTGTATATGTGATTGGATGTATAGCCATTATGGACAGTATGTGGATAGAATATGTAGTGTATGTACATACACATGGAACACTGGTCACTTGAATAATGTTTACATACTGTTTTACCCATTTCATATGTATATACTGTATTCTAGAGAAGGCCATCCTAGTCAACAATCATCCAATCAAGTTGTAGAAACATCTCAAACGTTTCGGGGCGGCAGGTAGCCTAGTGGTGAGAGTGTTGGGCCAGTAACTGGAAGGTTGCTGGATCGAATCACAGAGCTGGCAAGGTAAATATCTGTCATTCTGCCTCTGAACAAGGCAGTTAACCCAATTTTCCCTGGTAGGCTGTCATTGTAAATAAGAACTTGCCTAGTTAAATAAAGTAAAAAAATAAAAAATATTGAGTCTCATAGCAAAGGTTCTGAATAACCTTATTAAAATGTCTATAAACCTGTTTTTGGGTATTGTGTGTATGAGAATTTAAAAAATTAAATCAATTTTAATGTAACAAAATGCGGAAACGGGGAAGGGTTCTGTATACTTTCCGAATGCACTGTATGGGTGTTTTTATAAACTGGTGACCATGAGTCTTAGGCTAGTAAAACACCTCTCTCTTCTTCTCGTCCTTTTCCCTTTTTCTGTACTCTCCTCTCCTAAACTCGGTCTATTAATCTTGTTCTGTCTCCCAGGAAAAGGACCACGTCTTCTCTTCCTCTCCCCCCTCGCTCTATCGCTCTAGTACTGTCTCGCTGTCTGTCCCCCGTGTCGACCAGTGTGTAATTAGAGTGTAGAATATAGGGAATTCTCTTTATTTGGGAGTGCGACGTGTGTGTGTGTGTGTGTGTGTGTGTGTGTGTGTGTGTGTGTGTGTGTGTGTGTGTGTGTGTGTGTGTGTGTGTGTGTGTGTGGTGTGGTGTGGTGTGTGTGTGTGTGTGTGTGTGTGTGTGTGTGTGTTTGTGCGTGTGTGTGTGCGCGTGTGTGTGTATCACACCTGCCGTCTTACCACCGCCTCCCCGTGTCTTTCTGTAATAGCGAGGCATTAGGATGGGAGGCAGGTGGAAGGTAGGTCTACGGAGAGATCAATGCAATTTGCAAAGTGCTTTCCAGACTGTTTTCTATGCTGGATGGTCTCCAACAAGAGGCACACAGCAGCCCCAGAAAAAAGAAAAATAGATTTTAAAAAGTGCCATCGAACATCTTTACTGCCACCTCCACATTTTTCACTCTGGAAGTCATGAGTAATATGCAAATGATCCAACTGGGGGAAAATGTTTTTTTGCTCAGAGAAAAATGCATAAAACAAAGACTTCAATATGAAATGCACTCCAACCAGCTCAGAGAAAGAGCGTTCCAACCACACACTAACTGATCATATCTATGTTCGAATTCACGATGAATCAAGTCAAATATTCTTCAAATGGCTCCGTATTGTATTATTATGTAACTATTACTACATCTCAATTAATTCCCCAGACTATTCATATTCTATGGAAACAGACTTGTAGTAATTATTCGCCATTTTCACTGTCCCTCCGGGAATCCATTCACGCGTGGTGCCCCTATCGTTGGCCAATCGACCAGGAGCGTCTCTCCTCAGTCTGAACATACATCATCACTGTGCTCTTAGAAATTAAGAATTGAGTCACAGATCTGGGCTAGGTCCCGAGTCCGTCCCTGATAATACTGGCTGTCACTGTGTAGCCGATGTGAAAGGGTTATCGGAGTGTTAGTAGACATATCCCGCTCTGAGACCTAGAAGTAGTTGTTTCCCTTGCACTGCAAGAGCCGCAGCATTTGTGGCGTTACTGGTAAAGCTTCTTGATGGTGACATGTCAATATGTATTCAGAGTTTCCCTGGTTCGAGACCATTGAGGGACAGAAGATTTAAGCTGGTAGGAATGTAGTTGGCATAATGTCCCTGCTAATATAGAAGAGGTAAGCATGTAACTAGGGAAAGGGAGTACCTAATCAGTTGCACGACTAAATACATTCAACCAAAATGTGTATCCCGCATTTTACGTCATTGGCGCCCAGGGAGCAGTTGTTGGGGGTTAACTGCCTTGCTCAAGGGCAGAACGGCAGATTTATTCCGACCTTGCGAGCTCGGGGATTTCAACCAGCAACCTTTTGGCTACTGGCCTAATGCTCTTAACTGCTAGGCTACCTGCGGCCCCTGTTAATGTTAATGCAATAGAGGTAAACTGGTAGTAATGCAGCTAACATAACATCCTTGCTAATGCTAACAAAGAGGTAAGCTGGTAGTACTGTAGCTAGCTAAGCCTCGTGCTGTGATGCCACCTTCCCTGTGTTTAACGATAGAGGTGTATGAATAGAGGAGGTAAAGTGGTTAACTAAAGAGAGAATACTCATCCACTTTTGGAGGACAATGGAAGACTATTGCAGAAGGCAGAGGCTGCGCAACCTCAAACCTCTCCATGACGCCTTTTCCCAAACCGTATAACAGTCTGCGCATGTACCAACTTAACCCACTGCATGCCAAGCAGTTCATGGGAATATGCATTTAGATCTTCTTGAATTATGTACAGTGTTGTTTCGTGGGCAAATGTTTGAGCAGATGATCTTAACAAACTGTGGCCTGCCTGTGTTTTGTTACAAACAAAGCACATATTTTGCGTAGTGGCGCACGCTGATGAGAAGCTAGATTCAATTTCTATGAGTACAACGATCTTGAACAGCAATGAATGTCATAGAGGAGACGTGGACATATTATGGGAGCCAGAGGTGTCATTCTGTATCCATGATTCCATTCAATTTTCTATTGTGCATTACTACATTTTACATTCACCTATAATTTGTATGCATACTGTATCTCATTCAAATAACATATTTGCACTATATGACATAATGATGTCCCTCCATTTCATCTATAATGTCTAGGATCAGACCAGGACAGCTCTGTACAGATGGAGATGTATGTGGTCCATGAACTGCGTTGGTGAAAAGCACTCAGTTCCATCTCATTCTTATACTTATCTGCAGCTCTTACAGCTGCAGCCTTTACTTACCTTGAATTTGGCTCCCCCTAGTGTTGATCTGGAGTATTTTCCTTTACCGAGAAAATTGACCCGTCGTGTGACCTGTTAGGAGGAAGTTGTTCATCGTCGCCTCATGTAGAGCTCAGAGTGCTCTGTTTCAGGTGTCTGCTTACAATCTTCATCCATCCTTTACGTTGTATGCCTCAGGAAGCTTAGTCAGTGAGTATATATCTTTCCTTTCAGAAAATATTTGTGGAATTTGAATGTGTATGTTTACTTTGTGGAATAGATGGACAGCACTAGCTTAATTGCTACAGTATGTTAGCCTAGCTTTTGCTTGTTGTTAGTCTGAACAAAATATCACGTTACGTTCATATCTAGTTTGTATTTTAGGACAGATTACATTGTTTTATGAAGACATTATTGCCCTTGTTTCAGTTTCACACTGTTTCAAATCAATAAATCTTGTGAATATGGAGATCATGCTTTGAGGATTATTGATGTGAAGGCATTTATCTTGCTGTCAAAATATGCACAGTAACGCATATGGAGGACAGTATAGTGAAATGACAGCTTTCTATCGGGCAGGACCACAAGCTGGATCAAGCAACAGACACTGCTAACCCATCACAACGCCAAGAGAAGCCTACAACAATTGCGGCAGAGTACAGACAACCTCCAAGAGCAGGTCTCGTGCTTCAGCCTCATCCTACCATTCAAGCAGCTCACCTACAGGAGCTGCAGCCGCCATAGCAAGGGCAAAAGCAGAAGCTGCAAAAGTTCACCTCTCCTTTGCGGAGAAAGAAAGGAGAATGAAAATAGAAAAAACACAATTAGAAGCATCTATGGATGTGCTGAAAGAGGAAAAGGAAGTGGCTGAGGCTGAGGCTCTAGAAGCTGCTGCTGATTTCGGCAGTCAGAAAAGTAGTTGCAGACTCAAGCTCGACTCCACCCAACTCGACCCCACACAGCGAACTAAGGAGTATCTCATAGAGCAAGCTAAATCCTACGACACTCCCAAGCCAATGACAGGAGTAGAGCCGTCCTCTGATGGCGAGACAAGACAGGGATATACCAGGCCAGAGACCGCACGTAACACCCTATTGCAATGTCTCAAGCCTGAGATCAGTTCTCCACCTGTTGACACCACTACCGCTGTAGACCGCCACTTCCCTAATCCGGAGTCAAGGCCTCCTCCTCCTTCACCTCACCCCTAGCTTACACGGTTCCCTTCAAGAAGGCCAGAACAGCAGCTGGACCCAAAGAAGTATGCACAATGACGGAAGTCATCCACCTGCTCCACATTACAAGCGCACATGGGAAGACCCCCAAAGTGGGAACCCATACATTTCCAACTTTGTGAGTTATTTCGCTCGTCGCGAGCTTTACTCTACTCTACTCCAATTTTATGACCAACCGGAGAGCTACAGGGCTTTTCAGCGCTCCTTTCACAACGCCATCAGAGGCTTAGACTTAAACTACAGTGACAAAATGGAGCTTCTAATTAACCTCACTAGGGTAGGGGGCACTATTTTCAACCCCGGATGAAAAGCGTGCCCAAAGTAAAATGCCTGCTACTCAGGCCCAGAAGCTAGGATATGCATATAATCAGTAGATTTGGATAGAAAACACTCAAGTTTCTAAAACTGTTAAAATAATATCTGTGAGTATAACAGAACTGAAATGGCTGAGGAACCTGAGGAAAATCCAACCTGAGGAAAATCCATCCAGGAAGTGCCATTATTTTGAAATGGCTGTTTTTCCAATGAAACTATATTCACCATTTAAAGGGATATGACCCAGATTCCGTTCCCTATGGCTTCCACTTGTTGTGAACAGGCTTTTATTCTGAAAAATTAGGGAGAATGACAACTTTGAATGAGTGGATAGTGGGATGTCCCCAGAGCTGTTTGCTGCACACGACCGAGAGTGCGCCTTTCTTGTTTTTCTTTTATATTGACGACGCTATTGTCCGGTTGAAATATTATTGATTATTTAGGCTAAAAACAACCTGAGGATATATTATAAACATCGTTTGACATGTTTCTACGAACTTTACCGGTACTATTTGGAATTTTCGTTTGCCTGTTGTGATCGCATTTGAGCCATTGGATTACTAAACAAAACGTGCCAACAAAATGGAGGTTTTTGGATATAAAAGGGACTTTCTCGAGCAAAACAAACATGTATTGTGTAACTGGGAGTCTTGTGAGTGCAACCATATGAAGATCATCAAAGGTAAGTGATTAATTTTATTGCTATTTCTGACTTTCGTCACTAATCTACTTGGCTGGTAACTGTATGTAATGTTTTGTGTGCTGAGCGCTGTCCTCCTCGCATGGTTTGCTTTAAAGCCTTTTTGAAATCATACACGGCGTCTGAATTAACAACAAGTTAAGCTTTATTTTGATGTATTACACTTGTGATTTCATGAAAGTTAAATATTTATAGTAATTTAATTTGAATTTGGCACTCTGCAATTTCAGGTGGGACGGTAGCATCCCACACCCCCTAGAGAGGTTAAGTGGTTTGGAAGAGTCTGCTGAAGATATAAAACGAATCCGACCCATTCATGTAAACCATCCAGAACAAGGTCTGAGGATGGTTTGGGATAAACTTGAGGTTCACCAGAGGTGATAGTCTCCCCAAGATCTCCAACAAGGTTTACCCAAAGCTGAGGGAGTTGGGCGACCTGCTTATGGAGCTTCGATCTGCAAAGGCCGAAGGAGACCTCCCTGGCCTAGCTTTGCTCAATACAGCTCGAGGTGTTAACCCTATAGTCGAGGTGTTAACTTCTCTGGGATATGTGGGACGGTAGCGTCCCACCTGGCTAAAAGCAGGTAAAAATGCAGAGCGCCAAATTCCCCAAAATTACTATAAAAATCTAACTTTCATGAAATCACACATGAAAGACACCAAATTAAAGCTACACTTGTTGTGAATCCAGCCAACATTTCTGATTTCAAAAAGGATTTACGGCGAAAGCACACCAAACGATTATGTTAGGTCAGTACATAGCCACAGAAAAACACAGCCATTTTTCCAGCCAAAGAGAGGAGTAACAAAAAGCAGAAATAGAGATCAAATTAATCTCTAACCTTTGATGATCTTCATCAGATGACACTCATAGGACTTCATGTTACACAATACATGTATGTTTTCTTCGATAAAGTTCATATTTATATCCAAAAATCTGAGTTTAGGCGGGACGCTACTGTCTCACTTGGCCAAAAACCAGAGAAAATGCAGAGGGCCATATTCAAATAAATTACTATAAAAATCTAACTTTCATTAAATCACACATGATACACACCAAATTAAAGCTACACTGGTTGTGAATCCAGCCAACATGTCAGAATTCAAATAGGCTTTTCGGCGAAAGCAAACGATGCTATTATCTGAGTTAGCACCACAGTAAACAAAGAGAGAGAAGCATATGTCAACCCTGCAGGCGCGACACAAAACACAGAAATAAAAATATAATTCATGCCTTACCTTTGACGAGCTTCTGTTGTTGGCACTCCAATATGTCCCATAAACATCACAAATGGTCCTTTTGTTCGATTAATTCCGTAGATATATATCCAAAATGTCAATTTATTTGGCGCGTTTGACCCAGAAAAACACCGGTTTCAACTTGTGAAACGTGACTACAAAATATCTCAAAAGTTACCTGTAAATTTTGCCAAAACATTTCAAACTACTTTTGTAATACAACGTTAGGTATTTTTTAACGTAAATAATCGATAAAATTGAAGACGGGATGATCTGTGTTCAATACAGGATTAAAACAAACTGTAGCTAGCCTTCTGGTCATGCGCCTCTAAAAACAGGACACAATAAGTGACCCTGATTCAAAATGGCCGTACTTCTTCATTACACAAAGGAAAAACCCTCAAACAATTTCTAAAGACTGTTGACATCCAGTGGAAGCGGTAGGAACTGCAAGAAGGTCTTATCTGAGATGATGCATATCTTATCTTCTGGGGATGAGTAGCTGGCAGTTGAATTTGGGTATGCTTTTCATCCAAACGTGAAAATGCTGCCCCCTATCCTAGAGACGTTAACCCTATAGAAACTGCACTTCAGGTTACAAGAGAAATGGATCTCCATTGGTTCCAACTACAAGCAACATTATCATGTTTCGTTCCCTCCTTTTGCCTTCTTTGTTGACTTCGTAATCCAGCAAGCCAGAATCAGGAACGACCCGAGTTTCAGCCTTGTTGCCAATGTTTCTAAAGCAGACAAAGTTCCCTGGAAGCAAAGCAGTCAGAGAGAATACTCAGTTCACAAAACAGAGGTATCCCCCACTACCACTACCACCTCTGACTCAGACAAGCCTATCAAGTAAGCCAAGAATTCCGAATGGCAGTGCCTTATCCACAAGAAGCCTCACCCCTTACGGAAGTGCCGCGCCTTCTGTGAGAAACCACTGGACCAACACAAGGTTTTCCTGAAAGAGAATGGCCTATGCTTAGATGTTGTTCATCCTCTTTTCACATTGCCAAGAACTGCAAGTCAAGCATTAGCTGCGCAGAATGTGAGAGCGAGAGTCATAACGCCACCCTTCATCCAGGACCACCTCCCTGGGTCAAAATAACAGACCTCCTACAGAGCACAGTGGGGAAGAAGAGCTCACACCTCCTTCCGATGAAACGTCTCAGTGTACCCAAGTATGCAGTGGGAACCTTACCGACAGGTCTTGCTCTAAGATCTGCCTTGTCAAAATCTACACAACAGGCTAAAGAGATAGAGCAGTGAAATTCTATGCCATCCTTGACGAGCAAAGCAACAGATTGGTTCGTTCTGAGTTCTTCGATATCTTTAGGGTACAAGGCCCCAGCTCTCCCTACTCCCTTAAGACCTGCGCCGGAGTGATGGAGACAGTAGGAAGAAGAGCCAATGGCTACAAGGTAGAATCTATGGATGGGCAAGTCAGTCTTGCGCTGCCAACTCTCATCGATTGTAATGAGATCCCAAACAATCGATCCGAGATCCCAACTCCAGACGCAACGCTCCACCATGCTCACCTGAAACCCCTTGCTCACCTCATCCCAGAACTCGAACCCAAGGCTCACATCATGCTCCTTCTTGGAAGAGATATTATAAGTCCATAATGTGCGCAAGCAAGTTAATGGGCCCCATGACTCACCATACACCCAGAAGCTTGACCTCGGATGGGTCATAATAGGCAATGTCTGCCTGGGGAGCGTTCACAAGCCTCTCTCAGTGAGTACCTTTCACACAAACACTTTGGAGAAAGGACGACCTACTCTCTTCGAGCCATGTCCCAACCTCTTCTTGGTGTCGTTAGACACAGGGAAATGCCCAAGCTCGCGATCAGCCTGCATTATGCTGCTACAAAAGTCTTCCTTGCGACAAAGAGGAAGTTCACTTGGGCTGCAATGTGTTCCAGAAAACTAGATACGACAATACAGTGGCCTTCTCCATCGAAGACTGCTCTTTTCTGAAAATCATGAAGGAAGGGATCAGGAAGAACGACAGCAACAGCTGGGTGGCACCATTACCATTCAAGTCACCAAGATGTCATCTAGCTGACAATCGACATGTAGCGCTGAAACGCTTCTCCTCCCTCAGATGCAACTTCCTTAGGAAGCCCGAGATGAAAGAGCACTTTGTCTCTTTTATGGAGAAGATTTTGGAGTATGGTCATGCTGAAGTGGCTCCGCCCCTGAAAGAAGAAGAATAACGGTGGTACCTACCTACATTGGTGTCTATCACCCAAAGAAGCCTGGTCCAATCCGTGTGGTTTTTGACTCTAGTGCCAAATACGATGGAGTATCCCTCAATGACGTGCTCATGACTGGGTCTGACCTCAACAACAAACTCCTTGGGGTGCTTACTCGTTTCCGTAGGGGATCTGTCGCTGTGACAGTGGATATCCAACAAATGGTCTACTGTTTTCTGGTGAAAGAAGAAGACCGTAACTTCCTGAGATTCCTGTGATTCCAGGACAACGACTTGTCCAAAGACATCGACTACCGCATGAAGGTCCATGTCTTCGGTAACAGTCCTTCTCCAGCAGTGGATATCTACGGCCTCAAAGAGTCATTTCAAAAAGGAGAACCAGACTATGATCCTGATGTCAGACAGTTTGTGGAACGTGACTTCTATGTCGACGATGGCTTAAAGTAATTTCCTACAGTCCAAGATGCGGTCACCCTGCTCAAGAGAACACGAGATTCTCGCCAACTCTAATCTGAGGTTACACAAGATTGCATCGAACAAGAAGGAGGTAATGGAAGCATTTCTATCTCAAGATCACACAAACGACATCAAAGATCTCGACATAGGCTCAGACACTCTGCCTATGCAGCGCAGCTTGGGTCTTAACTGGGACCTCAGGACCGACACGTTCACCTTCGAGGTAGCCGAAGATGAGAAGCCCTTCACACCCCGAGGAGTGCTGTCAACTGTGAACAGTCTGTACGACCCACTTGGATTTGTGGCCCCTATCACCATTCAAGGCAAGTCTATTGTCAGGGAGCTCACAATGGCCAATGGCGAATTGGACTCCCCCTGCCTCCAGAAATGTAGGAGCCAAGGGTTGCATGGAGAGAGTTTTTGAAAGAGCTATGTAACCTTCATATCCCTAGGGCCTCACTAAGGTCTCACCCTCAGAAGTGAGACGACGAGAACTATGCATATTCATCCACAAAGGCAATAGTCACAGTTGCCTACCTCAAAGTGACAGATGTCAAAGGATTGAGTCACATGGGCTTTGTTTTGGGTAAAGCAAAACTGACGCCACTCCCAGAACATCGCTTTTCTCTTCAACAACACTACAGCAGAAAAAAAACAGCAACTGTCAGACAGCATGCACAGCAGATGGATTTTCTCAGTCAAAGGATATCATCATACGGACAGTCCAAGAGGAAACCTATCTAATATAGTTTGAGTGCATCAGTAACCAGGAAACAATTCCCAAAGAAAGCTCTCTGAGAGCCTTAGATCCATTCATTGATAAAGTTGGCCTTCTGAGAGTTGGGGGTCGCATCACAGAAGCAAAACTCAGACATAACGAGAATAACCCCCTGATCATCATGGGGAAGCATCACGTTGCAGCTTTACTGGTGAGGCATTACCATGAACGGACCCAACACCAAGGACGCCTTTTCACAGAGGGAGGCATTCGTACAGCCGGTCTTTGGATAGTTGGCGGTAAAAGGTGCTTGAACAGCATCATCCACCAGTGGAGAATTTGTGGTCCTTCTCAGGCACAGAAGATGGCCAGCCTTCCTGCTGATCGTCTCTCCACCGAACCTCCGTTCACCCATGTCGATCTGGACGTATTTGGTCCATTGACCGTTGCCTCTCGCCGGACAAGAGGAGGCCTCGCCCACAGAAAGCGGTGGGTCGTCATATTCACCTGTATGAGCATGAGAGCCATTTCATATCGAAGTCCTTGAGTCACTGGATACATCAAGCTTTATCAACACCCTGAGGCGTTTCATCTCGATCCGAGGCCCAGCAGAGCATATTCGTTCTGATTGGGGCCTGCAAGGAACTTAAGATCCCCTCGAACATCAATGACGACTCCGTGGATACCTACCTGGCAGGACAGGGCTGCACCTGGATATTCAACCCACCTCATGTCTCTCACATGGGTGGTGCCTGGGAGAGGATGATTGGGGAGAATCCTGGATTCTATGTTCCTCCAACAGGGTCATTCAAGTTGCGAAAGTCAAGAAACACTCATTACTATGATGGCAGAAGTGGCTGCTTCATCAATGCCAGACCTCTGGTTCCAGTCTCTACAGATCCAGATGACCCCCTCATACTTACACCTGCTACTCTCACACAAAAAGTGAGTACAGGAGGAGGCTGAGCACGCACCCTTGTGGAGCCCCAGTGTTGAGGATCAGCGGAGTGGAGGTGATGTTTCCTACCTTCACAACCTGGGGGCGGCCTGTCAGGAGGTCCAGGACCCAGTTGCACAGGGTGGGGTTCAGACCCAGGGCCTCAAGCTTAATGCTGAGTTTGTAGGTTACTATGGTGTTGAATGCTGAGCTATAGTCAAAAAACAGAATTCTTACATAGGTATTCCTCTTGTCCAGATGGGATAGGGCAGTGTGCAGAGTGATGGCGATTGCATGGTCTGTGGATCTATTGGGGCGGTAAGCAAATTGAAGTCGGTCCAGGGTGGCAGGTAAGATAGAGGTGATATGATCCTTGACTAGTCTCTCAAAGCACTTCATGATGACAGAGGTGAGTGCTACGGGGCGATAGTCATTAAGTTCAGTTTTCTTTGTCTTCTTGGGTGCAAGAACAATGGTGGCCCTCTTGAAGCATGTGGGGACATTAGACTGGGATAGGGAGAGATTGAATATGCCCGTAAACACACCAGCCAGCTGGTCTGCGCATGAACACAAATTGCTCCTCCCCCTCATACCCACTGTCACTGAGGTGATTGCTGGTTCACATAAAGCTTGGCCTCCACCACAGGAGACAGTTTACTGT
The DNA here is from genome assembly GCF_045679555.1 of Salvelinus alpinus. Taxonomy (NCBI): domain Eukaryota; kingdom Metazoa; phylum Chordata; class Actinopteri; order Salmoniformes; family Salmonidae; genus Salvelinus; species Salvelinus alpinus. The sequence continues at coordinate 3,053,916 of NC_092118.1, read as the reverse complement.
TATTGATCCTGAAAGGGTCAAGAGGACACCACATGCATGGAAATTAGAAGCTTAAACTGGTACTGTGTGGCTCAGTTGGTAGAGCATGATGCTTGCAATGTGAGGGTTGTGGGTTTGATTCCCACGGTGGAAAAGTAAAATACATTCATTCGTTCATTACTTTATGTCTCTGGAAAATATTTCCTCAAATGTAAATGTTAGACAGAGAGAAGGAGTTTATCACCCTTTCTTTATCTCCTTCCTCTTACTGTCTCTCCTTCCTCTTACTGTTTCCCGCCGTCTGTCTATCTCTCCCTTACTCTCTTCTTCCTTCTCTCCATCGTCATGTTATCTTCAGAGGAGCAGCAAGTGTACCATCATTTAAAACCCCAGCACACAACAATAGACGGGCCACTGAAGTTCAATCAGAGCCCAGCTAAAGATTATAGTTCAGTATTGTTACCCGCTTCCCGCTTAATGAACAGATGCGCCTTGTAAATCCTTTTGTCAGCTGCAAAATGAGCTCCCTAATCTTGTTAATGGTCTTTTTTCTCTTTCTTTAGGACCGGTTTGTTGTACACAAAAGAGGTTTTTAAAAAGAGAGGATTTCAGTGGGGCCTAAACACTGGCTTAGAGAACAATGGGAGATGCCTGCTCTTTTCTCATCTATTTGTGCTAACAACGTGCAACTGTGTTAGAATAGTCTAACCACGTGCCGTAGTGGTGTGATACTGAGTGTAATGATGTTCGCTGCATTGGGGAAAATGGAGTGAGGGAGGAGGAGGAGGGAGGGAGGTGGAGTGTCGGAATAGGAGATGATGCTGTTCTCGTTTCCCTGCAAGTGCTAGATTCTGCTAATATATTATTTTTCCAAATTTGGCAGGAAAACACTAAGTTGTGCTGTTCAGATCCGCGCTGGAAGCCATATTGGTATTTTCTGAACATTTAAGGTCATAGGAGGAAAAAGCAGTATTAATTGGAAAATGTGAAATACAAAAAACAAACGTGTTTTTGTAGGTGGTACTAATTATCAAAGCAATTATTTTTAGCCTCATCCTGCTGTTGGATTTAGCTGCGGTGGAGCAGAGAAGAAAGTGTCTGCAGTCATCGTCTCAGATCCTATTCCTTACAGAATGGCAGTTGCTTCCCAAATGGGATCGTATTCCATCTATAGTGCACTACTTTGGACCAGGGCCCATCGGCCTTTGGTTAAAAATAGTGCACTAAGTAGGGAATACGGTGATATTTGGGACTCAGTCGGCATCAGAGGAGCTTTGTGTGTGCACGTGTGTGTGTGTGTGCACGTGTATGTGTGTGTGCATGTGTGTGATTGCCTGAATCTTGAGAGTAAGATGTTGGGGGGGTGCTATGGAATTGTTTTATACTGAACAAAAAATATAAACGCAACATGCAACAATTTTAAAGATTTGACTGAGTTATAGTTATTATTAGGAAATCAATCAATTGAAATCAATTCATTAGGCTCTAATCTATAGATTTCACGACTGGGCAGGGGCACACCCACTGGGGAGCCACACCCAGCCAATCAGAATTCCTTTTTTTTTTTCACAAATGGCTTTATTACAGACAGCAATATTCCTCAGTTTCATCAGCCAGCTGTCCGGGTGGCTGGTCAAAGAATGGCGCCGTAGGGGATGGCTGCCGTTTTATGTGCTCCTAACCAACTGTGCTATTTTGTTCAGTTTTTTTTGCATTGCTTTTAACTTATTTTGTACATAATGTTGCTGCTACCATCTCTTATGACGGAAAATAACTTCTCACCTCGAACTAGACAAAGATTTTCTCTTTAACGAGTCCGATGCAGAAGATATACTGCTTTCTCGGGAACATGCGGGGTTTTCGGTACATCGGCAAGATAGAACAGCTGCCTCCGGTAAGACAAGGGGTGGCAGTCTGTGTCTATTTGTAAGTAACAGCTGGTGCACAAAATCTAATATTAAGTCTCAAGGTTATGCTCTCCTGAGGTAGTATCTCATGATAAGCTGTAGATCACACTATTTACCAAGAGAGTTTTCATCTATATTTTTCGTAGCTGTCTATTTACCACCACAAACCGATGCTGGCACTAAGACGGCACTCAACGAGCTGTATAGAGCCATAAGGAAACAGGAAAATGTTCATCGAGAGGAGGCGCTCCTATTGGCCTGGGACATTAATGCAGGGAAACTTAAATCCGTTTAACCTTCTACCAGCATGTTAAATTTATATACCACCTTTACTCCACACACAAAGATGCGTACAAAGCTCTCCCTCCCACTCCATTTGGAAAATCTGACCATAACTCTATCCTCCTGATTCCTGCTTACAAGCAAAAACTAAAGCAGGAAGTACCAGTGACTCGCTCCATAAGGAAGTGGTCAGACGACTCAGATGCTAATCTATAGGACTGTTTTGCTAGCACAGACTGGAATATGTTCTGGAATTCTTCCGATGGCATAGAGGAGTACACCACATCAGTCACTGGCTTCATCAATAAGTGCATCGATGTTGTCATCTCCACAGTGACTGTATGTACATTCCCCAACCAGAAGCCATGGATTATGGGCAACTTCTGCACTGAGCTAAAGGGTAGAGATGCCGCTTTCAAGGAGTGGGACTCTAACCCGGACGTGACATGGCTTGCAAACTATTACGGACAACAAATGGAAGCACAGCCGCGAGCTGCCCAGCTACACGAGCCTACCAGACAAGCTAAATAACTTCTATGCTATCTTCGAGGCAAGCAACACTGAAGCATGCATGAGAGCATCAGCTGTTCCGGACGACTGTGTGATCATGCTCTCCGTAGCCGATGTAAGACCTTTAAACAGGTCAACATTCACAAGGCCGCGCACTCCGAGCATGCGCTGACCAACTGGCAATGGGCAAAGGGATGTAAACTAATTTGTGCTCACAATTTTAGATAAATATGCTTTTTGTGCACATGGAACATTTCTGGGATCTTTTATTTCAGCTCATGAAATATGGGACCAACACTTTTTATGTTGCGTTTTATATTTTTGTTCAGTGTAAGAGGGTCATACTATGGATCATTTAACTATTTGAGTTTCATTTTAGGACTCTTTTAGGTATAAAAAATATATATAAAAAAAATTGTCTTTTTTGCTTTAGGTTCAGTGAGATACATCTGAGATTTCCTTATAAGTGTTCACAGAATGTTTCTTCTGTACACAAACAGTTTAACAGTGCCTACAATGTAATGCGTAGCCTTTAGTTAACAAACATACCCTGGGTAAAATCTACACATTTTGATGTTACAGCAAAATACTCATTATAACCATTTTAATGGCATAGGAAAAGAGAATGAAAAAAAATGTCTGTGTGCTTCATGAATAGATCAACATGTCATGAGTCCTTCAGTTTGATACATAGTCTAGAAAACATGTTTAAATGTCCTTTGCACTTCTAGTGGAATGGTCATGCTGTTTTAAAATGGTTCAAATATTGATGTGTTGATGAAGAATCAATAATCGAGCAGTAAGCTACACATGCAAAGTAATTAACGTCTGAACAGACGTCAAGCTCGGGTACCTCGAGAACCAAATTGCTCGCAAATGAACTGAATTCCACAAATAATACATTCAAGGTTTTATTTACTAGACTAAATACGTTGGAAATTAGGTACTTAACAGATACAATATAAAGGCAGAATATAATGGGATACAACACAGTGATTAAGTCTCCACAGGTTAATATGAATAGCTTCCGTACTCAACTCAGAAAAATACAATGATTAACACATGCACAGGACTTTGAGAATTATATTATCTTATTCATTGAAAGAGAAAATGTGAGAGGCTACACCGACACAGGCTTTCACAACCGCAAAATTACAGCAAGCTTCACCAACCAGGAGTAGACAATGAACTAGGCTATCTTTTAGCATCCAAATGTAGACAATGCCGGGACAGTATTGACCATGGATTCGTACATTAGACCTGCTGTCTTACAACTATGTTACACACACAACGGCACTTTCATAGGCTATGAATAATGTAACAGGGCAAATTCATTGTATGTCGTTGTTGCCTCTTAGTGGGATTCCGTTAGGATGGGGTAAGTGGTTGGAGGATAGTTGTCCCAGTCTCTCTCACCAGTGGAGCTGAGGCCAGCGGGCCGGAGAAGTTCACTGCCGAAGGAGAGATACAGTGGTTCCTCAATTAAAAGTTTTGAGCTTGTACCGCTACCGTTTGTGGTAGATGGTGGAAGATTGCACCACACTATGACAAGGGAGGAGTTAGAACGCCTATCTATGGGTAGTCTAAACTGTGGCACAAATTGACTATCTTTTCATAAATTAATGGAGTGAATGTTTGAGTCCAAGAGTCTCTCTTCTCTGGCACTAGAGTCCTGCATCAGGCAAAAAAAGAAATCGAAAGAGAACTTGGGTAAATACAACGGCGCAATTACACTTGACAAGTGGACTGGCGATTTTCGAAAAATAGGCACGGTGGGCTTTTGGTTTCTCTCCGTCTAAAAACAGGAAGAAATAATTCAAAATAACAAACTGGCTTTATTTACCACAGTGTGAAAGAGTGATAGCTCCTCTATATATAGTGAGTTGCTGAAACACGGAGTCCTTCTTTGCTGATGTGAAGAAGAAACTGAATGAAAGAGAGTCCAGCGAGGATAGGGAGGGGAAAAGGGTTGCCCATATTTTCAAGACCTGAGCTACTTCATTTATTTATGAAATTTACTAGTTTCTTTAGTTAATTTAATATATTTGTATAGGTTTAGCATATTATGTAGCTATTTGTCAGCATAAAGCTGAGGTGACTCACTCATTCATGGCTTTGGATCAAAATAAATAAGTACCAGCATTCTTTCTGACAGGCTTTAATGTTTTGACCAACTTGTGACATTGTGGTTACATTGTGGTTACAATGAAGAACGTAAACAAAATACATCATTATAAATCCTATTTACAATGAACAATCAGATGTGTGTTGCAAGCTTGTAATTTTATCAATTAAAAAAATATATATTTTATGATTTTAGACAATAAAAAAACATACACATACAAACGACACCTGCCAGGACCCTCCTGCTCACACCCCCATCTCCAGCGCCTCCACGCGGCCTCAATCTGCACCATTTTGTTTCTCTCCGCCGCCCACGCGCACTTCCAACATTTGGATAATAAAGCATTTAAAGGCTGACATTGGTTGATTTTCAGTTTTTAAGTTGATGTCTTTTCATGATGATTGACGAGAAAAAAGTATCGTCCAACCCATAGGGTCTCTCACTGCACCTGCATATGCCATGTCTGTGTGAAGACATGCACAAATGAGTGAATGATTGATTGATATACTGTATATTGAAGTAGGCCTTTATGCCAATAAATAAGTTACCCTAAAGCAGCAAGAGTAAACAGGACTCTTAGGCCTACAGCTCCATGTCATTTCGATAACTTACCTTGTCAAAGATGCCCTCTGGTGGTCGAACTATCATTAATGGCAACAATGGCTGACAGTAAAATACTATGACGTCATTGCACTCCAATGTGCCATACCATTCCGTAGCACACCACAAATTTTAAAGGAAGAACAACTGTACACCTGTTGTATTCGATGCATGTGACCAATACCATTTGATTTGAATCTCTCTCTCTCTCAGTCCTCAGTAAAGTAGGATAGGGTCACCGCATCCACCTAGGTCGGCCTTCCGCATCTGAGGTGGAAGGCGGCTGAGTTACAGCGGTGTTTGGTAGACCATGAGACATCCCGAAAAGCTGTCTTCTCACGAAAACATCTGTAGTGTCAAAATGGTTTGGTATGACCAATCTATGGAAAGAGAAGACTCTCACGAACACTATGGTGTACTCCGTTTGGGTCTACGACCGCCCCAAGCATCACGGCTGATCCTAACTGTTAGGCCAGTTTCTATCTTGCCCTGTTTATCAAAAGTGTTGGAAAAACTTTATAATCAAATGACTGGCTTTCTTGATATCTATCTATAGTATTCTCTCTGGTATGCAATCTGGTTTCCACTCAGGTTATGGATGTGTCACTGCAATATTAAAGGTCCTAAATTATGTCACCATTGCCCTTGATTCTAAGAAATTTTGATCTGCTATTTTTATTGAGCTTTTGATACGGTAGGTTTTTCCATTCTTGTGGGTCGGCTAAGGAGTATTGGTTTCTATAAGGGTCTTTGGCCTGGTTTGCTAACTACCTCTCTCAAAGAGTGCAGTGTACAAAGTCAGAACATCTGCTGTCTCAGCCACTGCCTGTCACCAAAGGGAGTACCCCAATGCTCGATCTTAGGTCCCACGCTCTTCTCAATTTACATCAACAACATATCTCCGGCAGTAGGAAGCTCTCTCATCCATTTATATGCAGATGATAGTCTTATGCTCAGCTGGCCCCTCTCCGGATTTTGTGTTAAACGCTCTACAACAAAGCTTTCTTAATGTCCAACAAGCTTTCTCTGTTCTTAACCTTGTTCTGAACACCTCCAAAACAAATGGTACTCTCCCCATTGGTGTGATTACTACCTCTGAGGGTTTAGAGCTTGAGGTAGTCACCTCATACAAGTACTTGGGAATATGGCAAGATGGTACACTGTCCTTCTCTCAGCACATATCCAAGCTGCAGGCTAAGGTTAAATCTAGACTTGGTTTCCTTTATCATAATCACTCCTCTTTCACCCCAGCTGCCTTAACGAACCCTGATTCAGATGACAATTCTACCCATGCTAGATTACGGAGACGTAATTTATAGATTGGCCGGTAAGGGTGCTCTCGAGCGGCTAGATGTTCTTTACCATCCGGCCATCAGATTTGCCACCAATGCTCCTTATAAGACACATCACTGCACTCTACACTCTTCTGGAAACTGGTAATCTCTGTATAGGCCTCACTCCCCTCCTATCTACTGCAGCCCTCATCCTGCAGATACAACACCCATCCTGCCAGTCTTTCTGTTAAAGTTCCCCAAAGCACACCCATCCCTGGGTCGCTCCTCTTTTCAGTTCGCTGCAGCTAGCTACTGGAATGACTTTAAAAAGCACTCAAACTGGGCAGTTTTATCTCCATCTCTACCATCGTAGACACAATCACGGACAGTCTTACTGACACGTGTGGCTGCTTTGTGTGATGTATTGTTGTCTTTACCTTTTGCCCTTTGTGCTGTTGTCTGTGCCCAATCAATGTTTGTACCATGTCTGTGTTGTGACTATGTTGTGCTGCTGCCATGTTGTGTTGCTACTGTGTTGTCATGTTGTGTTGCTACCATTTTGTTGTCATGTGTTGCTGCCATGCTGTGTTGTCTCAGGTCTCTCTTTTTGTAATGTTAAGGTGTCTCTCTTGTAGTGATGTGTGTTTTGTCCTACATTTTTATATTTAATCCCCCGTCTCCACATAAGACCTTTTTGGCAAGAAATGTTGCTTTATTAATTTGAATAATATCATGGTGTTTCTATTCCAAGAAAAACAAAACCCTCCGGGTTTCCGTTAGGATGGTACGGAAAATATGGCGCATTACAACATGACGGTCATGAGTAGGCTACAGTACTAAGAGCAGTACTAATTTTAATAATTCAAAATGAATTAATAATAATCATAATAATCGCTTTGTTTAAAAAAGAACGGTATTTTGGAGATGCTTTCATTGTCAAATAATCTAAAGTGAGCGAGAAAAAGGCCATTCTTGAACATGGGGTGAGACATTGTTACTAACTTATAAATAAAGCCAGTTTGTTATTTAGAATTATTTATTTCTGTTTTTAGATGGAGAGAAACCAAAAGACTACCGTCGCCTCATTGATCTCCCGGGCACGGCCGGCACTGGTATTGAACCAGCATCTGTAGCAACACAGTTTGCACTGTGATGCAGTGTCTTAGACCGCTGTGCCACTTGTACACTGTACAACATGACCGGTTGGGAGTAGGCTACAGTACTACAGTAAAAGCAAAAAAATAAGTGTATTTTTCCAGGTGTGCAGGACAGAGGAAAAGCAATTCTTACACTATTGTTCTAAATTCAATCACCTTCTTCATCCTCATCATTCAGTTTACTGAAATTCAATTTTGAAGTCGTGCACAATTATCAGTTTCTATTTGATTTATATCGCTCATTCATTGTCAGTTGGAGACACAGTAGCACCTTTGGACCCAAAAGCATAATCAGTGCTCTAACTCCCCCTTGTGCTGATCTGGAGCAATGAAGTAGTGACGCAGGGTACCGTACTAAACCACAAATTACCTCTAAGTCCCGCAGCATAATTGCAAAACTTCTAGTTGAGCAACCACTTTAGCTAACTGCAGATTCATACTACATAATTCCATGCATGGTGGCTAGCTATGACAATCTGTTTGTATTGCTCCTGTATGGGTTGAGATTATTCAGCTAGCATGTTAGCTATATGTCTAAACAAAAGACCACTTCACCAGATGATTACATGACGCATCAAGTTGGCCATAATCACCCCCAGAGACACCTGATTATCTATTGTATTTCATGAAGAAGTGAACAGGTCCAGACAATGGAGAACCCGATGGCTAGGGGGTGACAACTCATTTTCATTTCTCTAATGTTATTTTTTGTTGTTTGCTGGTGCACTTTTCTTCTGACACTGAGCAGCCAGGTCCCATCAATTTTTTAACTCCTCTCAAATGTGGCTTGTTTAGTTTCTGCTGTGAAGGAATACCATAACAAGTCAAGTACTTGATTGATGAAGGCATGTCATCCAGTAAAGGCAGCTGCACGGTCATCAACTACGTGCACCATTTCATCACCATCTACGGAGTTTGGGAAACACGTGTGGATTTGAATTGTGATAACTGCAGTGGCCATGCACACGTTTGTGCTGTGGTATTGTCCCAGGTGGACCATGTATAAGCTCCACCACAGTCTGGACCTTGGTAGCATGCTATAGGTATGGGTGCGTTCGGAGGCGTGGCCAAGTCAAAGGTGCCATATTAATTTGTCTGCAAGCCTATTTTGAGAGAGAGCTGGTTGCGTGGGGAGAAATATGGCGGAAGTGGATGAACAGTTCGAATCAAGCAGCGTGTCAAGCAAATTTGGTGAAGACAAATGATCTGAATGAACAACATTAGTATCGAAAACTGGAACAAAAAGGAAATTGGAGTGGATACGTGTATGAATGATAATGAATCACTTCTTGTTGGGATGTGTTTGTTGAGTATGGACACATACGTGGAAGATCTCTTTGAGTTGTCAAAAATGGTGAAGTATGCGCTGGGAAAATTGTCTATCTGTTAGTGACCAGGAGGAGTCTTATTTTGATTGACTGTATTTCTGAAGAACAGAGGAAGATTGCAGTGAGTCTCGAAAGAAGAAGTTTTGTGTTTTGAACTTTGGAGTAGAGCACCACTCAAAGGAGTCATCTCAGCGGTGACGACGGATGTTCAGGTTAAATCCCTGAATAGAATTCCTGGTGGGATTGGTGCCCGGCGTCTGACCCGCTGGGTGAATGGAGAAAAAGAAGAAAGTCTGCCAGTCCTGTTGTTTTTTGATAAAGAACAAATACCTATGCAGGTGAAGCTTGGTTATGCAAGATATGCTGTAAGAGCTTTCATCCCCAAACCATTGCAGTGTAAGAATTGTAAAGGATTTGGCCATGTTTCAAGTGTGTGCAGACAGAGTATATTGAAGAACAGTGTGCAGAAGGACGACGGTGTTACAATTGTGGTGGGGATCATGATCCCCAGTTCCTGGAGTGCCCGGTAAGTGTGAATGAGATTGAGGTGGCAAAACTTAGTGGTCAATCGAATCTCCTATGTGGAGGCGATTTAAAAAGAATTGAGAAAACAAGTGATGCTAGTGAAGATATGGTAGTGGACGCACCACAGCCTGAAGTAAATGTTTGCTGCCAGGCAAAATATACCCTGTGTGTTAAAAAGATGGATTTTGTGGCATTCATTGCCACAGTTATAAACTGTACGACACAAGTTTCAAAGAAACTGGACATTATTGTGGCTGCGGCAGAAAAGTTTTTGGGTACTGGCACCGGAAGACCCGCCTTCCCAGGTTCCCCTTGAGCCTATGTAGGGATCAGAACTGTTATATATTTTTAATAGAAAAGTTGTTTGATTTAGTTTAGTTTCTTTTTTTCTTTTTGGTTTATGCAAATTTGTTACAGAAAATGGCGACCGCAAAAGGATATATATATATATAATTATCTGTGTTGTTGATATGATAATTGGGTGTTCAGGATTGCTTATCCATTGCTGCTTTTACAACTTGTGTTGATATCCATCGTGAGAGGGAGGATTCTCCCCTTGAGCAGGAAAAGGGGCTTCTTTTAGATTTCATTTCTGGTCCCTTTGTGACCAGATGAAGTCCAGTACGGGATCTAACAGCAACTTTTGATGCACCGTGTGTGGGAGATTCTCAGGATGAAGAAGAGAGTACTGATAAACCACCTCCGTGCCTATTCTGAGGCAGCCTCAGGTCCAGGCCCGAGGCAACCGATCCACAATGATGACAATGATGAATAAAATCATTTGGCTTCACGCTTAAAGGCTGTGGAAAGATATTTTGGGGTGTTACATTTCAATGCTGTAAGGCAATAAGATGTTCTCTGGTATATTGACTGTAAATGCCAATGCTTGCAAAATGCCTTTGATGGTGTTATGACAGAAATCAGGCAGTCAATGTTTGATTGTTTGGCATGGAGAGTCAACAATTGGATACACAAGTCAAGGACCTTACTAGGAAATAGAGCACCTCCATGCGTGATGAAGCTCCGTCTGTCAATTTGTCTGTGTCTGGGACAAGGAGAGATGCTGGGTCTGCAGCAAGAAGAGATGCTGGGTTTGTACAGATAAGAGACACGGTGGAGTTGGGACAGGAAGGGAGCCTTCTGGGGCAACAGAATGCAACTGGAGGCCCACGCCGGGAAGAGAGTGGCGTTGCTGTTCACAGACACAAACTACCAGTGAAGATCCAGTTTCCCAGCTTTGGAGTGAAGATCATCCTACTGCACTTTTACCCCAAGCCATGAGACTCCTGAACAGGTAATCAAATGGCTACCCGGACTATTTGCATTGTGCCCCCCCCAACCCCTCTTTTACGCTGCTGCTACTCTCTGTTTATCATAAATGCATAGTCACTTTAACTATACATATATGTACGTACTACCTCAATTGGCCCGACCAACCAATGCTCCTGCACATGCATTGTGTCCCGCCATCCACCACCCTCGAACCCCTCTTTTACGCTACTGCTACTCTCTGTTCATCATATATGCATAGTCACTTTAACCATATCTACATGTACATACTACCTCAATCAGCCTGACTAACTGGTGTCTGTATGTAGCCTCGCTACTTTTATAGCCTCGCTACTGTTTTTCACTGTGTTTTTACTGTTGTTTTTATTTCTTAACTTACCTATTGTTCACCAAATACCTTTTTTACACTATTGGTTAGAGCCTGTAAGTAAGCATTTCACTGCAAGGTCTACACCTGTTGTATTCGGCACACGTGACAAATAAACTTTGATTTGAACCCATCCTTTGAGCAAGCATTTGTCTTGGCAGATGGACAAAGCCATTCTGCCTGTGGACATACCAAGATGCTCTACACTTTCCGAGAGGACTTATGGTTGGTGGAAACCTTTTGTAATGCACAAGTCACACCTGGCCTTCCCCATTGTGCTGGGTCTGGACTTCCTGTGCAAGACTGGCGCATTACTCAACTTCTGCACAGGCATGTATGGAGCATGACATGAAGGACGGCAGGAGTACCATCCTTTTCTCCAGTGCAAGGTCGGATGGGACGAACCCAGCTGTGAAGGATCATCAGTGGTAGGGCTATATCTTGCAGCACCCCCCCAGTGACCATCTGAGGGACAGCCACATCAAGGCTCTTGTGGGAAGGGTTGATGTGGACACATCCACTAAGGAAGCCTTACATAATATTTGGCACCAATGGTCAAAGGTCTGTACACACTGACTGGGTGAACAGCCAATCAGAAAAAGGCTTGTTGAGTATCCCCAATGAAGAAGGTTGTGATTGAGGAGGAGGTGAAGGTAATGGTTAAAGACTGCATTCAACCATCCACATCTCCCTGGGCTGCTCTGGTTGTTCTTGTTAAGAAGAAGGATGGCAACATCTGATTCTGTCTCGACTACCGAGGTCTGAATTCAAAAGCACACCTCGATGCCACTCTGACATCAATGCAAATGTAATCTCAAAACAAATCAAAATCAAATTCTATTTGTCACATGCGCCGAATACAAGTGTAGACCATTCCGTGAACTGCTTACTTACAAGCCCTTAACCAACAATGCAGTTCAAGAAAGAGTTAAGAAAATGTTTACTAAATAAAATAAAGTTTTAAAAAATCATAAAAAGTAACACACAAAAATAAAAAAAACAAGTATTCAGACCCCTTGACATTTTCCACATTTTGTTACGTTACAGCCTTATTCTAAAATGGATTAAATATGAACAATTCCTCATCAATCTATACACAATACCCCATAATGACAAAGCGAAAACAGGTTTTTAGAAATTTTTGCAAATGTAATACAAATAAAAAAGATACCTTATTTAAATAGGTATTCAGACCCTTTGCTATATGACTCAATTGAGCTCAGGTGCATCCTGTTTCCATTGATCGTCCTTGAGATGTTCCTACATCTTGATTGGAGTAAATTCAATTGATTGAACATGATTTGGAAAGGCACACACCTGTCTATACAAGGTCCAACAGTTAACAGTGCATGTCAGAGCTAAAAACCAAGCCACGAGGTCAAAGGAATCGTCCGTAGAGCTCCGAGACATAACTGGTGAAGGGTGGCAAAAAAATTATTCTCCATTGAAGGTCCCCAAGAACACAGTGTTCTCCATCATTCTTAATAGGGAGAAGTTTGGAACCACCAAGACTCTTTCTAGAGCTGGCCCCCGGCCAAACTGAGCAATTGGGGAGAAGGGCCTTGGTCAGGGAGGTGACCAAGAACCGTCCTGTTGGAAGGTAAACTTTCTCCCCAGTCTGAGGTACTGAGTGCTATGGGCTATTATGTGTAGATTGATGAGAGAACTTAATTTTTATTTTTTTATCAATTTCATAATAAGGCTGTCATAACAAAGTGGAAAAAGTCAAGGGATCTGAATACTTTAACTTTTCCGAATGCACTGTATATGTAAAGACTAGATTAAATCAAGAATAGTCTATCACATGTGAATTATATATTATCACTTGTGAATGATGCCCAGCATAAGGCACGAAACAATGCCTATTATTTTTTTTATTAAGCACATGGATCTACTTTACAATGGGTGTAGAGCCTAACGGTCATACATAAGCAGCACATGAGTTTCAAGTTTGCGGAAGAAAATTTTCACAAAAATGCACCTTTTATTAACGCTATGAATTTACTAACGGACAATCTAACAGCACAGTTTCAGTCACCAATGCTCTGGATAACATAACAGCCTAACCAGCTCTCCTTGGGCGACTAATGTTCAGTGAGCTCATTTATGTCTGGAAGTAGCTAGCAAGTTAGCTTGGGTGCTTGACTGCGGTTGTTAGAACAGAATGCTCAGATAAACCCTTAAAGAGATGGGCGGGACTAAAGCTTAAGAGGGTGTGAACAATGCTGAATGGGTGTAGACAAAGAAGAGCTCTCCTGTAGTAGTACCAAAACATTCAAAGGCCATTTTCTCAAAAGTGAGTTGACAAGTTTATCAACTTTCAAAGCAAAGTTACTTTCCCATTGTTCCTCAACTGTAGTGTATGATATACTGTTTTGTAGCTCTAAGTCTCTACTTTTATCCAATGCAAAAAACACAATTTCAAATTTTGCTACATACGACCGATTTGACCCGGTCGTCTCATATAATGCCGTCAATTTAAGCTAGAGATATCCGCTTAAGTCGCACTTCTGCGTCTAAAGTGAAAGGTGACAGAGTTAGATCTGTGTTCGTCACACCATGTGACAACCCGAAAATCGGTCTTCTCACAAAATTGTCTTTAGCGTCCAAACAGTTTGGCATATTGTGTCCTCTCTGTGGAAAGATGAGACTCTCACGAACACATACATGTCAGTTGTTTTGCTCTAGGACGCCGACAGGCCTCACAAGACTCATCTGAAGGTCCCCCGTAGCATTTGAAAAAATTGTATGGAAGTAAAAAAAAATGGGTGAAATACTTAAATGTTTCCTGATCTTTCTTTTGTCTCTCAGATACAGGACAGACACTTCAGAACAAACTTCCTTTTGTTTTTTGGGGGGTGGGGGAATCTGTTGTTCCATGTAGTGAGTCTGTTGTTCTATACGTTTGTATGGGCTAATAGCAGTAAGGCCAAATATAGTTTTTACATACAGTATTTTCTTTTGATACTTCAAGGGGTCTTAAAATTCTAAATCAAATACACTACATGACCAAAAGTATGTGGGACACCTGCTCGTCGAAAATCTCATTCCAAAATCATGGGCATTAACATGGAGTTAGTTTCCCCGTTGCTGCCATAACAGCCTCCACTCTTCTGGGAGGGCTTTACACTAGATGTTGGAACATTGCTGCGAGGACTTGCTTCCATTTAGCCACAAGAGCATTGGTGAGGTCGGGCACTTATGCTGGGCAAATAGGCCCACAGTCGGCGTTCCAATTCATCCCAAAGGTATTCGATGGGATTGAGGTCAGGGCTCTGTGCAGGCCAGTGAAGTTCTTCCACCCTGATCTCAACAAATCTTTTCTGTATGGACCTCGCTTTGTGCACGGGGGCATTATCATGCTGAAACACTAAAGGGCCTTACCCAAAGTGTTGCCACAAAATTTGAAGCACAGAATCGTCTAGAATGTCTTTGTATGCTTCACTGTAACTATCGGGTGATTGTGGAGGCCAGGTCATCTGATGCAGCACTCCATCACTCTCCTGCTTGGTCAAATAGCCCTTACACAGCCTGGAGGTGTGTTTTGGGTCATTGTCCTGTTGAAAAACAAATGATAGCCCCACTAAGCGTAAACCAGATAGCATGGCGCATTACTGCAGAAATGCTGTGGTAGCCATGCTGGTTAAGTGTGCCTTGAATTCTAAATAAATCATAGACAGTGTCACCAGCAAAGCACCATCATACCACCTCCTCCATGCTTCACAGGGGGAACCATACATGCGGAGATAATCCATTCACCTACTCTGCATCTCATAAAGACCAAAAAATCTAAAGTTTGGACTCATTGAACCAAAGGACAGATTTCCACCAGTCTAATGTCCATTGCGGGTGTTTCTCGGCCCAAGCAAGTCCCTTCTTCTTATTGGTGTCCTTTCTTAGTGGTTCCTTTGCAGCAATTTGACCATGAAGGCCTGATTCACGCAGTCTCCTCTGAACAGTTGATGTTGAGATGTGTCTGTGAAAGTGAAGCATTTATTTGGGATTCAATCTGAGGTGCAGTTAACTCTAATGAACTTATCCTCTGCAGCAGTGGTAACTCTTGGTCTTCCTTTCCTGTGGTGGTCCTCATAAGAGCTAGTTTCGCCATAGCGCTTGATGTTTTTTTGCGACTGCACTTGAAGAAACTTTCAACGTTCTTGAAATATTCCGTATTGACTGACCTTCATGTCTTAATGTAATGATGGACTGTCGTTTCTCTTTGCTTATATGAGCTGTTGCCATAACATGGACTTGGTCTTTTACCAAATAGGGCCATCTTCTGTATACCACCCCATACCTTGTCACAACACAACTGATTGGCTCAAACGCATTAAGAAATTCCACAACATAACTTTTAACAAGGCACACCTGTTAATTGAAATGCATTCCAGGTGACTGGTAGAGAGAATGCCAAGAGTTTGCAAAGCTGTCATCAAGGCAAAGGGTGGCTACTTTGAAGAAGAAAATATATTTTGATTTGTTTAACACTTTTTTGCTTACTACATGATTCCATATGTGTTATTTCATAGTTTTGTAGTTATTCTACAATGCAGAAAATAGTACAAATAAAGAAAAACCCTTGAATGAGTAGGTGTGTCCATACTTTTGACTGGTACTGTAGGTATTCAGACTATGTAGGTCTCCTCCTGACAACACCACTACTGAGGTGTCACCCGCCAAAGCATGTAGGCTAAGAGTAAGGAGCTTAACGTCCATTATCTAAATGACCGCTGACGCGCCTCCATTAGTACTGATGACTGTATTCATGATAATGTATCCAGGAACACTCTATAACATGTGACCGTGCTCTCCCTGCTCTCCTCCGACATATTTTATTTGAACAGATTCTGTCGGTCGCGCTTGGCTTTGCTCTCTCCGTTCGTCCCCCTAATGAGATTTGTGCTCCCAATTAGAGAAGGATCGTTATGATGAGGGCTGACGATCTCTTAGTACAGCACATTAAAGGGATGTGCGACAGTCACCCCCAGCACTAATTAAGTCAATTCAATTTCCTAGCGTGGAATCGGCGGAACCTGGAATCACAGGAATTTCCTTTAGGACACACGTCTTCGATGTTTCCGCATCCCAAATGGATCCTTGGATTCTCAACAAGCATGAACGGGCCAGTTAATAAGGAGCCGAGATGATTCCTATACCACCCGGTGCTGGAAGGCAATCTAGGACTCCAATCGAAAGTCAAATAGCAAATTTGTGGTTATAAGAACGTCTCCAAAAGTAGAGAATCAGCAACATTCTCAGTTAGGCAGTGGGATGGTTGAGCTGAAGGTCACTGGGGCTGCTGTGGAGGAGAGAATCTCTCCCTTACACACACCCCCTTTATGCTGATTGCAGTAAAATTATAAGTAGAGAAGAAGATACATTTGTATTGACTCGGTCTAATTATAATTCCTTCATTGTGAGGTGTATTAGTACAATCAGGCTTGAAATGAGGTGCCTGAAATAACGTCTTTATAAGGGGATCCAGTCAAATGAACAGCACTGATGGGTTTTGGCATGGTGCTGCTTGGTTATTTATTGCACTTATGTATCAGTTTGTATATTTAGCATGCTTTTATACCGAGACCGGTGAGATCTTTATGTGAGCAAATGGATGTTTATTGGACTCGTAAACCAAAGCGAGTTGACCTATGTGTTTGTGTAGTGTGTGTTGGCCTCCGACTCTCTTTCTCACACACACACAGTAAAACATACACACAGTAAAACACACACACACCACTATAAATAGAGGTTTTTGCCAATTTAGACTCATCCTTACAATCCTGTCATTAACTAAACTTGCTGAAAGAAATGGAGACCTGCACACTGTCAAACTTTTCTACCAAGGCCAACCATACGAAAATGAGAGCGAGCGATCACGTCTTGTACATTCACAGCACAAGTCGCAGTTAGTTTCACATTGTGCTTTGCAATCCGTCAACTGGGGGGTTGTGAAGATCACATCCCACACACACATGATGCACATGCGCACACACAGACACATTTTCTCTCACACACATACATGACGACAACACACACACACACACACACACACACACAAAGAAAGTGGGACCCACAAAGCCCCATCTCACCCCCTACTGAGAATGCATAGAACCTAAAACTATTCCTCCCCATGTAGAGTAATGGTGACCTTGGAAAATGCTGGAGGGCATTATTTTTAGAATGTGTTTACACCTGTGTGTGCGTGCGGCAGTTCTGCTTAGCAAAAGTGGCCCAATAGGCGGCTCACATTCCATGCCCAGGGCCAAGCCGGCGAGCCGGGCTTCTTACCCGTTTCAAGTTTGAGAATAGGGTTTTGTGTGGTGGAGATAATGCACAGTGAGGGACTGGTTATTTGAGCCACAAAAACCAACGCTGTTAAATAGAACAGAACAAAATGGTGTTCACAGTAGGATTGTGTTTGTGATATTGATGTATGAGAATTAAACTCTTGCACTGGCTGTTTCTCCCTGTTTTTCTCCCTTTTCTCTCACTTTCTCTCACTGCTTCTCTCTATTTCTCTTTCTGTCTCTTTCTCTACTTCCTCTGTCTCTCTCTCTTTCCAGCATTCTGTGAGGAGGGGTGTAGGAGCGGAGGTACCTGTGTGTCGCCCAACACCTGCATCTGCCCCTCAGGCTTTACGGGACGTCACTGTGAGACAGGTATGACTGTAGTAACACACTGTTGAAAAATATATGTTGATTGAATGTACAATTGTATGGCAACCTGATACAAAAGGATTGTAAGTCTGCTCAACAAAATGGCATTGAAGTTGACTCAACGTACAACTGTAAGTGTAAAGCAACCAGCTGCAATAGGTTTGTGAGTTTGCTCAACATGTGGGCATATACTGTAGCTGAACTTACATACAGTTGAAGTTTACATACACCTTAGCCAAATACATTTTGGTTTTTCACAATTCCTGACATTTAATCCTTGTAAAAGTTCCCTGTCTTAGGTCAGTTAGGATCACCACTTTATTTTAATAATGTGAAATGTCAGAATAATAGAAGAGATAATGATTTATTTCATATTTTATTTCTTTCATCACATTCCCAGTGGGTCAGGAGTTTACATACACTCAATTAGTATTGGGTAGCATTGCCATTAAATTGTTTAACTTGGGTCAAACATTTCGGGTAGCCGTCCACAAGCTTCCCACAATAAGTTGGGTGAATTTTAACCCATTCCTCCTGACAGAGCTGGTGTAACTGAGTCAGGTTTGTAGGTCTCCTTGCTCGCACAAGCTTTTTTAGTTCTGCCCACACATTTTCTATAAGATTGAGGTCAGGGCTTTGTGATGGCCACTCCAATACCTTGAATTTGTTGTCCTTATTGTCCATTTGGAAGACCCATTTGCGACCAAGCTTTAACTTCCTGATTGATGTCTTGAGAGGTTGCTTTAATTATCCACATAATTTTCCTTCTCATGATGCTATCTATTTTTTGAAGTGCACCAGTCCCTACTGCAGCAAAGCACCCCCACAACATGATGCTGCCACCCCCGTGCTTCACGGTTGGGATGGTGTTCTTCGGCTTGCTCTTCGCCAAACGTGTTCTTTGGCAAACATAACGATGGTCATTATGGCCAAACAATTCTATTTTTGTTTCATCAGACCAGAATAGTACGATCTTTGTCCCCATGTGCAGTTGCAAACCGTAGTCTGGCTTTTTTTATGGCGGTTTTGGAGCAGGAGCTTCTTCCTTGCTGAGCGGCCTTTCAGGTTTTGTTGACATAGGACGCGTTTTACTGTGGATATAGATACTTTTGTACCTCTCTCCTCCAGCATCTTCACAAGATCCTTTGCTGTTGTTTTGCGATTGATTTGCACTTTTCGCACCAAAATACGTTCATCTCTAGGAGACAGAATGCGCCTCCTTCCTGAGCGGTATGATGCTGCGTGGTCCCTTAGTGTTTATACTTGCGTACTATTGTTTGTACAGATGAACGTGATACCTTCAGGCGTTTGGAAATTGCTCCCAATGATGAGCCAGACTTGTGGACGTCTAAAAAAAAAAACTGAGGTCTTGGCTGATATGTTTTGATTTACCCATGATGTCAAGCAAAGAGGCACTAATTTTGAAGGTAGGTCTTGAAATACATCCACAGGTAACCCTCCAATTGACTCAAATTATGTAAATTAGCCTATCAGAAGCTTCTAAAGCCATGACATCATTTTCTGGAATTTTCCAAGCTGTTTAAAGGTACTGTCAACTTAGTGTATGTAAACTTCTGACCCACTGGAATTGTGATACAGTGAATTATAAGTGAAATAATCTGTCTGTAAACAATTGTTGGAAAAATGACTTGTGTCATGCACAAAGTAGATGTCCTAACCAACTAACAAGACATTTGTGGAGTGGTTGAAAAATGAGTTTTAATGACTCCAGCCTAAGTGTATGTAAACTTCCGACTTCAACTGTTCATTCTCAAGTTGAATTGTATGTTCACTCAACTTTGAATTTTAGGTTGAGTGAACATGCAATTCAACTTGAGAATTGAGTCTACCTTATTTGCATATTTCCCAGAGTTCCTTGCCTTTTCTAGTGAATTGTAGTTACCACCCATGACTGTTTGTTAGCAACAGAGACATGGTTTTTGTGTGGTTTTCAATGTAAATATGTTATCTTTAAACTCTGTATGACAATGCATTACACACACTGAGTGTACAAAACACCTTCCTAATACTGAGTTGAACCCCATTTTGCCATCAGAACAGCTTCAATTTGGACACTACAAGGTGTCGAAAGCGTTCCACAGGGATGCTGGCCCATGTTGACTCCAATGCTTTCGGCAGTTGACTGGTTGTCCTTTGAATGGAGCATTCTTGATACACATGGGAGACTGTTGAGCATAAAAAAACAGCAGTGGTGCTGTTCTTGATGTACTCAAACTAGTGTGCCTGGCTCCTACTACCATACCCCTTTCAAAGGCACTGAAATCTTTTGTCTTGCCTGTTCACGCTTTGAATGACACACATAACAATCCATGTCTCAATTGTCTAAAGGATTAAAAATGCCTCTTTAACCTGTCTCCTCCCATTCATCTACACTGATTGAAGAGGATTTAACAGGTGATATCAATAAGGGAGCATAGCTTTTACCTGGATTCACTTGGTCAGTCTGTCATGGAAATGTGTTTCCGACGTAACCGTCCGAGGGGGCTACAACAGACTTCTTCCGTCTAGTTAGACTGTAAACTCTCCTTCCAGACTCACATTAAGCATCTCCCATCCAAATTACATCTAGAATTGGCTTCCTATTTCGCAACAAATCATCCTTCACTTATGCTGCCAAACATACCCTCGTAAGACTGACTATCCTACCGATCCTTGACTTCGGCGATGTCATTTATAAAGTAGCCTTCAACACTCTACTCAGCAAATTAGATGCAGTCTATCACAGTGCCATCCGTTTTGTCACCAAGCCCCATATACTACCCACCACTGCGACCTGTATGTTCTCGTTGGCTGGCCCTCGCTTCACATTTGTCACCAAATCCACTGGCTCCAGGTCAACTATAAGTCTTTGCTAGGTAAAGCCCTGCCTTATCTTAGCTCACTGGTCACCATAGCAGTACCCACCTGTAGCACGCGCTCCAGCAGGTATATTTCACTGGTCATCCCCAAAGCCTATTCCTCCTTTGGCCGCCTTTCCTTCCAGTTCTCTGCTGCCAATGACTGGAACGAATTGTAAAAATCACTGAAGCTGGAGACTCATATCTCCCTCACTAACTTTAAGCATCAGCTGTCAGAGCAGCTCACAGATCACTGCACCTGTACATGACCCGTCTGTAAATAGCCCATCCAACTACCTCATCCCCATATTTTAATTTTTTTTGCTCCTTTGTCTCTATTTGCATCTCTACTTGCACATTCATCTTCTGTACATCTATCACTC
Source organism: Salvelinus alpinus (assembly GCF_045679555.1). Lineage (NCBI taxonomy): Eukaryota > Metazoa > Chordata > Actinopteri > Salmoniformes > Salmonidae > Salvelinus > Salvelinus alpinus. The sequence continues at coordinate 3,032,675 of NC_092118.1, read as the reverse complement.
CAGTGTTTAATTGCTAAATTGTAATTACTTCGCCATTAAGGCCTATTTATTGCCTTACCTCCCTAATCTTACCTAATTTACACACACCATATATCGATTTTTTCCTATTGACTGTACGTTTGTTTATTCTGTGTTGTTGTTTTTGTCGCACTGCTTTGCTTTATCTTGGCCAGGTTGCAGTTGTAAATGAGAACTTGTTCTCAACTGGCCTACATGGTTAAATAAAAGTGCACTGTCAACTGTAGGACCTTATATAGACAGCTGTGTGCCTTTCCAAATAATTTCCAATCAATTGAATTTACCACAGGTAGACTTGAATGAAGTTGTAGAAACATCTCAAGGATGATCAATGGAAACAGAATTCACCTGAGCTCAATTTCGAACCCCATTGCAAAGCATCTGAATACTTATGTAAATAAGGTGTTTCTGTTTTTTATTTGTAACAAATTTGCTAATGTTGCTAAACCTGTTTTCGCTTTGTCATTATGGGATATTGTGCGTAGATTTATTAGGAAAAATATATATTTAATCCATTTTAGATTAAGGCTGTAACGTAACAAAATGTCTGAATACATTCCGAATGCACTGTATCATAGAAACTCAACAGATATCTAAGTAATAGGTGCAATAAATCCAACTACTAACTTATTAGATTAATAAATTTAAAAAATTATGTTAAGATGTATGACCATCTTGAAACAATTCCATATGTCAGCTTCGAACTTCCGCACCACAATGTGCACATCAGACTCCCAGCGATCAGATAACTTGTTTCCCTCAAATGCACTTCTTCCTGATGAGCACTCTGTCACCTTCAGTGATTGTCGATGCTATCACTTTTGAGTCCCAACTGCATTTGTTGGCCCTCTGACTCTTTGTAGATTTCATAGCCCACTCGTAAGCGTACTTCAATTTTCTTCTTCGCTGTTTAGTATAGTTCTGGTGTATGGCTGCATTGTTGCCAGCTGGATTCAGTCCAAAACAAAGGTCAATGGGTAACCGAGCTTGTCGCACAAACATGACAAAGAATGGAGTCTCACCTGTTGTGTCATTGTGAGTGCAATTGTATGCATGCAATAGGGGTTTCACACAATGCCTCCACTCTCCTTTTCTCTTGTCACTCAGTGTGCCTAACATGTCCAATAAAGTTATTTTGAAGCTGTGGTATCCCAGGAGGTCTACCCCGGGGGGGGGGGTGGTAATAGAGGAGAGGTATGTGAGGCGATGTCGACTCCCTCTGCTGGGAATACGGGAGCTGGGCACCCCGACACAGACAGTGGAGGTAATTAGAGGAAAGTGCCAACCAGCCGTGGAGGCCAAATAAAAGGAGTACAGTGGCACACCGCAAGAGAGAAGGTGGGGGGGAGACCGACACCAAGCGAAAGGAGAGAAGATGTGATTCTCTTTATGTTTATTTTCTGTCTTTGTAAAGTTGTTTTTGTGGACTCAAGCCTCCCTGTCTCTGTGTTAATCTCTGCACGCTCAACCCAACACCCCACGGTTTACCACATATGGTGGAGAATGCGGGCATCTCAGTAGCTTTGGGTGCCGCGAGGTCGAGCGTACGGAGATTACCATGGAGGAGCTGGTGGCTCAGTTCATCCTCAGCCAGCAGAAGCAACAGGCTCTCCAGGAGCAAGCACGGGAGGAGCAGCACCAACAAACCCGCAGACTGGTAGCGGAGGTAGCCCAGTTGAAGGTTGGGAGGGCTCAGGAGTCAGGCCCGAATCAGTTCTTGGTTCAGTTAAGGGAGGAAGATGACGTGGAGTCGTATTTGTGCACCTTCGAGAGGACGGCACAGAGGGAAGGATGGCCCAACTGGGCCAGCCTGTTGGCACTCTACCTCTCTGGGAAGGCCCAGAAGGCCTACTTTGATTTGAACACCGACCAAGCCGCGAATTATGAGGGACTCAAACGGGATATACTGAGCCATTATGGGTTCAATCTCGCACGCCGTGCACAACTGGTCCACGACTGGGCCTTTGACCCCACCCTTTCCCCCCGTGCCCAGATGAGCGACCTGGTGCGCCTGACCAAGGGCTGGCTACTGAGGGAAGTACCGTCCCTCCTGATGCTCGACAAGCTCATCCTGGATAAATACCTCCGGGCCCTGCCATACGAGATGAAGAAGACGGTGAGCATGCAGAACCCCCAGAGCCTGAAGGAATTGCTGACCGCAATTGATAACCGCTGACATATCACCATTTCAGCTGGTAGGCTTGTTTCAGATGTGTTAAATTGCTTAGATAATACAAATAATTGTGCTGCCTTATTCATAGACCTTTCCACTGTTGACCATCACATTCTCATTCAAAGGTTGACTGAAATAGGCCTGGATCAGGCCTCTTGTAAGTGGTTTGAGAATTATCTGTCAGACAGGACACTGATTTCAGATGGTGTTAAGTCTAGTTTCCTGGATATTATGAAAGGTGTAACACAGGGGTTGTTATTGGGACCTTTTCTCTTTACTATGTTTTAGACCAATATTATTTATATATCTGTTAACTTGTAATTAGTCTGTATGCTGACGATACTGTTATCTATGCCACTGCCCCAACTGTAGACCAGCCGTTGTTAGAGCTGCAATCTGACTTGGTTGCCTTACAAAAAGCCCTGGTTGGTTTAAAACATGTATTTAATGTGGTGAGAACTAAATATATGTTCTATAATTCTTGCAAAATCTTTTAGATGGACTACATATTTATGAATTGAAGGGTGCTCTCAACGATTGGGTTCCCGCCTATAAATATCTGAGCATTTGAATTGACAAGGATTTAACATTTTAAAAAACATACTGGTGAGCTTGTTAAAAAGCTAAGATTCAACCCTTTCCACTCGTACCAGTATACAGGTTAAAAATTGCCGATTTGGGCACTATTAAGCACCTAAATTGGAACGTAGTGGCTGGCTGTACAGTAACATACCAGACATGCGTTAGAGTTCTGGCTTTGCACTGTATGGTTTTTGACTGACAGCCGTTCGCCAATCGCGACAAGAAGTTGTCCCCATCCCTCCCGCTAATTGGGTAACTTTGCATATTTTTTGTTGTCTGATCATTGTCACTGTAAATTAAGATGACCAAATGTATTTTTGAAAGACAAGACGTTCAGGATTATAAAAAATACCACTTTGATGTCATAAAGCAAGCCATGTGCACTTCACATCTCCGAATCATAAAAACGCATATACATTGTCAGAGTTTAAGATCAATATGTTTGATGTACAGTTACAAGATTACATGTCGTCATACCCTGGGTTGTTTCGAACAGAATGAACCTATGTTTTATTGTTAAAAAACTTGCGCTCATCACTCCTTTCGATGCGCACCAAAATTACGGTCTGTGTCTCTGAACTGCCTTGTCAAAGCCAAACACTGTAAGATCCTATTTTGTAACTTAGCTAGTCGTGTAAGCAATAGAACAGGCTTTCAAATCATGCCAACGTGACCTAGATTGCGATTTTTAATGGACCGTTGTTGGATTGCGTAAACAGAAGTAATTGTGTAATGGCGGGATGCAGGGTTGTGTTCCACACGAAACAACTGTAAGTGTGCTTCCTCTAGTTACTCAATGACACAGCTAGGAGAGCTAAAAACAGTACCTTAGGGAGTGAAAGTTATTTATAGTAAGGGTTACATGGAGAAAATTGGACCTCTGAAATGAAAATGGATGGCCCTCCCTTCAGCAAAATATATTTTACCTAAACCCTCCCTGAATGATTGAGAAGAAAAAAAACAATGACCCTCCCACTATACCCCAAAAAAATAATTCAAATATAAAGTGGATAGTAGAGATCATCCTTAGCATTCCCGCCCCCCTCACTTCTTAGACAGACCAGATCCTTAGATATGCTATTTTAGAAACTTTATTTCATTCTGTAAGCAGTGGTGGTTCCAGCCTTTGTGGCTCCCTGGGTGAATGCCCCCCTTCAGCGCACCCCGCCAAAAAAAAATATCACGATTCTGCACTAACTGGAATTTTTATTCAGACATTTGGAACAACACAAATAAATAATCGTAACATTTAAAACTATATAAATATTTTAAAAATAAGACTCATAAATTTCAAAAATAAGTTAGAAAACAAATTGTAGTATATAAATACAAATAAAAAATAATATAATTATTTCACTATTACCCTATTGCTAACAAAAAACACGCTAAATAAACTAAACTGCACAAATCCTATTTCACACAAATACACAAACACACTTATAAAGAAGAGACCCTGATTATTACACGATTGCGCTTCAAACATGAAACACACAAACTAAATTGCACAACTAATTGCATTGGTACTGTACAAAATTAGAGGTACGCTATTTGATAGATTCCCCCTCTCCCCCTACCTCGGGCTTCTAGTGGGAGACCTGAGGTCAACCTACCCCTGCCCCATCTCGTACTTCTGAGTGGGAGACCTTCCCAGGGAGTAGCCTGTCTAGCTCACAAACTAGAATCAGGGCGCCCACTCCGACAAGGTTAATTGACCCACAGTCCCACTCGATGACATATCATTGACGTGAAGTGCAAATGAGCAATAGAAAACCGATCGCGCAAATGTCACCATTCCTAATTTGTTTTTGTGCGGGCGCCCTGTGCCGCCCTCGGCAAGATGCCGCCCTGGGCATCTGCCCATGTCGCCTATACCTAAATCCTCCACTGCCTGTAAGCATTACATGGAATGCTTACAGGAATTTCGATTGCACACAGGGCTGCGTGAAAGAAGGTTGTGGGATCCCAGACCACTGTGGACAAAAGTAGGGGTGGAAAGATCTATATTATAATAAAATCATTGAATTAATCTATCATCGTATTTTCAGGTCAGAGAAAAAAAGCCTTATATAAACATTTCATGCGATTCTACGTCATTTTACAGATTTCTGTTTTAATACAACACAAATCACCAGAATTACAGAGTAATGGACAGAGAGAGAGGCCTACGTGTTCATCTTCTATTTATCCAATGCAAAATCAGTGTCTCGTTTGCAACGAAACTGTCCCTGTTTGCAAATAATTTAATCTGAGACATCATTAGGAACCTTTAGAAAAATGTCAGCTTTAACTGCTGTCTACTCTTCTTCTTTAACCCAATGAGAGAAGGTTTTAAGTGTTTCCCTAAAAGCTGTCTGGGTTTAAACATTTATTTTACAGAAAGTGAATGGCTTTCAATTGGTAGTGAAAGTAATTTTTTCCCTCCGCGGCTATAGAAAGTTGTAGCTCAGCCACTGAACGTCAGAGAAATGACAGAATTAATTTTTCTTCACAACCGATCCCTCTTGTTGTTAGTAAAGTCTAATTTAAAACGAAGATGTTGAAATGAATTATGCCTACTTAAATGTGTCTACTTTCAGCACCATGAGCTGTCCATTTCCAATTGATTGTGCTACGACTGCTGCTTCAAGTTTCAGCACCACAAGTTACTCAAAACTGTCTCACTGTTAGGTCAATAACTCTGATAAATGCATGATGGACAAGAAACATATTGTTTTTGTTAAAATAAATGATATACTGACCAAAAACTGTGCACATTTTGGAGAGGTGTGTGGCAACTTGGAGACACCAGTTAGTCCTCTCACTCAAATCTTTGTAATTTTCTTGTCTTATTGTAACGACCTGGGTGTCGGTGGGGTGTGAAATCAGACGCAGGAACAGCAGAGCTTCAATGCGGTGATTTTTAATGCCTAACCGGCAAACCAAAATGTCCAACACGGACTTACTGGGTGTCATAAACACCTGTCTGCTAACACGGGAGACAAACCCAGTACACAATACAAAACCCACTCCCGAAATCCACAGCAACAGACGAACAATCCCGCACAAAGAAGCATACAATCTGGCTGGCTAATAAAGCCACCCTAATTGCCAATTACCCCAAACCAGGTGATACAAATAAACACATAAGGAGGGGGAGGAAAAAGAGTCAGTGGCAGCTAGTAGGCCGGTGACGACGACCGCCGAGGCCACCCGAACGGGAAGGAGAGCCTGCCTCGGTTGAAGTCGTGACAGTACCCCCCCTCTGACGCGTGGCTCCCGCAGCGCGCCGACACCGGCCTCGAGGTCGACCCGGAGGACGAGGCGCAGGGCGATCCGGATGGAGGCGATGGAAATCCCTTAACATAGATGGATCCAAAATGTCCTCCACCGGTACCCAGCACCTCTCCTCCGGACCGTACCCCTCCCAGTCCACGAGGTACTGCAGGCCCCTCACCCGGCGTCTTGAGTTCAGAATGGCCCGTATCGTATACGCCGGGGACCCCTCGATGTCTAGAGGGGGGGGAGGGACCTCCGGCACCTCACCGTCCTGCAGGGGACCAGCTACCACCGGCCTGAGGAGAGACACATGAAACGAGGGGTTAATACGATAATAGGAAGGGAGTTTTAATCGATAACACACCTCGTTTATTCTCCTCAGGACTTTGAAGGGCCCTACACACTGCGGCCTCAGCTTCCGGCAGGGCAAGCGGAGGGGTAGGTTTCGGGTCGAGAGCCAGACCCTTTCCCCCGGTACAAACACGGGGGCCTCACTGCGGTGGCGGTCAGCGCTCCTCTTCTGCCTAGTAGTAGCTTGTTGGAGGGACTCCTGGACGGCCCTCCAGGTCTCTTTGGAGCGCTGTACCCACTCCTCCACCGCAGGAGCCTCGGTCTGGCTCGGATGCCATGGTGCCAGGACCTGCTGGTACCCCAACACACACTGAAAGGGGGACACATTAGTAGAGGAGTGGCGTAGGGAGTTCTGGGCCATCTCGGCCCAGGGAATGTATCTCGCCCACTCCCCTGGCCGGTCCTGGCAATACGAACGCAGAAACCTACCCACCTCCTGGTTCACTCTTTCCACCTGCCCATTACTCTCGGGGTGAAAACCGGAAGTCAAGCTGACCGTGACCCCCAGACGCTCCATGAACGCCCTCCATACTCGGGACGTGAATTGGGGGCCCCGATCAGAAACGATGTCCTCCGGCACCCCGTAGTGCCGGAAGACGTGAGTGAATAAGGCCTCCGCAGTCTGTAGGGCAGTAGGGATACCGGGCAACGGGAGGAGACGGCAGGACTTAGAAAACCGATCCACAATGACCAGAACCGTAGTGTTTCCCTGAGAAGGGGGGAGATCGGTCAGGAAGTCTACGGACAGATGAGACCATGGTCGTTGTGGAACGGGGAGGGGTTGCAACTTCCCTCTAGGAAGGTGCCTAGGAGCCTTACTCTGAGCGCATACCGAACAGGAGGAGACATAAACCCTAACGTCCCGAGCTAAGGTAGGCCACCAATACCTCCCCCGAAGGCTCCCCACTGTCCTCGTCACCCCAGGGTGACCCGAGGAGGGTAGGACATGAGCTCACCGAATCAGTCGGTCCCGAACACCAAGCGGTACGTACTTACGGCCCGCCGGACACTGAGGAGGCGCGGGTTCCGCCCGTAGCGCCCGCTCGATGTCCGAGTCCACCTCCCATACCACTGGCGCTATCAGCCTCGAGGCGGGGATGATGGGAGTGGGTTCGGTGGTCCTATCCTCCGTGTCGTAAAGGCGGGACAATGCGTCAGCCTTTACGTTTTGGGAGCCTGGTCTATAGGACAACGTGTACCGAAACCGGGTGAAAAACATGGCCCACCTTGCCTGACGCGGGTTCAGTCTCCGAGCTGCCCGAATATACTCCAGATTCTGGTGGTCGGTCCAGATGAGAAAGGGGTGCTTAGCCCCCTCAAGCCAGTGTCTCCACACCTTCAGAGCCCTGACCACCGCTAACAACTCCCGATCCCCCACATCATAGTTACGCTCCGCTGCACTGAGCTTACTAGAGAAGAAAGCGCAGGGGCGGAGTTTTGGTGGCGTACCCGAGCGCTGTGATAGCACGGCACCCACCCCAGCCTCGGACGCGTCCACCTCCACTATGAATGCCAAAGAGGGATCCGGATGCGCCAACACGGGAGCATCCGTGAACAGAGCCTTCAACCTGTTGAAAGCTCCGTCCGCCGCCGCCGACCACCGCAACCGCACCGGGCCCCCCTTTAGCAGTGAGGTAATGGGAGCCGCCACCTGGCCAAAACCCCGGATAAATCTCCGGTAGTAGTTGGCAAAACCCAAAAACCGCTGCACCTCCTTCACCGTGGTTGGAGTCGGCCAATTACGCACGGCCTTTATGCGGTCACTCTCCACCACCACCCCCGAGGTGGAAATGCGATAACCCAGGAAGGAGACGGCTTGTTTGGAGAACACACACTTCTCAGCCTTGACGTATAGGTCATGCTCCAGCAGTCTGCCAAGCACTTTGCGCACCAGAGATACATGCGCGGCGTGAGTAGTTGAGTAGATCAGAATGTCATCGATATACACAACTACCCCCTGCACGTGCAGGTCCCTGAGAATGTCGTCTACAAAGGATTGGAAAACGGCTGGAGCATTCTTTAACCCATACGGCATGACGCAGTACTCATAGTGGCCCGATGTGGTACTAAATGCGGTTTTCCACTCGTCTCCTTTTCGAATACGCACCAGACTGTACGCGCTCCTGAGGTCCAGTTTTGTAAAGAACTGCGCTCCGTGAAATGATTCCACCGCCGAAGCGATGAGAGGTAGTGGGTAACTAAACCCCACTGTGATGGCATTTAGACCTCTATAATCAATACACGGACGCAAACCTCCCTCCTTTTTCTTCACAAAAAAGAAACTCGAGGAGACGGGTGAGATGGAGGGCCGAATGTACCCCTGTCCCAGAGACTCCGCGACATATGTCTCCATAGCCAACGTCTCCTCTTGGGACAAAGGGTACACGTGACTCTTAGGAAGCGCAGCGTTAACCTGGAGATCTATCGCACAATCCCTACCCGGTCGATGTGGTGGTAATTTCGTCGTTTTCTTTTTACAGAAAGCGATTGCCAAATCGGCATACTCGGGGGGAATGCGCACCGTGGAACCCTGGTCTGGACTCTCCACCGACGTGGCACCAATGGAAACTCCCAGACACCTTCCAGAACACTCCTCTGACCACCCCTGGAGAACCCCCTGTCTCCACGAAATATTGGGATTGTGCCGGGCCAACCAGGGAACACCCAGCACCACTGGAAACGCAGGCGAATCAATAATAAAGAGACTGATACGTTCCCTATGATTCCCCTGCGTTACCATGTCCAGGGGAACTGTGACCTCCCTGACCACCCCTGACCCTAATGGCCGGCTATCTAGGGAGTGAACGGGAAAGGGAGAATCTATCGGCACAAGCGGAACGCCCAACTTACGAGCGAGTCCGCGATCCATAAAGTTCCCAGCTGCACCTGAATCGACTAGTGCCCTATGCTGGGAAGAGGGGAAAAAATAAAGGAAAAAAATTGAGACAAACATGTGACCAACAGGGGGTTCTGGGTGAGTTTGGTGCTGACTCACCTGGGGTGATCGAGAAGCGTTCCGCCTGACATCTCGACTCCCAGACAGACCCCCCCAGCACCGGTCGAACGTGTGTCCTCTCCGACCACAGTTGGTGCAGGGGGGGCCTCCTCCTCCGGTACCCCTAGGCGCGGCCCCTCCCAACTCCATCTGGATGGGAGCCGGGGCGCTGGGTGGTGGAACGCACAGGACCCTCTCCGAACGCCCGCGGGCAGCCAGCAGAGTATCCAGTCGGATGGACATGTCAATAAGTTCATCTAGAGAAAGCGCGATGTCCCGACACGCTAGCTCCCTGCGGACGTCCTCCCGGAGACTACACCGGTAGTGGTCAATAAGGGCCCTGTCGTTCCACCCTGATCCCGCGGCCAAGGTCCGGAACTCCAGCGCGAAATCCTGTGCGCTCCTCTTCTCCTGCCTGAGATGAAATAGTCTCTCACCCGCCGCTCGGCCGTCTGTGGGGTGGTCAAACACGGCACGAAAATGACGGGTAAACTCCGGGTAGTGCTCCTTCGCGGAGTCCGGGCCATTCCAGACTGCGTTGGCCCACTCCAGAGCACGACCCGTTAGGCAGGAGACGAGGACACTCACCCTCTCCGCTCCCGAGGGAGTGGGGCGAACAGTGGCCAGGTATAGCTCCAGTTGGAGTAAGAACCCCTGACAACCTGCCGCTGCTCCATCATAATCCCTCGGGAGCGTAAGACGGAGCGCGCTGGAGCCGGGGGATGAAGAGTCCTGGGGGGGGGGGAGCCGAAGGTGGAGAGAGGAGCCCACTCCTCTCCCATCGCTCCATTCTCTCCATCATTTGGTCCATGGCGGATCCGATCCGATGGAGGACAGTTGTGTGGTGGAGAACCCGTTCCTCCATCGATGGGAGAGGGTTGGCTGCTGCTCCTGCTGACTCCATTTAAATTGGTGCGGGATTCTGTAACGACCTGGGTGTCGGTGGGGTGTGAAATCAGACGCAGGAACAGCAGAGCTTCAATGCGGTGATTTTTAATGCCTAACCGGCAAACCAAAATGTCCAACACGGACTTACTGGGTGTCATAAACACCTGTCTGCTAACACGGGAGACAAACCCAGTACACAATACAAAACCCACTCCCGAAATCCACAGCAACAGACAAACAATCCCGCACAAAGAAGCATACAATCTGGCTGGCTAATAAAGCCACCCTAATTGCCAATTACCCCAAACCAGGTGATACAAATAAACACATAAGGAGGGGGAGGAAAAAGAGTCAGTGGCAGCTAGTAGGCCGGTGACGACGACCGCCGAGCGCCACCCGAACGGGAAGGAGAGCCTGCCTCGGTTGAAGTCGTGACACTTATGCTACACCTACCTTACATTTTCCAGGAATAGTCATATGTTACTGAATGTATCCAGAGTATTGTCAGATTTCCTTATCAACCAATGCGGCGAGAAGTACAGTAAATATAAAACGCACATAAAATCAAGTGTTTTATGGTTAGATTCAGTCTTGTCAGGTGAACTGTTGTGTGTTCACCTTTTGGTGAATTATCTCCATTATCTCCAAACTTTTTTCTTTCATTTGCTACCATGGTTATGCATATGTTTTTCATAATTTTCTGTAAGAAACATTTAAATGTAGCCCTATCCATATAGGTCTATTCCCACCAGTGTAAATGGTTAAAGTCGACTTCATTTTATAGATATTGCCTCACTCTAAACAGCAGGAAGCAGATGGTCAAAAACTCGCAGGAAAGTTGACTGTACAATGGTAACACAATTTACCAGAATGCAGCAGCCACAACTCTTAAACCTTTGGATGCCGTCTACCATAGTGCCCTTTGCTCTATCACAGGTGATTAGTTTTAATATGAATAACTGCATCCTGTATCAAAAGGTTGGCTGGTCCTCATTAAAGTCCCGTAGATCAATTCCCTATTCCCTTTTTGTTTACAAAGCTCTACTAAACAAGCTTCCGACTTACCTAATTTTGTTGTTGAAATATAAAAACATGAGTCACAGGGTTGATTAACTCTCAAGGTTCCTCGGGTCTCGACAAATTAGGTAAATCTGCCTTCAGTTTTAACGACCCTCATTTTTTTGAATAACCTGAGTCTTGATTCCCTGGTGTCGCTAGTGCAGTTTAGGAGTCTGTTGAATTTCTTAAATGATAATTGCATTGTTTTGATTCAATTTAAAAATGGATTGTGGTCAACAATTGAAGTTTAAAAAAAAATGTAACCTGTATTATTATGTTTAAAAAAATGTTTTTATGTTTTTTGTTAAAAATATTGTCCATAGGGCACCATTGAAAATGAGACCCTTATCTCAATGGGCTCTCCTGATTTAAATAAAAGTTTAACGAAAAAAAAGAAAATAATAACTTATGTTATGCTGTAGAACTTATTCATGCTTCTTAAAAAATATATAGCATATCACTTCAATCGAAAGCAGTAGACTTGTACAGTAAATGCATATAAAACCTATTGTAACATTCTGTTGAAAGAAATACAAATTGACACATTCATTACAAGTGTAACAATATTGTATATTTCGAATCCCAGATACTCATAGTTGCCCTTTGACAACTGCTTTAAAATCATTAAATCCTTTCTGTTCTAATAAATTATTCTGTCTTGCAATAGCCTTTGCGACCATAACATTTAAATAATCATGCCCAGTGTTGTACGGCTCCATCTACCTCCTGTTTGATTTGTATATATTCAGTCAAAGATTGGATCAGAATCACTCAAAGCTGTGTAGCAAAGTGATTTTTGGCCCTAACCCTAACCCAGCACACATATTGTACAATGACGGTGCTGTCTGTATATTATGTAGCATTTTTTTTCTCATAACACTCATTATAACACGGTAATGTAGAGATTATTTTTCCCTGTGAGGCTATTAAAATGGAGAGAGAGAGAGATTGTGTGATAAAGTGACAACGTGTATGTTTCCGGTCTATTCATACCCTTAATGAAGCTCTTGAGGTGACGTGATCGTAGTGTTGTGGAAAGAATTGTCTTCCACAAATGATCCAGTGCCCACCCTTGTGCAAATTAGTTACAACTTTTCAAATTTATGTTCCCTGGATTAATTACAGAGAGAAAATATTTAATGATTGTAGCTCTAAAGGGACAGGAGATATTATTGTTCAAAGTTTGGTGGGGCCTGTGATGTGACTTCTGCTTTTGGATGTTAACAAGGCGACACTCCATCTTAACTCCTCCTCCACATTTACTGGATTGGTTAAACAGTGCAGAAGAGAACCTCCCCTGAGAGTTATTTTTCTTCTCATCAAGACTAGCATGTAGGGGATCTAGTTTCAGGTGTTACTTTTAAACCTGCTACATTAGATTACTCGTGAAGAGATGGATAGATATACAAAATGTCATGACTGTAGCTCAAATGGGACAGGAGATATGCTTGTTGCCAGCCAGTCATTCTCAGGCCCGTACACACTCACAGCAGAGATGGGCCTAGCTAGCATAAGCACTGTGTAGTTCCTACAAAAGCCCCATACACCCTCACAGCAGAGCTGTCAGTCTTGATTTTAGAATGTAAATCTTGGTGGGGAAAAAAAGTTTGGACACCTACTCATTCAAGAGTTTCTTTATTTTTAGAATTTTCGACGATGAGGGTTGGGTCCAGGATATTCCTGGCAGGGACACAACACCTCTCCTCCAGTCAACCTGGTACTGGAATCCCCTAACTTGAGGTTGAACATGCAGGAGGCACCTCACTGTGTACGCCAAATGGCCATCGATGAGACGGGGAGAGGGATGGTCCTGGAAACAGGAGAAAAAGGGCTGTGAGACAGGAGTTTAATTCTAGATACATGGAAAGTGGGATGTACGTATACGGAGGATGCGGGGCAACAGAAGGCGAACAGCAAAGGGGCTAAGGACCTTAGAGATAGGGAAAGGGCTGATTAAACGGGGGGAAAGTCTGCAGGACTCCACCTAGAGGGGCAGATCCCAAGTGGAAAGCCATACCCTCTGCCCAAGACGGTAGTGGGAAAAAAGGGTCCAGTCGCGGTCCGGCTGTCGTTGATACCTGGAGGGGGTCTTGAGAGAGCGGCCCGGGCTCTCTTCCAGGTACGGCGACAGTGACGGACGAACATCTGGGCAGAAGGTATGCTGACCTCTTCCTCTTGCTACAGGAAGAGCGGGCTCTGATATCGCAGGGAACACTCAAAAGGCGAGAGACCAGTAGCAGAACAGGGAAGGGTGTTGTGGGCATATTCCACCCACGCAAGTTGCTGGATCCATGTGGTGGGATTGGTGGAGCCGAGGCAACGTAGAGTCGTCTCCAGGTCCTGATTCGCTCGCTCCGACTGGCCGTTAGACTGGGGTTGAAAACCAGAGGACAGGATAGCCGACAACCCAGTGAGGATGCAGAACGCCTTCCAAAACCGGAATGAGAACTGAGGACCATGATCGGAGACCATGTCGACCGGAAGTCCATGGATCCGGAAGACATGCTGCACCATAAGTTGGGCCGTCTTCTTAGCTGAGGGCAACTTAGGAAGGGGGGTAAAATGGGCAGCTTTGGAAAACCTATCCAGCACCGTAAGGATGGTGGTGTTGCTATCTGATGGAGGGAGACCCGCGATGAAGTCCAAGGATATATGGGACGAGGGGCAGTGAGAAACAGCGAGTGGTTAAAGGAGGCCAGCCAGAGCTTGCCGCAGAGTCTTGTTCTGCACACGCAGTGCAGGGGGCAATGAACGCGGAAACGTCAGGAACCATGGTGGGCCACCAAGCGTTGTTGGATGAAATCCAAGGTCTGACGGGAGCCAGGATGACAGGTGAGCCTCGAGAAATGTGCCCAGTTCAGGATCGGAGCATGGGCAGAGTCCGAGACAAACATCCGGTTAGCCCCTCCAGGGTCCGGCTGGAAACACTGCGCCTTGCAGACCAGACTCTCTATTCCCCAGAGGATTTCAGCCGCTAGACAGAAAGTTAGGGAGGATGATGGTGTAGTAGTGAGACTGTACAGACGTGAGAGTGCATCAGGCTTCACATTCTTGGACCCCAGGCAGTAGGAGATAGTGAATATGGAAACGAGTGAATAACAGGGCCCATCCAGCCTGCCTGGAGTTGAGGCGCTTGGCGGTGAGGAGATATCCCAGGTTTCCTATGGTCCGTCCACACCAAGAATGGATGTTCTGCCCCTTGTAACTAGTGCCTCCACTCCTCCAGCTCCATCTTAACTGCGAGTAATTCTCGATTTCCCACGTAATAGTTCCTCTCAACAGGGATGCAGCTTTTGGTCCTGGGCAGGACGCTGGGACAGGACAGCGCCCACTCTGACGTCCAAGGCGTCGACCTCCACCATAAACTGACGGGACGGGTACGAATGGATTAAGTTGGGAGCTGTAGTGAATCGCTGCTTGAGTTCTGAGAACGCCCGATCAGCTGCTGGAGACCATATGAACGGAACCTTTGGAGAGGTGAGTGCAGAAAGGGGGGTAGAAAGGGTGCTGTAACCCCGGACGAAACAACGGAAGAAGTTAGCAAACCCCAAGAAAACCCCAACTGCACTCTGGATGTGGGTTGAGGGCAATCCACCACCTCTCTCACCTTGTCAGGGTCCATCTGAATATTCCCTGCAGCGATGACATATGCTAGGAAGGAGATCATGACATCAGGGATCTTCAGGTCAGAGCACTAGAAAGAGGAATGAATTCCTTACTTGGAATTCCGAGTTAGATGACCGTTCCACACGTATTTTCCCAGTCAGAGTACATTTTTTCCAAAGTCTAAGATTTCTCCGTTTCCAGTTATTTTGAAGTCATGCTGGTTTGACGGCATGGCCAATGTATTCAACCTTTTCTGGCCCATGGTGTTGCATGTGAATGTTTATCCTTTTAAACACAGACTTGGACCAAACTCCCACTCCACTGAATAGCAGGCTAGTGATTGCTTTGCAATGCTTCCAGTTAGCCACTGATTCCTTCCAAACCACTCATTGTTGAATTTGAGATTACCAACTTGTTTTCTAATGCTTAAGTCCAATGACCGAACAGCACCAATACGTTTTATCTATCATTTCTCTTGATATGACGAGGATTGAAAAGGATTTGCCAGTAGATTGTCGACTTGATTCATGATGATAACTGTTTGTCTTGCTTGCTAGCTAAGATTTTGAAAGTATGAGTTGACAGTCCAGTCAAAGCTACGGTAGATCAAAGCTACGGTAGATATAATGTGATTTAAAATCATTTTATCTTTGGCCAATGACCTTGAGCCTTCTTGGATGGGCATTTCTAATGTAAATCTATGGCAGCGCCCAAGGGGCTTGAATTTTGTAACTCTCCCTGTAGATATTACCTCAATTCTTATTTACCACTGCTCTTTTATTATTTGTTATTCTTATCTCTTACTTTTTTTTAGGTCTTTTCTTAACAGCATTGTTGGTTAAGGGCATGTAAGTAAGCATTTCAATGTAAGGTTGTATTCAGCGCCTGTGACAAATCAAATTTGAACACAGAGCCAATCACGGCGTAACTATTACCAACTCCAACGCTCCATATTTTCCACTGGCTGCCACACCACCACAGAAAGCACTGAGCTAGAATGAAATACCTGCATTTTGAAGCTGCCTTACTCAAGAAAGACATTTTATTTAAAAAAATTACATTGTTTGCGAAACTGATTTGTGACACGTATTAATGCCAAAATAACATGCAAAACAGGCAACCCAACAATATCTTTTTTTTAGCTAAAAAGGTGGGGCTCAAAACAGGCTCTTCCCCACCTGCCCTGAATGACGGGTCACCACTGATTGTAACAATCAGGAGACAGTTAGGATTGCCTTGAGTGCACATGTTATAGAATTACATAGATTAAGTAATTCATAGGATCTTTGTGAAAAATAATGTTGATGGCATCAGATATACTGTGTGTTTCCCCCAGACATTGACGAGTGTGCGGAGGGCCTGATCCAGTGCCACAATCACTCCCGCTGTGTCAACCTGCCCGGCTGGTACCACTGTGAGTGCAGGAACGGTTTCCATGACAATGGCTCCTACCTGATTCACGGGAGCTCCTGCGTCGGTTAGTATGCAGTCATTATATTCCACTTCTGCTGGTCGTCTCCATCGCTACTGCTCCTGTCCATCTTAGTCTTCTGTAGCTCAGTTGGTAAAGCTGTAAGTCGCTTTGGATAAAAGCTAATTGTCACATATTACAGGGGAGGGGGCTGATAACAAGGCTATGCAGCTTTTTTCTCTGCTGCATATTGCAGCATTTTGTTGTGTCGTCTGAATTAATTAATGAATGAATGGAATTTGATTTGCACAGCAGTCATAAAGAAATAGTAGACACGGAGTAACAATCAATGACAGTACAGCACACTGTGCAATATTCATGTCTATAGAAATCAATGTCAAATACTGTTTAGTGCGTAGCAGCAGCTGACACAGTGAATCACGATCTCTGTTACAATGAGAAGAGCATGATTTCTCCCTGTACCTCAGGATGTGGCGATGCGTCGATCATGGAGAGATACATCACTATCTCTGTAATGTACTATGGAAGGCTGTTAATTAGTGCAGAATATCTCTTTAGTTTATGTTAGAATAACTATTTTTTCCTGAGAGGGGGACTTTGTTTCTTACTGTTTGAGATGTATCCGTCACCCATATAGATACAGTAGGGATTAGGGTATACTCTGTGATAGGCAGAGGAGATATCCCAATGTCCATTCTCTATTTCTGAAATGAATAGCAGAGGACAGTGACTGTTGAGCCATATTATACTCTCTGAGAACGTACTGTGCCCATGTGGAGGTAGCATGCTCAAACATAAAAAAAAATAGATAAACATGTTTCCCTATCAAAATCAAATTGCTAAATGATCCTTGGTATGACCTTAAAACAATTCCACTAGATAGTCTAAACCTGTGGGGGGGGGGGCTTAGACTATCTAGTGCCAAAAATAAGGGGTTAACCTTTCTGAACAACCCATCCCGGATCCGGGATAATTGTCATCAGCAACGCTGAATAGCATAGCATAGCATAGCGCCACAGTCAAATAATATTACTAGAAAATATTCATATTCATGAAATCACAAGTGCAATATTGCAAAACACAGCTTAGCCTTTTTGTTAATCCACCTGTCGTCTCAGATTTTGAAAGTATGCCCTACAGCGAAAGCAATACAAGCGTTTGTGTAAGTTTATCGATCGCTCGACAAAACATTAAGTACACTTAGCATCAGGTAACTTGGTCACAAAAATCAGAAAAGCAATCAAATTAATCGTTTACCTTTGATGATCTTCGGATGTTTTCACTCACGAGACTCCCAGTTAGACAACAAATGTTCCTTTTGTTCCATAACAATATTTTTATATCCAAATACCTCCGTTCGTTTCGCGCGTTATGCTGAGAAATCCACAGGAAAAAGTGTTCACGACAACGCAGACAAAAATTCCAGATAATATCCATAATGTCCACAGAAACATGTCAAACGTTTTTTATAATCAATCCTCAGGTTGTTTTTCAAATATCTATTCGATAATATATCAACCGGGAGTGTTGGTTTTTCACTAGGACCGGGAGTAACAATGGCTGCCTTTCTCTGTTGCGCACAACTCACTCTGAGAGCCCCCACCTATCCACTTACGCAATGTGATGGTTCTCGCTAATTTTTCAAAATAAAAGCCTGAAACTATGTCTAAAGGCTGTTGACACCTTAGGGAAGCCATAGAAAAAGGAATCTGGTTGATATCCCTTTAAATGGGTAATAGGGATGCATAAGAACAGAGAGGTTTCAAAGAAAGTGGCACTTCTTGATTAGATTTTCCTCAGGTTTTCGCTTGCAATATCAGTTCTGTTAAACTCACAGACAAAATGTTGACAGTTTTGGAAACTTTAGAGTGTTTTCTATCCTAATCTGACAATTATATGCATATTCGAGTTTCGGGGGCTGAGAAATAGGCAGTTTCAAATGGGTACGTTTTTTAGCCAAAATCAAAAATACTGCCCCCTAGCCTTAATAAGTTTTAAATACATAATATAACATGTTTCCTGATCTTTCTTGAATCTCTCAGATATATTTTTTGGGACTATCTGTTGTTCCATGAAGTGAATCTGTTATTCAGTGCGTTTGTATGGGCTAATAGCAGTAAGGCCCCCCTAAAAAATTCAGCAAATACATTGTTTCTATAATTTTTTGATACTTCAAGGGGTCTTAAAATTCTAAATCAAATAGAAAAATTATCCTTGGTATGACCTTTTTAAAACAATTGTAACGATGTACGCTGAGAGTCGGGAAGCAAGTTCAGGGAGTGAATACATTTCATAAATAAATGAAACAAACACGTAACACAAACAGCGCACCATCATGGAACATGAACAGAAACATTAATGACTGGGGAAGAAACCATAGGGAGTGTCATATATAGGGCAGGTAATCAAGGAGGCGATGGAGTCCAGGTGAATG
Organism: Salvelinus alpinus; assembly: GCF_045679555.1. Classification (NCBI taxonomy): domain Eukaryota; kingdom Metazoa; phylum Chordata; class Actinopteri; order Salmoniformes; family Salmonidae; genus Salvelinus; species Salvelinus alpinus. The sequence goes on along the minus strand of NC_092118.1, from coordinate 3,013,882 downwards.
TCATTATGCACCTAACGCTGGTGGCAGGTGTGCACCCTAACGAGCAGCTTCTTGACCTAGAGGCCGGAGAGGGGAGCATACGTGACAGTACCCCCTCCCCGACGCGTGGATCCAGCCGCAGGACGCCGACCAAGATAACGATCCCAGGGATCAGAAGCGGACCGGTCACCTCTGCTAAGGCGCGGAAACCTGTTGATCCGGCTGAGGTGCGGGAGCATGACGACCTAGAGCACCAGAGAGAGAGCATACGTGACTGTACCCCCTCCCCGACGCGTTCGGCTCCAGCCGCAGGACACCAACCACAGGGATGATCACCGGGATCGGGAGTGGACTGGTCGCCTCTCAGAAACCTGACGAACCGGCTGAGGCCTCCCAGGTAGCTTCGGCTCCAACACCCGGACCCGACATCACCCCCAACACAAAAACGAACAATAAAAACACTCCCTGGTGCTTCCCTTTGGTGAGTCGTCATTCTGTAACGATGTACGCCGAGAGTCGGGAAGCAAGTTCAGGGAGTGAATACATGTAAAAATAAATGAAACAAACACGTAACACAAACGCACCGACAAGGAACATGAACAGAAACATTAATGACTGGGGAAGAAACCAAAGGGAGTGACATATATAGGGCAGGTAATCAAGGAGGCGATGGAGTCCAGGTGAATGGGTGGCAGGTAGCCTAGTGGAAAGAGCGTTTGGACTAGTAACCGAAAGGTTGCAAGATCGAATCCCCGAGCTGCCAAGGTAAATATCTGTCATTCTGCCCCTGAACAAGGCAGTTAACCCACTGTTCCTAGGCCATCATTGAAAATCTGTATTTGTTCTTAACTGACTTGCCTAGTTAAATAAAGGTAAAAATAAATAAAAAATAAAATGTCATTATGCGCCTGACACTGGTGACAGGTGTGTGCCCTAACGAGCAGCCTGGTGGCCGAGAGGGAGCACACGTGACAACAATAGCTTATTAGAACTCCCCCATCCTCGGCTTAGACAGGGTTTAGACTCTGATGGGTTACATCCTGTAATGTTCATGTGTATGCATACAATACAGTTATGTACAGTGGGGAGAACAAGTATTTGATACACTGCCGATTTTGCAGGTTTTCCTACTTACAAAGCATGTAGAGGTCTGTAATTTTTATCATAGGTACACTTCAACTGTGAGAGACGGAATCTAAAACAAAAATCCAGAAAATCACATTGTATGATTTTTAAGTAATTAATTTGCATTTTATTGCATGACATAAGTATTTGATCACCTACCAACCAGTAAGAATTCCGGCTCTCACAGACCTGTTAGTTTTTCTTTAAGAAGCCCTCCTGTTCTCCACTCATTACCTGTATTAACTGCACCTGTTTGAACTCGTTACCTGTATAAAAGACACCTGTCCACACGCTCAATCAAACAGACTCCAACCTCTCCACAATGGCCAAGACCAGAGAGCTGTGTAAGGACATCAGGGATAAAATTGTAGACCTGCACAAGGCTGGGATGGGCTACGGGACAATAGGCAAGCAGCTTGGTGAGAAGGCAACAACTGTTGGCGCAATTATTAGAAAATGGAAGAAGTTCAAGATGACGGTCAATCACCCTCGGTCTGGGGCTCCATGCAAGATATCACCTCGTGGGGCATCAATGATCATGAGGAAGGTGAGGGATCAGCCCAGAACTACACGGCAGGACCTGGTCAATGACCTGAAGAGAGCTGGGACCACAGTCTCAAAGAAAACCATTAGTAACACACTACGCCGTCATGGATTAAAATCCTGCAGCGCACGCAAGGTCCCCCTGCTCAAGCCAGCGCATGTCCAGGCCCGTCTGAAGTTTGCCAATGACCATCTGGATGATCCAGAGGAGGAATGGGAGAAGGTCATGTGGTCTGATGAGACAAAAATATAACTTTTTGGTCTAAACTCCACTCGCTGTGTTTGGAGGAAGAAGAAGGATGAGTACAACCCCAAGAACCCATCCCAAACGTGAAGCATGGAGGTGGAAACATCATTCTTTGGGGCTGCTTTTCTGCAAAGGGGACAGGGCGACTGCACCGTATTGAGGGGAGGATGGATGGGGCCATGTATCGCGAGATCTTGGCCAACAACCTCCTTCCCTCAGTAAGAGCATTGAAGATGGGTCGTGGCTGGGTCTTCCAGCATGACAACGACCCGAAACACACAGCCAGGGCAACTAAGGAGTGGCTCCGTAAGAAGCATCTCAAGGTCCTGGAGTGGTCTAGCCAGTCTCCAGACCTGAATCCAATAGAAAATCTTTGGAGGGAGCTGAAATTCCGTATTGCCCAGCGACAGCCCCGAAACCTGAAGGATCTGGAGAAGGTCTGTATGGAGGAGTGGGCCAAAATCCCTGCTGCAGTGTGTGCAAACCTGGTCAAGAACTACAGGAAACGTATGATCTCTGTAATTGCAAACAAAGGTTTCTGTACCAAATATTAAGTTCTGCTTTTCTGATGTATCAAATACTTATGTCATGCAATAAAATGCAAAGGAATTACTTAAAAATCATACAATGTGATTTTCTGGATTTTTGTTTTAGATTCCGTCTCTCACAGTTGAAGTGTACCTATGATAAAAATTACAGACCTCTACATGCTTTGTAAGTAGGAAAACCTGCAAAATCGGCAGTGTATCAAATACTTGTTCTCCCCACTGTATATCATTGCACCGACTGTTTGTCAAGCTATGATAGAACTGCAATCTGATTTTGTTAAATTACAAAAAAAGGCCTTGTTGATTTAAAACTTGTACATAATGCTGGTAAAACTAAAAACGAAATGTTCTTTAAATCATAGAAAAATGTCTGATGGGCTACATATTCACTCACTCATTCTCTCATTGAGCAGGTTCAAGCTGATAATATCTGGGCGTTCAAATTGATAAAGATCTAACATATAAAAAGCTAAGATTTAAAGTGGGTTTCTTTTTTAGAAATAGATCTTGCCTCTCCATGAACAGCAGGATGCAGATTGTAGAGTCAACTTTCCTGACAGTTCTTGACTATGGTGACGCCATTTACCAGAATGCAGCAGCCTCTACTCTTTAACCTTTGGATGTCGTCTACCATAGTGTCTTACAGGTGACAGTTTTAATACTCATCACTGCATCCTGTATCGGAAGGTCGGCTGGACCTCACTAAAGTCCAGGATATCACTTCATTACTCCCTTCTTGTTTACAAAGCTCTGCTCCACAAGTTTCCAACCAACATACCTCACTTCCCTGTTGAAATATAAAAATATGAGATCCCAAACCCGTTTGCAGGGTTGGTTAACTCTTGAGGCCCGCTTGTCTCCACAAAGTTTGGTAAATCCCCCTTTAGTTTTAATGCACCACAGTTATGGAAAACCTTACAAAACAAATTACACCTGGGTTCCCACGTACCGATAGGGCAGTTTACAACTCTGTTAAATGAGTTCTTTGATTATTATAACTTGTTGTAATGTATTGAGAACTGTCTTGTAGTTTTTGTTTACTTTTTTGTTGTTGCTGTATTGGTTACATTTTTGTCCACAGGGCACCATTGTAAATGAGACACTGGTCTCAATTGGGTTTCCCTGAATAGTTAAAAGTTCAAACAAATTTAAATATGCCCTTTATCCAATGTGACTTAGTGTGTGCCTATATAGGTGGCCACCACAACGGGACTTGAACTTACAATCCGGATGTTGCAAGCGCCATGCTCTACCAGCTAAACCACAACGTACCACATAATAAAGTCCTCAACAAACTGTATGTATGGATCTGCTTACTGTACACCACTTCTCTTATCACCTCTCTTCTCCCAGAGTGAGTGTATAACATTTCCTCCTAGGTCAGGATGCGTCCTAAATGACACCCTATTCTCAAAAGTAGTGTATTATATAGGGAATAGGGTGCTATTTAGGACGCAGGCCTACAGTACATTTGTATGTGGGCGTGCCTGTGGTTTAATTATACACTGGGAGCCTGGCCAAGCTGGATCTGAATAGACATTTATTAACCATATGCTTCAGGGAGGGGTGGTTTTAATAAACAGATTGTGCATGAAAATTATGATAATACGGAGAAAATTCTCTCCACTGTGTATGTGAGTGTGTGTATGCGTGGCTGTGTCTCTCTTTTTGTCTCTCTCTCTCCTCCCCCCTCTTTCTCTATTCGCTCTCTCTATCAATTGCACTGAAGTCCATGACCTTTCCGTATGGACTACACAAATGAAGTACAATTGAAATTGACCAATACACAAATGCAGTGCTGGCTGATGCCCCCTAATTTCGAACAATATTGTCTTATGTGTGTATGTGTCGGTTAGGCTACATTATTATTCCCTGAGGTACAAAAAGATCAAAAACACAATGTACCCCACCCATCTCTTTAAGGGTTGATTGGAGCGTTCTGTACTAACAACAGCAGTCCAGCACCCAAGCTAACTTGCTAGCTACTTCTAGACATCTAAGTGAGAGAGTACAGCTCACTGAACATTACTCGCCCTAGCAGAGCAGGTTAGGCTGTTAAGTTATCCAGAGTGTTGGTGACTGCAACTGCGCTGTCAGATTGTTCGTTAGTAAATTAGGAGCGTTTCGCATTCAGAGCGCACATTGTAAATTCGCTCTGGCCAATGAGTAGGGTTGATCCAAACGTTTTGACCTCACAACGGAGTCAAGCACCTAAGCTAACATTGGCTAGCTTGCTAGCTACGTCCAGACCCATAATGAGAGAACACCCCACTCTGACCATTTTACTCGCCCTAGCAGAGTTGGTTAGGCTGCTTTCATGTTATCTAGAGCGTTGGTGACTGTAACTGTGTTGCTGGCAACAATTTAATTTAGTTTTTTTGCCGACAACGGCGATATTCAGCGGGTGTTGAGCATTCGTAAATTCATCAGTTATTCTGCTCTCTGGCACACTCAGATGAGAGTGCTCTGAAATCACAGTAGATGGCCAGAGCGAATTTACGAACGCACCCGAAATCGTTACTTGCATAGTGGAGTATTTTGTTAAGACATATAGCTAGCTAGCTAGCTAGGGAAACAATGAACCATAATCCCAACTCATGACGTAACATTAGGCTATAGCTAGCCAAGCAAATGGCTCTGAGATACGAATAATAAGATCATACATGCAACATTAGCTGGCTAGGTAAACAATGAACCATAATCCCAACTCATGACGTTACTACTCTGCATGAATCTACAGGTAGCTGACCGACCAGGTTCAATGTTAGCCAGCTAACATTAGGCTATAGCTAGCCAAGAAAATGGCTCTGAGATATGAATAATAAGATCATACACATAACGTTAGCTAGCCAGCTGACGGTACACTTTAACTTGAAATGAAACCCCTTTCTTTCAAAATTAAAAAACATGAAATATCTGAAAATGTAGCTAGCTAGACTATCTTACCCATATACGTCATTCATGGATGGACGTGTCTCCTGTCGGATGCCATGGTTGCCCTTGGTTGCCATGGTTGCCCTGTAATCCGGAGACAGGTGTTTTCTCCATCTCCTTAGCTATCATACTCAAATTCCACTGATTTCAAAATTCGGTTCTCCAGAAAGTGGAGAGCAACACTTATGTAGTTTTATTACAAGATACTTTTAAAAAAAGATGCGTGAGACAGAATTACCTAGACATACTGACCAGCTTAAATAGACAGAAGCATGCTATATGGCAGACCAATCAAAACTCATCTCTCAGCATGTCCAGCCCACTCGTTATCTCAGCCAATCAATCATGGCTGTTAGGAAGGATGCTGACTTTTTTTGTGGCTAAACCAACTAGGCTTGTAATTTAACAATTTTATTAATATTTATAGATAGTATACAAGTTTGTTATTAAGGCATATGAAAGTTCACATGTTCAACAAGGCATTTCTGCCCAAAAACGCATTATGATATTTTTTTTTTAAGTTTACGTTCAAACAGCTCTCCTGTGAAGTAGTGACCCGCGACATCAATCACATGTATTTATAAAGCACGGTGGCTAGGGAAAAACTCCCTAGAAAAGCCGGAACCTAGGAAGAAACCTAGAGAGGAACCAGGCTATGAGGGGTGGCCAGTCCTCTTCTGGCTGTGCCGGGTGGAGATTATAACAGTACATGGCCAAAATATTCACAAGTTCATAGACGACCAGCAGGGTCAAATAATAATAATCACAGTGGTTGTAGAGGGTGCAACATGTCAGCACCTCAGGAGTAAATGTCAGTTCGTTTTTCATAGCCGAGCATTCAGAGTTTAGAGACAGCAGGTGCGGTAGAGAGAGTTGGATAACAGCAGGTCCGGGACAAATGAGAGAACACCTCACTCTGACCATTTTACTCACCCTAGCCAAGCTGGTTAGGCTGTTTACATGTTATCTAGAGCGTTCGTATCTGCTACTTTTTTTTGCCTACGTTTACTGACACCGGTCATATTCAGTGGGTGTTGAGTGTTCGTAAAATTAATCTGTTAGTCTGCGCTGATGAGAGTGCTCTGAAATTGGAGTACATAGCCACAGTAAATTTACGAACACGAGATATACTAACTGGATAACGGTCGTTCAAGTTCAGCATAGCTAGCTAGCAAAGCAATTCAACATTTTTGGTAGCAAACCAAATGACATTGCATCCAATCACATGGCATGCCTCCCAGCAGCTACCCAGCTAGCAATGAGGAATCGGCCCAGAAGTGGCCTTCTTCCGAGGGGCCCGGAACTGATTGAATCGGCCTGGAATCAAAATGAATGTCTACCCAGTATCGGCCCAAGTACATCAGGCCATTTCCATCTATCAGAATTCAGCCGACTTTGCCGGCATCTTACCAGAATCCCCCCAGAAAAGGCCTGATGCAACTTTAAATAAATGTATACAAAATTACCCGACTTCGTCATTTTAAAAATGACTATTATACATTTTATACATAGAAATTATACCCATCCACAAATAAACATTTTCTGTCGGAAGAAACACCATAGACCTGGTGTGTCACGCCCTGACCTTAGTTATCTACGCTTTCTGTATTATTTTGGTCAGGTCAGGGTGTGACGAGGGTGGGTATGCTGGTTTGTCTTGTCTACGGTTTTTGTATGTCATGGGGTGTTTGTTAGTCTAGGCATATTGTAGGTCTATGGTGGCCTGAATTGGTTCCCAATCAGAGACAGCTGTTTATCGATTGGGGATCCTATTTAGGTTGCCATTTTCTATTTTGGTTTGGTGGGTTCTTGTCTATGTGTAGCTGCTTGTTTCAGCACTCGTTTTATATAGCTTCACGTTCGTTTTGTTTTTTTGTTAGTTTTTTTAGTGTTCTTTCTTCATTAAAAGAAGAATGTATTCATATCACGCTGCGCATTGGTCTCATCAATACGACGCACGTGACATGGTGACCGTGTCAGCGTGCATGCGCCTAGCCCGCCACAGGAGTCACTACAGCGCAATAGGACAAGGACTTCCCGGCGGCCAAACCCTCCCCTAACTCGAACAAGCTGGGCCTATTGCGCAACGCCTCATGTGTCTCCCGGTCGCGGCTGGCACGGGTCTCGTACCAGCGTCTGTAGAAATGCAATTTGCACTGCGATGCAGTGTCTTAGACCACTGCACCACTCAGAAGGTTCCATCCACAAAGTTTTTAATGCTTATCAATTGCCTTGCACAAAGTATCAAAATATAAAAATATAAAAAATACTACACAATTTCATTTAAATGTTAATTGTATTTTTGGATCACAGAAACAATGAGGAAAATATGGAGAAAAAATTAAATTTAAATTATGTAAATCAGCCTGTGTAATCATCTGTCAGAGAGTAGCCCCAATTGGCCCGAGCCCCAAGTAATACATTGGGGCCAGATAACTCTCACCGGAATCGGCCGAGTCCCAAGAAACACATTTGGGCCAGATAACTCACACCGGATTCGGCCCGAGCTCAATCCCCTCAATCCCCTCATCCTAGCCATAAAACAGACATCACCGCCTGGTACGGCAACTGCTCCGCCCACAACCGTAAGGCTCTCCAGAGGGTAGTGAGGTTTGCACAACGCATCACCGGGGGCAAACTACCTGCCCTCCAGGACACCTACACCACAAGATTTCACAGGAAGGCCAAAAAGATCATCAAGGACAACAACCACCCAAACCACTGCCTGTTCACCCCGCTATCATCCAGAAGGCGAGGTCAGTACAGGTGCATCAAAGCAGGGACCGAGAGACTGAAAAACAGCTTCTATCTCAAGGCCATCAGACTGTTAAACAGCCACCACTAACATTGAGTGGCTGCTGCCATACATGTAAAACATGTATCACTAGCCACTTTAAACAATGCCACTTAATATAATGTTTACATACCCTACATTACTCATCTCATATGTATATACTGTACTCGATACCATCTACTGCTTCTTGCCTATGCCGTTCTGTACCATCACTCATTCATATATCTTTATGTACATATTCTTCATCCCTTTACACTTGTGTGTATAAGGTAGCTGTTGTGAATTTGTTAGGTTAGATCACTCGTTGGTTATCACTGCATTGTCGGAACTAGAAGCACAAGCATTTCGCTACACTCACATTAACATCTGCTAACCATGTGTGTGTCAAATAAAATTTGATTTGATTTGAAGTTATTCGTCTGAAACTTTGCACATACACTGCTGCCATCTTGTGGACATTATCTGAATTACAACCAGAGTGATGTCTAGAACTGGGACCTTTCTCTAGCATTTCAAAGTTGGTGTTTGAAAAAAAACGTTTGTATTTTTCTTTGTATTTTCTTCTACCAGATCTATTGTGTTGTATTCTCCTACGTTCACTTCACATTTCCACAAACGTGAATGTGTTTTCTTTCAAATGGTACCAAAAATATGCATATCCTTGCTTCAAGGCCTGAGCTACAGACAGTTAGATTTGGGTATGTCATTTTAGGCGGAAATTGAAAAAAAGGGGGCTATCCCTTAGAAGTATCTTAACTTTTTCAGCATTCACCACACAATTCATTTCGACGTGCTTCAATCACTCCAGGAATATTTTTCATTTTTTCAAAATAGACATCCCACGAGACAACAAATATACCCACCTTGAGGGGTGCCCTGTTTCGAAGAGACACACACAACACTTCAAACTTATGAAATCAGTTAAGAGAACGCACATTCCTTCTGATCCGCAGAAGCACAAAAGATCAAAACAAGCCTGTCTCCCGTGATCCTCACAGCCTTCACTTCACCCAGAACTCTATCCACCAGTTTGGATAACTCAAATGGTTTCTTCAAGATTGCTACTCTGCTCAGTTGCTCTTCATTAACAAACCATGCTCAAATCAAATGTCATTTGTCACATGCGCTGAATACAACAGGTGTGACCTTACTGTAAAATACTTACTTACAAGCCCTTAACCAACAATGCAGTTTTAAGAATTACCACATCCTCCCATTGTTTACAGGGCAAAAATTATATTAACTAAACTAAAGTTTTTTTATTTTTTATTAAATCAAAAAGTAACACAATAAATGTACACAACAATAACGAAGCTATATACAGGGGGTACCGAGTCATTAAGATGGGGTACAGGTTAGTCGAGGTAATTTGTAAAGTGACTATGCATAGATATACACAGCAAGTAGCAGCAGTATAAAAACAAAGTGGGGAGGGGGTTAATGTAAATAGTCCGGGTGGCCTTTTGATTAGTGTAGTTGTTCAGCAGTCTTATGGCTTGGGGGTAGAAGCTTTTAAGGAGCCTTTTGGTCCTACACTTGGTGCTCCGGTACCGCTTGCCATGTGGTATCAGAGAGAACAGTATTTGACTTGGGTGACTGGAGTCTTTGACAATTTTTTGAGCCTTCCTCTGACACCGCCTAGAATAGAGTCCTGGATGTCAGGGAGCTTGGCCCCAGTGATGTACTGGGCCGTACGCATTACCCTCTGTAGCGCCTTATGGTCAGATGCTGAGCAGTTGCGATGATGCAACTGGTCAGTATGCCTTCGATGGTGCAGCTGTAGAACTTTTTGAGGTTCTGGGGACCCATGGCAAATCTTTTCAGTCTCCTGAGGGGGAAAAGGTGTTGTCGTGCCCTCTTCACAACTGTCTTGGTGTGTTTGGACCATGATAGTTTGTTGGTGATGTTGACACCAAATAACTTAACTCTCAACCCGCTTCACTTCAGTCCAGTCGATGTTAATTGGGGCCTGTTCGACCCTCATTTTCCTATAGTCCACGATCAGCTCATTTGTCTTGCTCACATTGAGAGAGAGGTTTTTGTTCTGGGCACCACACCACTGCCAGGTCTCTGACCTCCTCCCTATAGGCTGTCTCATCGTTGTCGGTGATCAGGCCTACCACTGTTGTGTCGTCAGCAAACTTAATGATCGTGTTGGAGTCGTGCTTGGCCACGCAGTCTTGGGTGAACAGGGATGAGGGAGGGGACTAAGCATGCACCCCTGAGGGGCCCCAGTGTTAAGGATCAGTGTGGCAGATGTGTTTTTGTCTACCCTTACCACCTGGGGGCGGCCCATCAGGAAGTCCAGGATCTAGTTGCAGAGGGAGGTGTTTAGTCCCACGGTCCTTAGCTTAGTGATGAGCTTTGTGGGTACTATGGTGTTGAACGCTCAACTGTAGTCAAAGAACAGCATTCACAGAAAGGGGCTTCTTTTGTCCAGGTGGAAAGGGCAGTGTGGAGTGCAATTTAGATTGCGTCATCTGTGGATATGTTGGGACGGTATGCTAATTGGAGTGGGTCTAAGGTTTGGTGTTGATGGTGTTGATGTGAGCTATGACCAGCCTTTCTAAGCACTTCATGGCTACCAACGTGAGTGCTACGGGGCGGTAATCATTTAGGCAGGTTACCTTCGCTATTTGAAACATGTAGGTATTACAGACTCAGCCAGGGAATGGTTGAAAATGTCAGTTAAGACACTTGCCAGTTGGTGTGCGCATGCTTTGAGTACACATCCTTGTAATCCGTCTGGCCCCGCGGCTTTGTGAATGTTGACTTGTTTAAAGGTCTTGCTGACATCGGCTAAAGAGAGTGTGATCACACAGTCTGGAACATCTGGTGCTCTCATGCATGCTTCAGTGTTGCTTACCTCAAAGCGAGCATAAAAGGCATTTATCTCTTCTGATAGGCTCGCATAACTGGGCAGCTCACGTCTGGGTTTCCTTTTGTAGTCCGTAATAGTTTTCAATCCCTGCCAGAGCCGGTGTAGTAGGATTCAATCTTAGTCCTGTATTAACGCTTTGCCTATATGATGGTTCGTCTGAGGGCACAGCGCGATTTCTTATAAGCATCCGAATTAGTGTTCCGCTCCTTGAAAGCAGCAGCTCTAGCCTTTAGCTCAGTGCGGATGTTGCCTGTAATCCATGGCTTCTGGTTGGGAAATGTACATACGGTCACTTTGGGGACGACATCGTCGATGCACTTATTGATGAAGCTGGTTGGATGAATCCCGGAACATTTTCCAGTCTGTGCTAGCAAAACTGTCCTGTAGCGTAGCATTCACATCATCTGACCACTTGCATATTGAGCGAGTCACTGATACTTCCTGATTTAGATTTTTTTTAGGAATCAGGAGGATATAATTATGGTCAGATTTGCCAAATGGAGGGTGAGGGAGAGCTTTGTATGTGTCTCTGTGTGTGGAGTAAAGGTGGTCTAGAGTTTTTTCCCCGCTGGTTGCACATGTGACATGCTGGTAGAAATTAAGTAAACTTTCGTTCAGATCCTTCCCCCCCTTTAATGGCATATGCCCATATATGGTACCACGTTGCACCAAAGATAGTATGACACAGCTGGAAAACAAAGATCCCCAGCTTTCACGGATAGGGGCTACGTTTTCTTATTTTAGATGACATTGAATTAAAAATGTATTGAAGGTCCCCTAATTAAGGGACACTACATTTAAGAGGATAAAAGTTACATTCATGAGTTTTATTGACAAATGTTATTTATAAAAGTCTGCCAAATAAAAAAATTAATAAAAAAATGAAGTTATGTGGATGCTATAAGTACAGAAATGGTTTGCTCAGTGGGAAATGAATATCCAATAGTCAGTGACAACTGTTTGGAGTTTGTGACCGCTATGTGAGCTTATTACAGTATTATAGACATGTTCTGGGATTTCCAATGCTATATGTAGAATAACCCCTTAGCTCCTAATGACTCTTGTGTAGCTTGTGAGCCTTATAGAGCAAAACATGTTACACATGTGCATGTTCATGAGAGTCTTAGCTTTTCATAGATAGCGTTTAATAGTTTGTAGTTCAAACCATTAGGACTCTACATACATTTTTGTTAGAAAAAATCCCCAGCCCCAGAGGGAACTCCAAAATTACACCGGCGTGGGACTCATTGGTTTAAGTCTAGCCTAATACTGGAATGTTTAGCGGCCATGTTATTTGAATGTGGTTTTAGCGTATAGCGAAACGAACTGTAAATGTATTTATTGAAGCACTTATCTTTTTTTCATCCTGAGAATATTTTGCTTATAGTGTTGCCTGAGAATTACTTTGGTAATGGAATGTTGCAAAATACAGGTTGAGGATGACAAAAATTGATTTGTGTTGTCATTTGTCTGCTTTCTTTTGATTATTTGAATTTAGTGAACAAGTTCATTTTAGTATGACATGTCTAATTAATCATTTATTCAGTAACTAGTTCAACAGGCTTTTTTTCGTTAAGAAATAATAAGAATTTCTAGTTGAATAAACACATGAGATAAATTGAGAAAACATGCCATTTTAAATTGGAGCTACGTTTGGACCAACTACAACATTTAAATTCAGGTTTGACACTGACAGAAAAATGTAGTAAACAAAAAAAAGGCTGTGGAACCAGTTACTTAATAATAATTAGTTGAAACACCATGAAATGTTTTACAGTGTGTCTCTCTCCCTGACGTCAATTTCATTTAATTTAGTTTATGCAAATAATGTGTCCCACTTACAATAAATTCCGGTCAGAGCGTACCTTTTTTCTCTCTTCTCTCTGCCGCTGGTGTCACTGGGTAAAATGCAATTATTAGATAAGGTGGTAAAAAATACATTAAAAATATATATATATTCTTTGAAGATTTCAGGTGCATTCCGTATATTGTAACATTGTTGCAGGGTTTTATTCATGTTGATATGCTCGGTCTCTGGGCACACTCCCGTGTTGCATTTGCAACAGCTAAACATAACACTGGAAGAACAGGTAGGAGATAAAGTAAAGTGGGAAATGGTGTAGTGAAAAAGTCACACATTCTTGTTTTTGATAGGTGAAACAGCTATTCTCTGTTTCAGACGTTGATGAGTGCGCCACACAGACACACACCTGCTGGAACGACAGTGTGTGTGTGAACCTTCCGGGTGGTTTTGACTGTATGTGCACATCTGGACCGGCTTGCAGTGGAGACTGTCTTCACGAGGAGGGCCTCAAACACAACGGACAGGAGTGGAACCTCAGCCTGGACCGATGCTCCCTCTGCTCCTGCAAGGTAGGGCTAACACACACACACACATTAAGGCAGCCCCCCACACCTCTCTGATTCAGAGGGATTGAGTTGAATGCGAAAGACACATTTCAGTTGAAGGCATTCAGTTGTACAACTGGTCTAGGTATCCCCATTTCCCCTTTCTCAAAACACATTCTGCTCCCTCTGCTTCTGCAAGCTATAGGGCTAACACACACACACACTCGATCTTACACACCCAGACACACACACACACACTGCTCCCTCTGCTCCTGCAGTGTAAGACTAACACACACACACCACGCCTACATGTGAGCCAACGCTCATCCAAGAATGCACTCACATTAACACATCACTGTGTTTACACAAACACATGCAGGCATGTGTACACACACATACAATATATAGCTTTTCTGACATACACCCATCTCCACCTCACAACTACTTTGTTAGTGGTTACTACCTAGTAAACAGGAACAAAGCAAGAAAATACAGAAAGACATCCACAGTCACATAGATGAAACGACCATCTGCATACACACTCACATCTGGGTTCCCACTGTCACATCACACACACTTACCTCATAAAGTCAAGACAGAGAAAGAACCCAGAGAACGACACACACTTCTACTCTGTCACACACACACGTACACTCAAACTCTGTGCTGTTGTTTTTTTCGGGTGGGGGACGATGACAATCTTAATCAACATTTAAAATGAATAAAACAAAATCGGAACTGAGAAGAAATGAAGATAGACCTACATTTATAGTGTCTTTACTCTGTCCAGCTTGCTAACAGTCAGCTAAAAATGAAAGCTAGACAGTCAGGAAGCATAAACAATTCCAAAAGTGATGGATCGAGGTCTATTGTTTGCTAAATTATTTTAACACCCTGGGTTTATCAGGTCCCAGTACAGTTGGGAGACGTGTACTGTAGAGGAGTTCACGAGCGGGTCCGGATCCAGAATTCTAAATAATGTCACGGGTCTGGGTTGGATCTGATATGGTTGTCACGAGTCTCGGGTATGCGTAATTGTAATTGACTTGTCTGGAAGGACCCATACAGATCTGGACGGGACTGCTGCAGTAGAGAGTGAGGCATTTTATTATTTATGCTGATGCTCTTGCTTTTCACGATAGTGGCACATGTGGCTTGCTGTCGTTGTTGGCCAGTCATAAATCAGGCAATAGGATATAGTCATAGAGCCTCTGTGTGTGGCAATAGTTAGGAAATATCTAATCAATTGAAGATGGAATTAAAATGACGGAATTAAAAGTTAAAGGAGAAGGATAGGCTACAACGACCAAGAGCCAATAGATAGACTGCTCCTAAATATTCTGAATGGAGTTGTCGTTGTTTGTAACTGTAGGATTAGAAAGCGCATGCACAGCAGACTCAATTACAGTGTTGATTTCGTCAACAAAAATAGTGACCAAAATATTTGTCAAACACCTATTTTTCAGTGGCAATTGACGAGACTATAACTGACTAAATAAACCCTGAAAAAAAATATAACTAAACAACAACAAATAATAGATTAATTTCAGTTAACTATAACGAGACAAAATTGACTATGCGACTAAAATCTAAATGGACAATTATTTTTGGAGAGATTTGGAGCTTTTCAGTGATAAGTACAATGAATATTAGCAGCACAGATGCACAGCGCAGTTATGTTGATCAGTGGAAAGGACACCTCACACCCATCTCATGGGTCTCCCAGTCGAGGCCGGCACGGGTATTGAACTAGCATCTTTAGCAACACAGCTATGCAGTGTCTTAGACCGTTGCACCACTCAGGCAATGTACAACGTGACTGGTCAGGAGTGGGGTACAGGACTACAGTAAGAGCAAAATAATCCTATCAAGATAAAATAATAATAACCTTAGTGTAACAACAGTTTTAGTAAGTAGTACTGAAGTCGCGCACAATGATCAGTTTCTATTTAGGTTTATGTTGCCCATTCATTGTCAGTTAGAGAAACAGTAGGACCCAAAAGCATAGTCAGTGCTCTAACTCCCCCTTGCGCTGGTCTGGAGCAATGAAGTGGTGATATCTGCTGATGTAAAAAGGGCTTTATAAATATATTGGATTGATACAAGGAGTGTGGGCTGACAGGCTCGGCTCCGCCTCCAATTACACACATCGCTCAGGCGGTCCTTAGCTAACCAGTCATACCAGCCTTCTAGTTTGCTAACCTTTGCCTGGTTAAGAAACACAAGCTGCATTAGGAAATAAAAAACAATAGCAGAATTGACTTTCATCATAAAACAGCAGTCTAGCTATGTTTTTCTCTCCTTAGAGTAGGCTATAGAAAAGTAGTCTGCCTTTGAATGTGTAGTCACGCTCAACCCTCCCACTTTTCACACTGCATTTCATATACAGACTATGTAGCCACCGTAGCCAAGTCTCCCTCTTTTTTTCCTCGCAAAAAATGGCTTGATTCTAGCCCTTTGGCTACCGTTCAAAAGTTACGACCCATAATATTGGCGCTAAGTTTTTTATTTTTATTGTGCTTTCATAAAACATATCGTGGGCTGTCCGGACCGGACCATTAATAATTTGTTTAGGCTACACTGTTCAGTCATGTTACCTCATTAGCTGGCTATAGCTAACAACGTGGAGCGCGTTCAGCGGGAGGCAACGGCTTGGAATATTCAGATAGAAATAGGCTATGTAGAACAAACATGCCTCTGACATGTTGAATAAGGAATAACGTCGTCTCTATTCATGGAATTTCTATCTGCAATGTTCAAGAACGGTTTTCAACTGAATGTGACCCTGGTAACATCAGTAGCCTATATGCAAACATGTGGTTGCACATAAAAAGGGAAAAGGCATAGCAAACAATTAATTGACTCAATTTCTCTTGCCACTATGCTATATCTGACTGGGTAAATAACTTTATTTTGAGTTAATGCGGAGCCAGTGACTCAGACTTGAGCACTTGGACCAGGACTCGAGCACTGGGACTTGGACTTCAGCCATAGGGATGCGTGACTTGACTTGGACTCGAGGACAAGGGGCTTGGGACTCGATTTGGACTCTAGGTTTAGTGATTCGGCCACATCAATGGGCAGAACAATAATTAGCTCCCAGTCAAAGCCATCAGCTCCCATTCTACTTTTTGGAAAACAATGGCCAAATATGTCTTGTATAATATTAGTCTTATATATATTTGTCATATTTCTGCTGTTAGGAAGAGAATAGGATGTGATGCAGGACAAGGCTATGTATGTTTGTGCACATGGAAGTCAATTATTTATGTTTGCTATAAGTTAAATGGAACTCAAAGTTAAATGGAACTCAAATGTGCCTTTAGTTGACACATTTTGTTTCGACAATAACTAGACTAAATCTATTCAGATGACAAAAATGTAACTAATACTTAATGATATTTCAGTTAAAATGAATAAAACTAGAATAAATCTAAAAAAGAGTGGCAAAATTAGGACTGCTCAATTAGCCTAGCTAGCAAACATTAACTAGCGACGGTCGATGTCTGCACTCGCATGGATATCGAATTTGCATAATACGAAATCCAGATAAAAATCTGTCAACTTAAGCTAGAGATATGTTTTTTTTGCACTGGATTCGTCTCAATCCACCGCATCTGCCGCACTTCCACATTTTGTCAGATGCTGAGACATCCCGAAAATCGGTCTTCTCAATAAAATTGTCTGTGTCATCCAAATGGCCTACAAACTATTATGGCGTTCTCACTTTTGCTTTACTACCACAAGTGTCAGGAGACTCATGTGAAGTCGGTACAGCCAATCTGCTAACTTCTGTCTGTAGTGTCCGAAACCGTTTCGGCTACACACTACCATTACCCCTCTGGGCAAAGGCGAGGCTCTCACAAACATGTACATCTTTTGCACTAGGACGCCCACAGACCTCACAATACTCATTGAAGGTCCCCCAGTATCAGTTGAAAAAATGAATGGAAGTATTGTATATATGGAGACTGTTTAATGCCAAAAATATGGGGTTAAATACATGAAGAACAAATAATAATAATGTTTTCTTTCTTATATCTCTCAGATATAGGAGAGACACTTCAGAACAAACTTACTTTTGATATTTGTTTGGGACAGCCTGTTGTTCCAGGTAATGATTCGGTTATTCAATGCATTTGCATGGGCTAATAGCTCATTGGTCCAATTTTGTTTTTCTTCAGCAAATAATAATACTTTTTTTATTTTTTTATTAGCAAAATTATCCTTGGTATGACTTTCTTAAAAAATGCCATATAGCTTAGTAGAACACCCCCTTCCCTCCCCCCTACTTAACTATCTTCTCCCAGTTTGATGCAGTGAAGATGGGTACCACGTAATAAGATTGGATGATAAATAACCTAGTTATGGCAGCTATTAGTCTACTATAGCGCAAGTTGGCTTGTTGGTTGGTTGCTGTCTCTCATCTCTCTCTCCCTCCTCCCTGTGTCACTCACAGTATGGCCCCTCCTCCACCTGCTAGAGGCACCTCTCTCTCCGTCCTCTCACGGGTTATCAGCTCTGTTTAATAAAGTGGCTTAAAAAAAGTACTTTTCTGCTGTTTCCCTCACTCGGATCGGATTGGACCGGGTCTATACGGAACGGGTCTAGTTGTCTGTATTTATGCATATCGGGTTCAGGTGGGAAAGCCCCAGGTCCATTTTGGAACGGGTACAACTTTTTGGACCCGTGAAGACCTCTAGTGTGCTGCTCTCTGCTTGACTGTTCACCCTTTGATACTACTTTGAATGAGTTGTTTTCAATGGAAAGAGACCTACCCAAAGCCAAATGACTGCATACAAGTTCAACTTTGAGTAGCCGATGTGGGATCACTAGCTAGGTAGCTGTGTGTGCGCTAGCACTAGCTAGGTAGCTGTGTGTGCGCTAGTGGTGGTCATCATGTAAGTTTGTCACCTGCCCTGAGACTTAGGCCGGGATTCATTCCAAGGTGCGTTGTATAGCAGCACACTGGACAGCCGACAACACGCATTTTAAAGGCAATTTCCAGAGTTTGCAGAGATCGCATGGTAAACGCTGTGCCTGTCGGCTCACGTGTAAATTCCTTTTTAAAAGACAAATTGTCAGCTGTCCAGTGCGCAGTTCCATAACAAGCCTTGGATTGAATCCTGGCCTGAGATGCACTATCCGATTGTGGATGAGGATGTCACAGCTCAGATCAAAAACACCTGCAGTATTGTGACTGAAGGATTCATCCTTCTGCTACTGCTATGGAGAGAGCAAGGAGTAGGAGTGACAGTGAGATAGAGCCACAACTGAGCATGAGATAGAGGGAGGGGGAGAAGTTGCATGACACCGAGAAATACAGAGGGAGAAGAAGATGGCGTAACACTGAAAGATGCGAAGAGAGACACAGGAGAACGGAGAGAGAGGAGGCGTACACTGTTTGACATAATAATAATAATTGACGTTATATAACTCGAGACAAAAAGTACAGGCAACAGAGAGAGGAAAAGAGAGGGAGGAAGGGAGGACTGTGAGTGAGGTCTATGTACCTCGGCTGCTGTCTCTGTTTAGCCTCAGGTATCTGTGCTGCAGCTTTTGTCCGGTTCTGTGCCTCTGCAGTAGGTCCAGTAGCCAAAGCCCAGCTCTCTGCACGACTTCAACACCTGAAAGCCTGGCTTTCTCTATAAGGCTCCAACACCTGATCTGAAAATGGTCTCCAACACAAAGATCTCACTTCAGCCTGTGACATGCAACTGATATGCTACTGATATGCTAACTACCCAGTGAGCACAGTCCGACACGGACGTCCATGAATGTTATTTTTTGTGTGAAATTTAGTCTGTCCGCCCTGGCCTTGATTTAAAATGTCCACAGACGTCCGGACTGGAACAAATCTGAACCAATCATAGGCGTCTATGTTTTGTTTAGATCTGGTCCGGACCGGCTTTGATTTCAACGTCCACAGACTGTCACGTTCCTGACCTGTTTTCCCTTGTTTAGTATGGTCAGGGCGTGAGTTGGGGTGGGCATTCTATGTTATGTGTTTCTATGTTGGGTTCAATGTATTAGCCTGATATGGTTCTCAATTAGGGGCAGGTGTTTTACGTTTCCTCTGATTGAGAACCATATTAAGGTAGGCTGTTCTCACCGTTTGTTTGTGGGTGATTGTTTTCCGTGTCTGTGTATGTACCACACGGGACTGTTTCGTTTGTTTAGTCTGTTCCTGTTCGTGCGTTCTTCGTGTTATGTAAGTTCTCATGTCCAGGTCGGTCTACGTCGTTTTTGTTATTTTGTAATTTATCAAGTGTGCTTCGTGTTCGTCTTCTTTAAATAAATGTATTATGTATTCAACAAAAGCTGCGTTTTGGTCCGATCCCTGCTCCTCCTCAGAAGAGGAGGAGAACAATCGTTACAGAATCACCCACCAACAAAGGACCAAGCAGCGTGGGAAAAAGCAGCAGCAGCGATCGCAGGATTTCTGGACATGGGAGGAAATACTGGACGGTAAAGGACCCTGGGCACAACCTGGAGAATATCGCCGCGCTCGTGAAGAGCTGGAGGCAGCTAAAGCCGAGAGGCGGCGGTATGAGGAGGCAGCACGGAAGCAGGAGCAAAATCTGGACTACACTACGTGGGAGGAGATTGACAGGTGGGCGATCGACCCAGGGAGAAGGCCGGAGCCCGCCTGGGATTCTCTGGCGCAGCGTGAGGAGGGATACCGGCGAATGGAGGCAGCACGACGACGCGGTAGGAAGCCTGTAAGTCAAGCCCAAAAATGTCTTGGGGGGGGGGGGGCTAAAGGGTAGTGTGGCGAATTCAGGTAGGAGACCTGCGCCAACTTCCCGATCTTACCGTGGAGAGCGAGAGTACGGGCAGACACCGTGTTATGCGGTAGAGCGCACGGTGTCTCCTGTACGTGTGCATAGCCCGGTGCGGGTTATTCCACCTCCCCGCACTGGCCGCGCTCGATTGGGCATTGAGCCAGGTGCCATGAAGCCGGCTCAACGCGTCTGGTCTCCAGTTCGTCTCCTCGGGCCGGCATACATGGCACCAGCCTTACGCATGGTGTCCCCGGTTCGCCAACACAGCCCAGTGCGGGTTATTCCACCTCCCCGCACTGATCGGGCTACGGGGAGCATTCAACCAGGTAAGGTTGGGCAGGCTCGGTGCTCAAGGGAGCCAGTACGCCTGCACGGTCCGGTATATCCGGCGCCACCTCCCAGCCAAGTACCACCAGTGCCAACACCACGCACCAGGCTTCCTGTGCGTCTCCAGAGCCCTGTTCCTCCTCCACGCACTAGCCCTATGGTGCGTGTCTCCAGCCCGGTACCACCAGTTCCGGCACCACGCACCAAGCCTCCTGTGCGTCTCCAGAGCCCTGTTCCTCCTCCACGCACTAGCCCTATGGTGCGTGTCTCCAGCCCATTACCACCAGTGCCTACACCACGCACCAAGCCTCCTGTGCGTCTCCAGAGTCCTGTGCGCCCTGTTGCTGCTCCCCGCACTAGCCTTAAGGTGCGTGTCCTTAGCCCGGTACCACCAGTTCCGGCACCACGCACTAGGCCTACTGTGCGCCTCAGCCGGCCAGAGTCTGCCGTCTGCCCAGTGCCGCCTGCACTGTCAGTCTGCCCAGTGCCGCCTGCACTATCCGTCTGCCCAGAGCCGCCTGCACTATCCGTCTGCCCAGTGCCGCCTGCGCTATCCGTCTCCCCAGCGCCGTCTGAACTGCCCGTCTGTCCTGAGCCTTCACAGCCGCCCGTCTGTCCTGAGCCTTCAAAGCCGCCCATCTGTCCTGAGCCTTCAAAGCTGCCCGTCTGTCCTGAGCCTTCAAAGCCGCCCATCTGTCCTGAGCCTTCAGAGCCGTCCGTCAGACAGAAGCCGCTAGAGCCGTCCGCCAGACAGGAGCCGCTAGAGCCGTCCGCCAGACAGGAGCCGCTAGAGCCGCCCGCCAGACAGGAGCAGCCAGAGCCGCCCGCCAGACAGGAGCAGCCAGAGCCGCCCGCCAGACAGGATCCGCTAGAGCCGTCCGCCAGACAGGAGCAGCCAGAGCCGCCCGCCAGACAGGAGCAGCCAGAGCCGCCCGCCAGACAGGAGCAGCCAGAGCCGTCCGCCAGACAGGAGCCGCTAGAGCCGTCCGCCAGACAGGAGCAGCCAGAGCCACCCGCCAGACAGGAGCAGCCAGAGCCGCCCGCCAGACAGGAGCAGCCAGAGCCGCCCGCCAGCCATGACCTGCCAGAGCCGTCATTCAGCCATGACCTGCTAGAGCCGTCATTCAGCCATGACCTGCCAGAGCCGCCCCTCAGTCCGGTGCCGCCCCTCAGTCCGGTGCCGCACCTCAGTCCGGTGCTGCCCCTTAATCCAGTGGGGTTTATATGGAGGGTGGCCGTTAGGAGGAGGCCACGGAAGCGGGGATTAACTATGGTGGGGTGGGGACCACGTCCAGAGCCATCTGTCCACAGTGGACAGATGCCCACCCAGACCCTCCCCTAGAGTTTTAGGTGGTGCGCCCGGAGTTCGCACCTTGAGGGGGGGGGGGGGTTCTGTCACGTTCCTGACCTGTTTTCCCTTGTTTTGTATTTGTTTAGTATGGTCAGGGCGTGAGTTGGGGTGGGCATTCTATGTTATGTGTTTCTATGTTGGGTTCAATGTATTAGCCTGATATGGTTCTCAATTAGGGGCAGGTGTTTTACGTTTCCTCTGATTGAGAACCATATTAAGGTAGGCTGTTCTCACCGTTTGTTTGTGGGTGATTGTTTTCCGTGTCTGTGTATGTACCACACGGGACTGTTTCGTTTGTTTAGTCTGTTCCTGTTCGTGCGTTCTTCGTGTTATGTAAGTTCTCATGTCCAGGTCGGTCTACGTCGTTTTTGTTATTTTGTAATTTATCAAGTGTGCTTCGTGTTCGTCTTCTTTAAATAAATTCATTATGTATTCCACAAAAGCTGCGTTTTGGTCCGATCCCTGCTCCTCCTCAGACGAGGAGGAGAACAATCGTTACAGACTGATTGATTTGGCCCAAACATAGACGTACAAACTTGTGAAACATAGACGTCTATGATTAGTTCAGACTTGGTCTGGACCAACCACATGTGGGTCGTGTCCCCCTGCTCAGAGGTTGCATTCATCAACCAATGGTTTCGTGCCATGTCATCAACTGTGCCATCAGGCACCAGATTTCTATATAGCTGATACGTAACCTTGGTTAAACCAGAACTTAAGTCTGGTATAATTGGTCAGATGCTCAATTCTGTGTGAATTCTGACCAATTCTGGGTCAATTCTATGTGTTAAGAGAAGAAAGAATGAGGATCGGTACCAGAACTAAGAGCTTTACCAATTCATTAGAGTAATAACCAGTGTGCTTTGCAAGTGTTGACTTCTACATTTACAGTTTGGCCTTTATGCAGACGCTCTTATCGAGAGCAACTTACAGTCAGTGCATTCAACTAAGGTAGATAAACCACATATCACACACTTCTGTAACTGTTACTGTCATTTTTTCTGTTGGTCCAAAACCATTGAACATGATTACTACCAGTTCTAGAGCTTTTGAAAAAGCAAACTTAAGTGCATGTGACAGTTGGGAGCAATAATAAATATTGTACAAAGCTAGCCCTATTTTATATAAATCGGAATTACAATTTGAGAGATTTTTTTAAATAAATATATATTTTCAACTTACATTTAAGAAACAAATATGTACCTGTTTTCAACACCTGGAAAATATGTATTTTAGATGTCTTTGCAAGATAATTTTGCTCACTGGGTAACTAATCAAGTAAACATGAACTAGTGAGTTTTTATCAGAATACTGCAAGCTACTGCTAATTATAGACTTTTCATGACACTTGCCAGGCTTTAGTATTAAGTATAGGCCTACTACTGGCTAATCAAAGTATATATTTGTACCTTCCATTGTTTACAATTTTACATTGTTATGAATCTCATTGGGGAAAAAGGTAAACATTTTTGCAGCCTAGCTGTCAATCGCTATCGGCATGAGCATGTAAACCTTGCATTGGAAACCCGGCCGGTAAAAATTTCATATATTGATTGGAATTGTCTAAGGCAGTGAGAATAATGTCAAGCTGAATAAAACTACATTAAATAGAAAAATTATGCAATATAACCTTAGGGCTACATACAGAGGTATTCCAGTCAACCTTAAGCGGTTTCTCAGATAAAGACTAGGACTATTTCAACTCCTAGAAAGGCAGATTTTTAGGGTGGTTGCCCCAAAATGTATTCTTTTGTATTGAATTGAAGGTTGTTTGCATTATTGAAAGCTATGCAGTTTTAACATTATAAACTTGGCATTTATTTGGTAAATAAAACAATGCAGCATTTGCTGTAAAATGCCTAATTTCAAGGCTATTCCAAAACATTGTTACAATGCACACAATGGTAATTATATTGCATGGCATTAGTCAGCCACTCAAGTAAAATTAGCAGTGCTACTCATATCCGTAGCCATAACATTAAAAGGCTAACGCTAATAAAGCTCTTGGATATTAGCACCATGAGAGTTACTAGCTACTGTAGCGACAATACGTGCCGATAAAATATTGGCTACTCATTATGCAAGTACATTTATACATTTATACATTTTGCAACAGCCTTTTCAGGAGGGCTCCTGAGTGGCGCAGCGGTCTAAGGCACTGCAACTCAGTACAAGTACAGTCCCTGGTTCAAATCCTGGCTGTAGCACATCCGGCAGGGATTGGGAGTCCCATAGGGCGGTGCACAATTGGCCCAGTGTCGTCTGGGTTTGGCTGTGGTAGGCCGTCATTGTAAATAAGAATTTGTTCTTAACTGATTTGCCTTTTTAAATTATATAGGGTTGTTGAGCTCATTACCAAGCTGGCAAAGGCTCAGTATGGCCAGTAAAATGGATCATGAAGTTTTCACGGATAAAGAGCCTGGAATCTCTGTGGAAAGAGTTGCACCCATGGCCGTCATCAGATATCCAAAGCAAAACCCTAACCTCCTAAAAACACTCCTCTTAAAACGTCAATGACAAATTGTCGTCAGTATTGTTGGAAATGGCCTTGCTCAATGAAGTGTATTTTCCTCTATAATGCTTATGCCTTCTGTAGGAGGAGTGAGTGTAACGGTTTAAATAAGACTGTAGGCAGTTAGGTAGGGTAGGAGGCATACCAATGTGTGTGCATGTCTGTGTGTCTATGTGTTTGCATGTGCATTTAAGCAATCACTAGAAGAATATGAAAATGTCAGTAATCAAACTGTAAAAGAATTGACAAGCAAAACCGGCCAAGATTACGATTTGTACAACGTAACTGCAGTCTTACAAACTTTGTGGGTGGATGGATGTAACTGGCCTGATTATAGTAGTTCATTAGACATTTGGAAGAAAGGCCTCAAAGTTCCAGACCTGCTGGGAATGAGGATTATTTGCTTATAGAACTATTTAGATTTTTTTTTTGGGGGGGGGGGGGGGGGGGTTCAAACCCATTCTCACAGCGTACATAGTACGTGATCCAAAGTCATCGGCATAGACTGCTGGACCGACCCAGGCCATGGCCTTGACATTCCTTTGTATTCCTATGCATTTACTTTGTCCCCAGGACGGGCGCACCTTCTGCAGGAGGACAGAGTGTGACTGTGTGGACCCCGAGGCAGACCTGTTCTGCTGTCCTGAGTGTGACTCCAGAAAGTCCAGCCAATGTCTGCACCAGAGTGGACACACACTGTACAACAGCAGAGACTCCTGGATCTACAGCTGCCAGCAGTGCCGCTGCCTGGTATACACACACACACACACACACACACACACACACACACACACACACACACACACACACACACACACACACACACACACGCTTCTTGTGTACTTTGTTGTACACAAACACTCTCTTGTTCACACACGCACGTTTTACACTTGTGCAACATGGATAAAGAGGATGTGTATGTCTCCTCTGATCTTTTTTTCCCCCATATTAAAACATACAATCTACTTGCAGTGAAGATGCTCAACATTTACATTACATTAAGTCATCTAACAGACTCCCATCCAGAGCGACCCACAGAAGCTACCGGGGTCAACGCACTGCTCAAGGATACTTAGACAGATCTTCCACAAGGTCAAAAACCAGCAAACTATCAGCCACCGGCCCAATCTCCCAAGCTCCCAACCGCCAGGCTACCAGCCCTCCAAGCCCTCCAAGCCCCCCCCACAGTTCCCCGAGAGCTGCCCCTCAACCATCCGAGACCCCCCACCGGCCCCAATCCACCCCCAAAATGGTCATAAAATAATTCCATTTCCCACGCCCAAGAACCCCGACCCCCCCCAGGCCCCGTCCCCAATGCAACCAACAAAATAAACAAAAGAGAAAGACAAAGGAAACCAGAAAACAATCATGCAAAAACCTAAAGACATCGAGGACAACAAAAAGCATAACAGCAAGGCCAACTGAATATATTTGAGTGCATGTATGACACTATTTACATGTGTGTCCGTGTATGTGCACATATGTGCGTTTGAATGAGAGTGTGTGTATACGCATGTGTACAAACACCTGCGCGGCATCAGCCTCAGGCAAACAGGCATTAGCTGTAACAACGCTGCCCCTCAGTCATTCAAACGTACTTTTTGTTTTGTTTTATTTTGACTTATTTTTCTTTGACCGTCATTCTATTCCAGCCCAACAACTCCACTCCCACGTGTCTCCAATTCCACATCCCAACCCTCAGCTTCCCTCAGCCCCTCCCACCTATCTCTGCTAGCCACCCCCTTTGGATTTCTACACACCATATGTCTTTCAACTATGCTGTGATGTTTAACATGCAATTTATCCATCTAATCGAATAAGTAAGCTCGTAAGTAAGCATTTCACTGTAAGGTTTGTTGTATTCGGCGCATGTGACTGATAAGATTTGATTTGATTTGAGTAGAATCCACAGATTGCGAGTTGAAGATAAATACTTTTATGAAGAGTATTAGTATATTAGTAATTGACTGACCAGGTCTCTCCAGATCTCCCAATAATGCTATTTCTAGGGGCAAATTTTAGATTAATGTTATGCTTTTTCAGCCATTCCTGAACCTGAGACCAGAAACAGGCTACCTGAGGGCAATACCAAAACAAATGGTCTACTGATTCTGTATCCTCACAACAAAATCTGCTGAGCTGCGATGATTGTATGCCCCAAAATATTCAACATTTAGGTGGTGGCAAGAATTCTGTACAATCATTTTAGCTGAAAAGCACAAAGTCTTGAAACTTGCGTCGTTTTATATATCAGCTAATACACCCTGTCTCCTCTGATCTTGATTGCGTCTTTCACGAGCAGCACCCAGCTAATTATTATGGCTACCAGGAAACAAAGCAGATCCTTGCATGCTAATGAGATAGGCTGTGAAGAAGCCTGATAACCGAAGAAAAAGCAGATGTTACCGTCTTGATATGAAATAGAATTATATTTTTTGGTGGCTTAGCCTTTGTGTGTGTGTGTGTGTGTGTGTGCGCGCGTGCACCTGCGTTTTGTGAATGTGTGTGACATCTTTGTGTGTGCATGTGCATTACCTTACTCTGCTCGACCTGATAATTAGGCTCTGACAGCTGTGCAATTAGCTAAGCGATGCTGCCGTGGAAACACAGATCCCAGAATCAGCATGGCACCAACAACCATTCTAATTTGCCCAGCCAGCCTTGAAGTGTCATCGGAAAGAAAGACATTCTAAGGCCTTAGACACAGCTATCACTACTGTGGCCTATGGCCAAACCTTCAAGTGACTCACAACAAGAGAGACAGAGAATCTACAGTGTGAGCCTGTGATATTAAACTGATATTATAAACTGGGTGATTCGAGCCCTGAATGCTGATTGGCTGACACCCGTGGTATATCAGATCATATACCACGGGTATGACAAAACATTAATTTTTTTCTGCTGTATTTACATTGGTAACCAGTTTATAATAGCAATAAGGCACCTCAGAAGTTTGTTCTATATGGCCAATATACCATAACTAAGGGCTGTATACAGGCACTCCGCGTTGCGTCGTGCTTAAGAACAGCCCTTAGTCATGGTATATTGGACATATACCACACCCCCATGGGCCTTATTGCTTAAGTATATGTCGGTGATCAAAGCCATAGTACTGATCCCACTATGTCAGCCATCAGGTGATTCACATCAGAGAGCTGCTTAGACACTTGTCTCAGTATTCCTAACTTTATCCTTCCAATGTGGTCTTACAATACTCCATAGTAGTCAGGACTGTTCCAAA